>NC_134149.1:30606060-30909090 GCF_033958435.1 Carettochelys insculpta
CCTCATCCGCATCATTCTGCGGCGTTCGTGCGCAGGTCATGCCAGGAGTTAACGCGCACGCGCACGCGCGGAGTCGGAGCTTTTGGGATATGCTTTGTCCGCGTGTAGCATGTACGCGTCTTCCTCTTGTTTTCAGATGGGCACTTCTGTGTCCTCCCCGTATTCTCACGCTCGGTCACGTCTATCAAAACAAAAGAGCAGTCCAGTGGCGCTTTAAAGACTAACAGAATAATTTACTAGGTGGTGAGCCTTCGTGGGACAGACCCACTTCTACAGACCGTAGCTGTACCAGAACAGAGTCAATATTTACGGCACAGAGAGCCAAAAATAGTAATCAAGGTTGACAAATCAGGAGAAACATTATCAAGGTGAGCAAATCAGAGAGCAGAGGGGCAGAAAGGGGGGGAGTAAAGAATTAGATAAAGCAACCTATGTAAAAGAGCCCCTATAATGAGCTAGAAAACTGCCATCCTGGTTAAAACCATGTGCTAATGTGTTGAATTTGAATATAAAAGTTCAGCAGCCTCTCTTTCCAAACTGCTGTGAAAAATTCCTCTTCAGTAAAACACAGACTTTCAGGTCATTAACAGAATGGCCCATTCCATTACAGTGCTGGCTGACAGGTTTGTGAATCAGGAGTGTTTTTATGTCTGTGTTATGCCCATTAATTCTTTGTCTAAGAGAGTTTGAAGTCTGTCCACTATAACAAAGCATGTGGGCAATGTTGGCACATGATGGCATATATGATGTTAGTTGAGGAACATGAGAATGTGCTGGTGATGCTGTGAATAACCTGATAAGGTCCAGTGATGGTATCTCCAGACAGCCTCCTACAGACAACCTCCTAACCTTATGAGGATTTTCACCAACAGCCACATTCTATATTGCAGGAACACCAGTCCTGGAACTTTTCCTTGCAACAAGGCCTGTTGCCAACTTTGTCCACATATCTATTCTGGAGATACCATCACCGGACCTAACCAGGTTATTCACAGAATCACGGGCACATTCTCATATTCCTCAACTAACATCATATATGCCATCATGTGCCAACAATGCCTTGGTTACTATTGTTGGTTCTCTATGCCTTAAATATTGAGTCTGTTCTAGTACGGCTGTGCTCTGAAGAAGTAGGTCTGTCCCACAAAAGCTCACCTAATTATTTTGTTAGTCTTTAAAGTGCTACTTTACTGCTTTTTTATTAATATGCCTGTAATGTATGTTGGATATGGTGCATATCAAAATATTACTTTTCATATTAAAGTTTTATTAGGCTGCCACTCTGTGATTTAGTTTACATAGAAAACTAGCTTCTGTGGAAATTCTTCCCATTATTATTTGTATTATTTGTGCTGTGCTCCCCACCCCCAAAACACAAGCTGTTACGTTTGTCCAGACAGATAGGAAGGTATATTAATTCTCTGAAAAGAGTAAAACAAAAAAGCAGTCATGTAGCAGTTTAAAGACTAACAAAATAATTTACCGGGCGAAGAGCTTTCATAGGACAGACCCACGTCTTCAGATCATAGCCTCACCAGAACAGAAAAGAGTAAAGTTGTTGTTGCATATTGAAGAACACGTTCCTTATACTTAGAACACTTTGCAAGATGGGAAAGTGCATATTTTTCCTGAAGATTTCTATCACTTAGATGTTTGTAAGTTTTTTCAGAGAAGATATTGATCACATTAACTTAAGGAAAAAAGAAATTATAAGTCACCTCTTATACATGTCAGACAGTGGTGAGGGTGGGAATGGAGTAGTTTTTCTCTGTGTGGGAAGAGCTATCAGTGAATTAATTCACAAGATAAGCAGTAAGCATATATGCTTTATTTCAGCTGTTCCTAGAACACCTGGCACATTTCTAAGGTTGCCAACTTTCTAATCACACAAAAGCAAGCACCCATGCCAATTCATTTCACTACCATCCTTCTGTTGTTCACTCTCTCCCACCCTCATTTTCCCTGAGCTGGGGCAGAAAGGTAGGGTGTCAATGATGCTGAAGGAACCAGCTGAGGGTGCAGGCTCTGGAGTGGGGCCAGAAACGAGTGGTTCAGGATACAGGAAGTTGCTCCAGGCTAAGGCAGGGATATGGGCAGAAGAGGGCGTTAACAGAAAAAAAAAAAGTTTTAGAACAGTTGTATATTTTAATTGAATTCCTATTTCTGTACAAATACAGCTTGATGCACAAGTTTTATGTACAGTAAAGAAATTAATCATTTTCTAATTTAAACTAAAATGTAAAAAAATTAAGAATATGAATAAGCATACATTAAGATACAAAGTAAACTCTTATTTGGCAGCCCTGGGAGTGGGAGGTTGCTGGATAGTCAAATATTTTGGCTAATAGAGAGGTGTACTTAGCAATGCATAACACTAAAGAGAAACAAGATTGGATATTAAGAAAAAGAACAAAAATGTATGCAGAGCACTTTATTTACGAACAGCACTAGTACTGTACACTGTAAACTTACACTGTATTCACTGCATTTATTTGTATTCTTCACTATGCAGTACTTACAGAAAACATAACTAAAATTTACTTAAGCTTAAAATGCTGGTTATTTGAGAGTTCTGGACAATAGAATGCCAGATATGAAAGAGTTTAATGTATATAGATACAGCTTTCTGGCTAGTAAAATGAAGTACCAGATTTAGAGTTAAGGCTGTAGTTAGTTACAAATCAGCATATTTTGTTGGTTACCAGTACATTTAGGAAAATAACTAAAAGGTACAAATGCAAACCAGTATTTATTGATTTAAATAAAAACTATTCAATTTCAGTTAATCAGCCTTCATTCTGTAGAGCACATGGTAAGATGACTGTGAAACACACTTTGAGAATCAGTGATTTTCATCAAAATCTGTATCGTCAAATGTTGTAATTTACTCTTCCATTCTTGAACTGCATCTATGTGTGTAACAGTGTGTTAACTGTAGTTTAAGAGAACCATTTACTTTACAAAAAGCACTGAGTTAGAAAATCCAGATATAGCACAATTGTTCTTGACTTGTCAGCTCTAATCCATAATGGAGATTTAATCTTCTGTAACTAAAGCCTAGGTATTCACAGAGGTAACTTGACTTAAGGCAGCTGTTGTTGACCTACCTGTATAAGCACCCGCATTAAAATTGTAGCTCCCATCAATGTAAATCACGCTATGTTGACCTAATAACCTCCCCTCTTCATGAGATGCATAGCACTTAGGTGGATGTACCAAAGGCAACTTTTCGGTGCCTGTTGGTTATCAGCTCCCTGAGAAGCTCACAGCTGGAGCCCCCACCAGGGTTGCAGCTGTCAGTGCCCCACAATGAAGTCCAGAAGTGCTTCTGGTAAGGACATGCACCACTGATAGAGGGGACATGAAAAACTGTAATACTTACCTGACTTAGGGCATGTCTGCACTTAAAATGTGCTTTAGTACAGATGCCACATATGCAAACGGGATTGATTTTTCCTTTGTGTGTTGGTAATCTGATTCCCAGAGAGGTAGTAGCTAGCTGAATGGAGGAATTTTTAACAGCCCACCCCTCTCTACACCTGGAGTTAGGTTGGCTTAACTGAGCTAGAGACAGAAAGGATAACAAGAAAACATTCTACAAATAAATTAGAAGCAAGAGGACGTTCAAGGACAGCGTAGGACTGTTACTTAATGAAGAGTGAAAAACAATAATCAGCCTGAAAATAGCAGAGGTGCTTATTTTTGTTTTCACTATGAAGGTTGGTGGCAATTGGACACCTAATATAGTGAAATCCAGCGATAATGGCATAGGATCAGAAGCTAAAATAGGGAATAAATAATTTAAAAATTACTTAAAGTGAGCTAATTTGTTTGTCACCAGGGCCTGACGAAATGTATCTTAGGATACTCAATTGGCTGACTAAGGAGGTATCTGAACCAATAGCTATTATCTTTGAAAAGACATGGAAGAAGGGAGAAATTCCAGAAGACTGGAAATATTGTGACCATCTATAAAAAAGTACAACCCTGAGAATTACAGACCAGTGAGCTTAACTTTTGTACCTGGAAGGATAATGGAGCAAGTAATTAAGGAATCAGTTTGCAAACATCTAGAAGATTACAAGGTGATAAGCAACAATATGGATTTGTCAAGAATAAATCATGTCAAATCAACCTAATAGCTTTCTTTGAGAGGGTAATAAGCCTTGTGGATAAGGGAGAAGTGGTAGATATGGTATATCTAGAGTTTAGCAAGGCTATCAATACAGTCTCGGATAACCTTTCCAAAGAGTAGTCATTGATGAGTCACAGTTATACTGGAAGGTCCGAACAAGTGGGGTTTCTCAGCGATCAGCTTTGAGTCCAGTTCTGTTCAATATTTTCATCAATTATTTTGATAATTGCTTAGAGAGTATCAAAATTTCTTCTAGGCTGGGCAGCTGGGCAGCTCCCTAACAAGCCCCATGCAAAGCATCAGGGAGGGCTGCCTCTGTTCTGACTGCAGCAGCTCTGTGCTGGAGGTGTGGGGGACAGGGCACCTCTCCCGCGGCCTGCAACTTGGAACTGCCCCAGAGCTGTCACTGCCAAGGCACTTGTGCCACCTTACCTGGCGCTCACCGGCCTAGCCTGCACAGGGACCTTTCCCCCAGCTGTGCCCACTGGAACTACAGCAGCTGAGGAGAGATCTCTCTCACTTGGCCTCAAGCTGTTGTTATGACAGAGGGCTGGATGTACTCCTCTTGCCCTAAGACAGCCTGCACTCTGAAACCCTTATTTCCAGCCCCACCCTAGAGCCTGCACTCCCAGCCAGACTTCTCACCCCATATTCCAACCCTCTCCCTGGCCCTGAGGCCCCTCGTGCACCTCGGCACCACGTCTGCCATACACTGTCCATGTGTAGAATGATTTGATGCAAATCACAGCTTGTATACAATTATGGTTTATACCTGTGCATCTACATCAGTGGCTGGACACCAGTTGCTAAAACTGGGGCAAAATACTAATGTACTTAAAGCTCAAGTGTTATCATTTCTCTTTGACCGTAGCAGAAATTAAGGAAGCTCAACATTTTGTCTTATGGGAATCTAAATCTTATTCTTCTTAATCCTTCCCAACTGTAAATTCAGAACCACTGCATAGGTTTGGTAAATCTATGTGGTATCAGAGAATCTCTTTGTATTGGATAACCCACACTGCTTTGGACAGCATGCATTGCCAGGCTGGTAAATACCTGTGAAAATAAACAAACAAATGCTTCTCTCTCCCATGAGATTGTGTAGCCACATGCAATTATTATTTTTTAATTATAATACATAATGTGGTTTTGGGCTTTTGGTAGTGTCCCTTAGCAAGTTGTTTACAGAGTCCCAATTTATCTTTAAGAGCTGTTAAGGTTCTGCTACAGTATGCAATAGTTTGTTTTGTTTTGTTTTTTTAAGTGAGAAGGGTTAAATTTTACACCATATTTTTGGCAACAGTTTAGAAGTCTTATTTTGCTCTGTTTCACAGACCACTGAGAGATTATTCGCATACTGCTCTATTTTTCCTGTTTGCAACAATTCTTTCTTTTCCAGCATATTTTTTACAAAATCATGAAAGATGGTGAGCGTGTCACAGTACTTCATAGGCAAAATGTTCCATAAGTACTGCACACCCTGGAATAGGAAAGCTGTTTAATACCAAGACTCTGGATTTAGAGACTGCAAAATCCATTTGCCATATCGAGCCTTGTGAACCACTTTATTTCAGGGAATGCTATTACAGCAGCTCCCCCTTCATAGTTTTATTTTAACCCTTTGTAGTTAATAGTTAATTTTCACGTTCCATCCGGTTTTTTGACTAGCCAAATAGGTGCCATGTTAGGTGCTGGACACCGTGGATTAGTTTTCATTTCTTCAATTTTTATTAGTTTTATTAGTTTTCATTGTAGGGAATTTACTGCTCAGACATTCCAATGGGGGAGGAGAGGTGTGTTAGTTTATTGCTTTTACAGTCTGAGTAGCAAGTCCCATTGAGATCAAAGTTACATCATTAATTTCCTTTGTTACAATAAGAATTTGTTTAATACACATATTTGGCAAATTTAAAATTATTTCCAATAGTTTTATAATTTTTGCTTCAATCAATTGCTTTTCTCTCCCAGAAACAGCACAATTCTCCAGAATGGTATGTGTACGAAGCTGAAGAGGTAGCTTGCTGGATCACTTAAAACAGGATCATTCAATTCATGAGTTAACATGTGCTTTAACAACTTTTGTTACAGCTTTTTCCTCTGACTCTTTAGATTTATTGCTAATGATACGTACCTGCAGCTGCACTGCTGTTTTTCATTCTCTGCTTTTTACAAATCTCAGGCAGCACCCACTCATTCACTTGACTCGCTGTGCTTCTTGCCATTCCACAATCTCTCGAACCCCAGCTGCAGTCACTGGGAGAGAGTATCCTAATCTCTCTGTTCTCCACTGCGCCAACTGAGTTTTTAAACTCATGCACAGGGGTGGTTGTTTAAAAGCTACTGTCAGTTTTTCATTCCATTCATTCCAAGGCAGATTTACTCTCATTCTCACAACATACATTCATTCATTCCTTTACTCTGGGACAGTATCAGTTTTCAATAAATTTATTAATAAGTCTTTAGTATCAATTTTTTGTACTAATTTCTCCCATTGCTATCCTTAGGTACATTTGACTCCTGCCTGCCAGTTTGACAGGAGGTTTTCCTGGCAGCCTTGCTATTCGTCTAAGAGTAGCGATGTTACTAAATAATTTAAAATGCTTTTCAGTTATACGTTTAACCATTTGAGCAGCATTATTATCAAAACTTAGGGTTTGGCTGCTTAATTTTTCCAGTAAAGTCTGTGTAACACTGGTTCCTGACCAATATTAATTTCTACTGTCTTTAATGGTTGTGCACATTTATGCAACCATGCCAAAACTCATTAAAATTCTAGAGGGAGGGGTTAACAGTTTATTTATCACTTTTTTACAGTATTCCCAGCCAGCTTCGTTTCAGGTCCCCCACCTTGGGGCCCTCCATTCTCTCCCTGCAGCCTCTCTTGGCTCAGCTGTCCACCTCCCTGTCCCTGCAGTCTCTGCTATAGTTTCTATCCTCCTCCTCCCTCCCCCCCCACCCATCATGCTTTGGCAGAGGCAGCTGAGTTGGGGTAAGCTTTTTACTGGCACAGTTCCAGGTTTCAGTTTCCCCAAGAGCCCAGCCTTTTTTTACAGTGCAGTTATAGTATGTTGATCTTTTGTTTACTTTAAAGGGCTGTTTACTTTAAAATGTGGGAGGGCTGGAAAAGGGTGGGAATTCTTTAAATAGCGGGCAGCTGTTGTTGCTGTTGAGAACTGCCTGGGACTGGTGGAGTTGGCAGGGCTGTTTAAACTGAAGGAATTTTTTGTTCTAATATCTGCCTGGGAGGGCTGGGGAAGGTGGATCTTCAAACATGCTTTTGCCTCCATCTGTATAGTGCTTATCCTCTCTCCCATTGCACCATTGCAGTTTATTTTGGTGCCTCACATAGACTGGCACATGCCAAAAGTTTTGTTTTGTTTTGTTTTGTTTTGCATATGAATGTAAAATAAATTTCTGTTGGTTTGGATTTTCTTACACACGTTGGGAGGCCCTGGCTAATTACAGGGACGAAAGGGGAGCCCTATGTGTAATGTTTACTCACCCCTGATCTAGTCAGTTGTAAAAGGTTTTATATCAAGATCATCTTTATCACAAGTGAGGTTGGAAAAGTGTGGTCAGGAAACTGCCAGGATTTTATATTAATTTTGACATTAGAATAGTCAACCAGCCATTTATAGTCTACAATTAATTCTGATTTAGTTATATTAAAAATATACTGCAGCATCTGTCATGAGAGTAGTTTGTATGGCTGTAGCTTAATTTGAGAATATTTCTTCACTAAAAATTGGAAGGTATAAGATTCTAGATCTGTTTTTTTAAATCAGATAATGATGAAAGCACCTAATTCTGTACTTAGAATGTTCAGAATTTATTCAGTCAGGAGAAATTATAGTGTGACTGGATTGCAGGATTGGATGCTTAAATCTTTTAATAATCTTTTAATCCATTAACTTTTGTGTGATTTGTAACTTGTACACCTCCCAAAACTGGGACACACTCATCTGGCCGGACCACGTATTTTCCTGGCATGCCGGGAGGAGCAGAGAGGGCTTCCTGTGCTCACCCACAGTAAAATCTCTCAGCTCCTATTGGTCAGAAGCTGGCCAATGGGAACTGAGAAATTGTGCTGCACTTTCCCTACCCTCAAGACAATTTCTCAGCTCCCATTGGTCAGTTTTGTTCCTCCAGCCAATGCAAGCTGAGAGATTTTGCTGGGCATGGAGCAGTGCAGCCAATTTCTCAGCTCCCATTGACTAGTTTCCAGCATATAGGAGCTGAGAGAACTATTTCCAGCAAATAGGAGCTGAGGGGGTGTGGCAGTACTTAAAGCTCTGTCCTTTCTGCAGCCTTAGGAGCCTGGCAGAGGCTAGACTAAAAGGTTTGGGGAGCCTTCCCCCAAAGCCTATTTTTCCTGCCCCTGAATTAAGTGGTTCTGTACCTAATGTATCTATACCACTACTTCTTTTGTTCATTGGTGTGAAACAGCCCCACGAGTAATAAAAGTTTTAGGGCTGAAAAGTGCCAGTACAGACAGTGCTTTATAGACAATAAAGCTACCACCCTTCTTTGGGGTGGGTTCTTTTAATCACTGGGAGAGTGCTGCTCCAGTGATTGAAGAGAAATTACACTGTCCATATCGGAGTGCTGCAGTGGCTGACACAAGCGTCAATAAGATGCTTGGATTAGTATAAGTCATCATAGGACCTGATGGAGAAACACCCCAAAATACCTATAGAACTGGCTGAAGAAATCTGTCAGCCACTACTGCTTGTCTTTGAGAACGCATGGAGGACAAAGGAGATCCTTGAGGTCTGAAAACAGGCAAATATAGTACCTGCCTATAAAAAGAGGAAGAAGAACCAACCAGGCAATTATAGACCAGTCAGCTTAACTTTGGTACTAGAGAGACAATGGAGCAAGTAATTTGTCAGTTTGTAAGCACCTAGAAGATGATAAGGTAATAAGTATCGGTCACCATGGATTTATCAAAAACAAATTATGTCAAACCAATCTTTCTTTGGCAGGGTAACAAGCATTGTGGATGGGAGGAAGCTGAGGATATAATTTACCTTTAGTGACAATTCTGATGGTAGCAAACATGACCGTCTCATTTAAAAAAAACTTGAAAAATATAACACAGATGAACCTACTCTGAGATGAGTGCAATACTGGTTAGAAAAATGTATTCAGAGAGCAGTTATTAATGGTTTACAATCAAACCACAAGGGCATATTGAGTGTCCTGCGGGAATCTGTTCTGAATACATCTATAAATATCTTCAAAAAATAATTTGGATAATGCTGTAGAGCAGCAGTTCTCAATAGTGTTTTGGGACCCCAAAGAAGGTTGTGAACTCATTTTCCTGGTGCGGCTGGGGCTGGCTTTCATTTGCTGGAACCTGGGGCTGAAGTTTGAGCCCCACTACCGAAGGTCAGAACTGAAGACTTCAGTGCTAGGCAGCGGGGTTCAGGTTACAGGTCCCCTGCCCAAGGTAGCAGGACTTGGGCAGGCTTAGACTTTGGTCCCCCCTCCTTGAATCATATGGTAATGTCTGTTAGAAGATCACAACATGGTGAAGTTTGAGAACCCTTACCACAGAGAGTACGCTTCTAAGGTTTACAGATGATACCATGTGGGATGCGTTGCTTTTTGAAAACAGGGTTACCATTTAAAATTAGCTTGACAAATGATGAATTGTTTTGAAATAAATATAATTAAATTCAATAAGGAGAAATGCCAAGCATTACGCTTAGGAAGGAAGGCTCAGTTGCACAAATACAGTATGGGAAATGACTGCCTGGGAACACAGATGATACTAGCCATTGTGGGTCCTAAGCAGAGCTATTTTACCCTCTTTCCACAACACACAGTAAAAAGCAAATAGAAGATTTCCTTGCATTGCTTAGGGCCCTAAGCAATTGCTTAGTCTGCTTATACCTCACGCCATCTTTGCCTGGGAAGGAGTACTCTGCAAAAGAATCTGGAGTTTATAATTAGGGATCTACCAAATTCATAGTTCATTCTGGTCAGTTTCCTGGCCAGAGGGTTTCTTCATTAGTCAGTTTTTTTGATTTCAGATGTTTATATCTGAAATTTCATGCTGTTGTGACCATGAAAGTCCAGATGCAAAACAGGATCATTGGGTTGGGGGTGGGTGTGTTTCTGATATTGCCACCCTCACTTCTCTGAAGGCAGCATTCTCCCAGCTTTCTGCAGTTAGAAGAGGTTCCTGAAGGTGCAGGTTAGTAGAGGTTTCCTGATTCCATACTGAAGCAGTGGGTGATGGGTCCGCAAGCCTGGATTACCCTGACTGGAGCTGCTGGCGGGGGAGAAAGTCCCAAGCCTGAACTGCCCCAAACCCCACTGGGGTAGGGGAGTCTTACCTTGATTGGAGGGGGCATACAGAATCCCTGAGCCCCAGCTGAGAGTGGGGAGGGGAGGGGCACACTTGGAAGCCCTGGCTGGAGGCTGGGAGGAGAAGCCTGGAGCCCCAGCTGCTCCGTGATCCTGCCAGAGTGGTGATGGAGGTGGATATGGAAGCTCCAAGTTGGAGCAGTGGGATGGGAGTGCAGAAATTACCCCACGCTCCACTAAAATCAGATCCCTGACTGCCCCGACTGCAGCCAGAACACAAGCCCTCGGGCTCAGAAGGAGCCACTGGAGGGGGAAGAGGCTCCAACCCCAGGCTGCCCCAGCTGCAGCTTCTGGAAGCAAAAGTTTCCAGCTCTGCAGGAACTGCTGCAGGAGAAAGCCCTGGGCACCATGCCTGGAGCTGGCGCAAGAGCCACAATGCTGAGTGGGGCAGGAATGAAAGCTTGAAGCCCAGTTCCTGGGGTTCTGCAGTACGGAAGTGAAGATGTGCCACCATGTGCTGTCTCTGGAGGTATGTCAGCTCTCCCCAGAAAGAGAGGCCTTTTCAGAGGTGGAACAGCTGTCCCTCCCCAGTGTGGCCAGATTAGCAGCTAGGAGCCCCAGGCTCCCACAAGCAGGGGAGAGCTTATTTCATAGTCCATGACCTATTTTTTGCAGCTGGATCACAAACCTAAATATGGGTCAACAAAGCAATACAGTTGCAAACAAGAGAACACCATTTTGAAAGTATTCCTGGGTTAATGCTGCACCTTAAAAATGTGTGTCCATAATATTAGTTCTGTAGAATTTGTCAGAATAACACTACACTATCATGCCAGTTTCAATTATTGTGATAATTTATTTGAAAATACTTGGTAGCTAGTATGTCTGACATTACAAACACAAACATTCCTCTGGGAGTAGAGAGCTAAACTCCTTCGACAATCTAGTTCCTATCTCTCCATCCCCACAGAGTCCTGAGCCCAGCCACAGCCCCCCCACCCTGAGCCAATATACCTGAGCAACTTTCTTTGCCCAGATTAACTCCCCCACCCCAGAGCCCTGAGATTCAGAGAAACAGCCTGATGCTTGCTCTCAGGTATTCTGTGGAGTTTTCTGCATGCAGGTGTCTCCCTTCCTCAGCATTTGTGGAAACTGCAGCTTCTGGGGACCTCTAGGAGTATGTCTGCGCTATTTGTTAAGGTTGAGTTTGTAGCACCTGATTTTATAAAGTCAAAGGTGCATATCCACACTGGCACATAAGGTTGATGGTGTATGTCCCTATTAGCATTACCAGCTTCAACTTTGTACCTAACCCACAGTTCCTGCTGCTCTGTTGCATTGTGGGTTTCTGTCCCAGTGTCTGAGAGGACAAGAACATGCTGCAGGTGGTTCTCAATGTAGTCAGCATCATGCAATGTGCTTGTCTCTTCCCCATCCCTTTAGAAAGCAACGACAAAAGTGTTTTAGTGCCCTTTTTTCACTGGGTATCCATACAGATGCCATTGCAAAACTAGTATGAAACCCAACCAGTTTCAGACTGCTGTGGCAAGTATTATGAGCACCTTGCACATTGTGCTGCAGTATGTACAGAGCTGAAGCAGCCTTCAAAGTGATGAAGACTCTGAGGACATGGATATACATCAATATGAAATGCTGGACAGGAGGAACAGGGAAATGCTGGCTGTGCCCTTTGTACACAGTGGTGTGCTGGTTCTGGTTCAGGGAAAGACACTCAGACTGGTGGGACTGCATTGTTCTGCAGGACTTTCAGGGAACTTGGTGAACTGTTTTCCCCCACCTTAAAATGCTGTGATTCCAAATTGAGACCTGGTTTGATAGTTCAGCATGTGGCAATAGCTCTGTGGAAGCTTGCAATGCCAGACAGCTAATGGCCAGTGGGCAGCCAGTTCAGAGATAGGGAAATCTGCAGTTTGGGCTGTTGTGATCCAGATAGCCAAGGCATTCAATATCCTTGTTCTACAAAAGACAGTGACTCTGGGAAATGTGCAGGGCATAGTGTACACTTGCCGTAATGGGGTTCCCTTACTGTGGGGGGGCAGGGCGATTGATGGAAAGTACATACCTAACTTGGTACCCGACCACTTTGCAACATAGTACATTAAACCTCCAGGGGTACTTCTCCATCATGTTGCAGGAGTTGGTGGATCACCAGGGTCATTTCACCGACATCAGTGTGGGATGGTCAGGAAACGTGCATGATGTGGTCTTTAGGAATTCTGGTCTGTTCAGAAAACTGCAGAATGGAACTGTATTCCCAGACCAGAAAATCATCATTGGAGACATGGAGATGCCAATAGTGATTCTGGGTGATCTAACTTACCCCTTGCTGCCTTGGCTCATGAAGCCATACACGGGTAGCCTGGACCCCAGTAGGGAGCAGTTCAACTACAGGCTGAGCAAGTGCAGAATATGCATTTGGCCATTTAAAAGCCATGTTCAGAAGCCTTCTGGCTCGGACCTCTGTGAAGGTAACGTTCTCCTCATGGTTCTATATGAGAGCAAGGGGGAGAATTTCATGCCAGGCTGGAGGGCCAAAGCAGATCACCTGGCGAATAAGTATGAGCAGTCAGACGCCAGGAACTAAGGAGAGTACAGCAAGGGGCACTGCTAGTCAGGGAGGTTATGCAGGACAGCTTTGTGAATTACAGGACCGCAATATGACAGTCATGTCCGTTGCTCATAAGGATGTCCCTCCGAATGATGTGTTTGCCGGTGAAGCCTGTAACCCTTCCCCCTGGTGCAACACAAGCAATAAAGACACTGGTTTTGTGAGCTTAATCCATTTTATTGAGGGGACACTGAGGCTACATCTACGTAGCAGCATTATGTCAGAATAACATATTCTAGAAGAGATTTTCCACAACAGCTTATTTTGAAATAGCATGCCTACACACAAAATGGCTACACCTCCCCTGTCCCTTTTTTCCGAAAGGGGCATGGTAATGAGCGAGGATGGAAGATGCTAATGAGGCACTGCCATGAATATGCAGCCGTGGCAATTTGTAAGTGCCACTTTTGAATCACACACAACCCATCTACATGGGGGGCCTTTCAAAATGACCCTGCAGTCTTTGAAAGTCCCTTATTCCTAAAACCAAATAGGAATAAGGGGCTTTTGAAGATTGGGGGGGTCCTTTCAAAAGGCCTCCATCTACACAGGTAGCGCGCAATTTGAAAGTGGCAGTTTTGAATTGCCACGGCTGCCACTATGCTAATGAGGTGCTGCATATTCATGGCAGTGCCTCATTAGCATTTTCTGTCCTCGCTCATTTCCATGCCCCTTTCGAAAAGAAGGAGCTAATGTAGACGTAGGTAGTATGTATTGAAATAGGGCTCAGCTATTTTGAAATAGAGCGTCCACACACAGCAGAGCCTATTTTGGATTAGAGCCCATGGAAGCACCATAACTTATTTCAGAGTAGCCCTATTCCCTGTCTATACAGCTCCTATTCCAAAAATTTATTTCAGAATAGGAGGTAGTCCTTGTAGAATGAGGTTTACAGAATTCAAAATATACTGTCTGCTGTTTCGAATGAGCAGTTTTTCTGTGCAGATGCTCACAAGGTTATTTTGGAATAGTGGCCATTATTCCAAAATAATTCCTGTGTAGACGCATGCAAAAAGAGTTAATTGTGGGGACTTCAGAAGTGGGTATTCTAGGGCATTTTGCCATCACAGGTATAGGAATGTCAGCCTTCTGCTCCCAAATGTCCCTGGGAGTAGAATGCAAGGCAGCTCTTGACTCCATTGCCTTCCCTCACCTGTATTCTGGGGTGCTGAGGTGGGGAAGATAGCGAACATAGTGAGGAGGGCAATGTGGTTCAGTGTGGGTTGCAGTGGGCCTCTGTGCTCCTCTACCAGGCACCTCAGCAGCTCTGCTTACTGCCTCATTAGCTGCAATGCCTGCTCCTGGGTCTACAATTCATGCTGTCTGAGCACTCTCCTTTCTTCCTGATCAGTCCGCTGCTCGTCCAGCATGGTTCTCGTCAATGCATTTACCTGTGCTCTGTCCACATGGACGTCTTCCATATTCTCTATGAACATATCTTCCTGTTTTCTTTTTCTCCTATGGATCTGTGCCAGTCTAACAGATGGAGGGTGGGGGTAAGTGGTGGTCAGGGAGCTGGGTTTTGAGCACACTGCAACAAAATATAAGAGAACGCTAGTCATTTAGGAGTTGTATTTACTGTAGGTGAGAAGTTCAACAGCACACAGAGGAATTTTGTGAAAGAACCTCCATGAAAGACAATAGGGGTGTAGTCCATGCAAGGACAAATTTTGGCTTTTAAGCATCCTCTGGGCACCAGATACTACACAGAGATCTTAAGGGGCCTACTTGAGTTGGTTCACTTCCAGCCATGGTAAGGCACAAATTAGGGGCATGCTTTCAAGCCGTTTCTCCAGCCCCCACAAACTACTTATGTCTCACACACAGCTTGGTATGGCCTGCTCTTGCCCTCAGCAGATGAGGGATCTCTGAGCTGAAGCCCTGAACTCCAGGAGGTGTGTTCAGCGAGGCTGCTCCCACAAGGCTGCAGGTGTGGCTCAGCTCTCAAGCTTCTGAAGATTGTTGTAGCTGCTAAGAGGGACAGTAAATTTGGCCAAATCCTTCAAAATTTGGAAACTAGTAGACTCGACCACAAATTACAACAGAGCAAAATGAACCTGTCTTCAAGCAGCACACCCTTTGTGGAGATGCTGGACTTTGGTCCCTGTGTAGAATAAAATCAAACAACTGACCCAGGTAGATTGCCTGAGTTCCAGGTCACTCAATTTTTTCGTTCGTACAGATGCCATTTCCCTCTACTGCAAGAAAGAGGGGAGAGGACTTCTTGTTCGTTTTTCTTCTTAAATCCCTTGGGCGTCTATGGGGGCATGAGAGGGAAAGAGAGAGTACATGGCCCTGAAGCAGGGATGCTGACACCCATGCTGACTTACACTTTGTTACTCCTGGGTTGTGTTTCCCCCATTTGTTGATAGTCCCATGTCTTGCATTTAGTCCCTTCTGCTTTGAACTTTCAACCTATGTTTTTATTCTGTTAGTATGGCACAATGGGATTCTGATCCATTAGTGGGGGGCCTAGGCACTCTTGTAATTCAAATAAGAATAATAAATGTCTGTTCAATTTCAGAAGGGTAGATGTGTTAGTCCGAGCAAAAAACAATGAGGAGTCCTGTGGCACCTTAAAGACGAACAAATTTGCATTTGTACATCCAGGTGCCTTGTTATTTATGCCTGTTCGGCCACTATTCATGCTCTAATTTGTTGTCTTCCCTGCAACAGCTCAACAGCTCCTGTTGGTACACTAGGGTTACTCCACTGGAGTTAGCAAGCTGGAGTGAGAGTGATCACACTGCAAAACAATACTAGGCAGAGTGATTTGATTATTGGCACTAACATGGCTACTCCTCTGATACTTGTCGTTTTTGGCACAGAATGATTGCATTAGCAGCATAGTTGGGTTAACCATTGATCTGTTCATAACTTCATACCCTCAGCATTACTAGCTCCAATTTCATCACCATTTGAACTTCAATGCCTCACCTGGCCCTTATTCTACCCTCTTCCACATCTCTGAAGCATCACAAAACTACAGCTAGAGATTGTTGATGGAAATCAGGGGCAAAACTTGAATTATTTCTCTAGCTAACAAAGTAATGCGACCATAGGAGGTACTGTTTTGTCAGATTTTATTCTGCTACAGCAGGGTTAATGTGTAGCTACTGACAGATAAAATGTTTTCCATTTGCAGCACTTTTACGCTGGCAGGCCTGCCCACTGACTTTTATCCAAACCCCATACCAATTAAACTTTGTTTTTTAAAACCCCTGGGAAAGGACTTTATGAATTACACACACCCTACTTAGCGATCTCTCAAAAACAAGGACATAAGAAGTCTCCTACTGTAAAGCCCTCTACTCCATCTTATTATTACAACTACCATATGCTACAGACCGTTCCCTGATAATTTAAACCAGATATTTACCTGGGATGTCATTTTCCATCATCCACTTTAATAGCCTTTACACCCACAACCCTTTACCAGACTTCACTCTCTGATCACAACCTTCTACACTAGATGCCTACAAATGCTAGTATTGGAGAAGGGAGGAAATAATCAGGTAAAAATATATACAGACAGATGAAAGTGCAGCAGAGTTAAGATTTTGGTGCATGGTCTGTAGTGTATTGCAGTTGTAATGTTAATGTACATCTTGTGGGTTGCGTGCATACTTATTAGTTAGTATATCTTTGATTTCCTTATTTTTGTGGCTAGTAAGTTGTGTGTGTAGCAACCCAAACTGTTTGATGACAGATTTTTGTATGTGTATCTAGGATCTAGGTAACTGTCCTCTGTTGTTAAACAATACTCACGCCGTATTTGTTGCTATTGTCAGTAGTGCTTTTGACATTTTAATAAGCTGTCATTAGTGATGCTGTCGAGAGAATTTCAGAGTATATTTTCATACTGTGCCGCCCAATAGAGGTACAAAAGGTGTGGGCTCAGTTACTACAGAGTTGACTGTTGAAGTTGAAGTGTGTATCTGTATGGTTTTTTGATTGTTTAAAGGTGGTCCAGTAGCACATTCAGGTAAATCCTTACATATTGTAAGCTAAACAGTGCTAGATCATATAGTTTTTACTTGTTAGACTTTGTAACTGAGACCCAGTGGAGCAAATACTTGCACTTGCTTTTTGTTCATTTTGTTCACTTTTGTACATTTTAGTCCTTTTTGATTTTATCAGGCTACTCATGGATGTATTTGCAGGATTGAAATCTAATACAGGATCATAAAATAATATGACCAAGTGAATTGTGTAAGGTAGTATCTGTATTTTTAGCTTCGCTTTTTCAGGGATACATTTCTATGTCTGCATGTGTGGACTCATATCAGACTAGTCCAGCAGAGTTAAGCCAACATTAGTACAATACACTTTTAATAAAATTTACAATTTTGTTTTTACAGCAGTTTGTGAAAGAGCTTAGCTGACTATGGATCCAGGTGGTGGAAGTCTAGGACTGCAGACACAGGAATCCAAAATGCCTCACACTATGATTATGCAAGATTTTGGTAAAACATTTTATTTTTAAAATTTTCTAATGCATAAAATAGTTGAGATCTTTTAAATAAAAGATACTTTGTATATCCTTTAATGTAGCTAATGCTCAAATGTAAGGTTGACCAACAGTTTATAATAATATTTAGCATGTATTTAATTTTGTCTTTAGAGTGCCCTACAGAGTCAGTCTTTCAGGAAGCAAGTTATAGATATATGGATTCCCACTTTTTATCAGTATACATTTTAGTTGCTGATGTTGAAAAAGACTAAAGCAGTTGTAAAATCTGCAGTGTTAATTCTGGATGATTTAGAACTTGAGTAAATTGACTCAGCAGTAATTTGTAAAAGTTCTGAATGCCTTCTCTGTGGCACTAAGCACCCTCAATACTTGTTTATTAAGTCAAGATATTCAATAGCTTACAGCAGTGGTTCCCAGCCTTTTCAGTAATATGGCACACTTCAGTGAACAGAGAATTCCATGGTACACCCACTTTTTTCAGCTGAATCGCTTGCTCGTAAATGTCACATTTACTTACATTTACTATGGTTATGGTCTTACTAGAGAGGTTTGCAACATAGCGCATACAGCAAGCTAAACAAGGGTCAAATGCATTGATGTTTCAAATCCGCCACAGATAACACAATCTTCGACAGGTCGAAAAAAGGCAGGCAAGTGAACGTGTGCCATGCTAGAGATGTTGAGTAATTGAGTAACTGCTGAAAATTTCAGAGGTTACTCAGCTGCT
Source organism: Carettochelys insculpta (assembly GCF_033958435.1). Taxonomy (NCBI): domain Eukaryota; kingdom Metazoa; phylum Chordata; order Testudines; family Carettochelyidae; genus Carettochelys; species Carettochelys insculpta. The sequence goes on from NC_134149.1 coordinate 30,624,341, forward strand.
TGGGGGATAGCGGGGAGCAGGAGGCTCCATCCCTGCCAGCCCCGTTGGAGCCAGAATGTGGCATTTAAACCACGTCCCAGCTCCAACAGGCTTCTGCCTTCCCTCCCTGCTTGCCACAGCAAGGAGAAGGGTGGACTCCCCAGCACCCTTTTCAGGACAGGAAGCAGCTTTTCGGCTGCCTGCTGGCATAAATGGTCTCCTGCAGTGGTTCTGCAAAGAGTCACTGCATGGGGAAATTAACCAATCCTTTGCCACCTGGGACTCAAGCAGCCTTGCTGCTTGAGCCCCAGCTGGCGCAGGCTCATGAGTCTCCCCTGTGGTTCTGCAAAGAACCATGGCGAGGGAAAATTGATGCTATTTCATGGCACATTTGGCCAGTTCTCATGACACACTGGTTGAAAACCACTGGCTTATAGTATGAAATCCTTAAAGATCTTGTTAAACCACCCTCTGTGTTTATCTTAGAAAGCTGTATGGTGATTTGTTTCTTAAGTACAGTAACTCCTCACGTAACATCCTAGTTAATGTTGTTACATTGCTCGTTTACAGTTATGCAGTACTTCCATATAACATTGTTTGGATGCACTCTTTGTACACTACTTGCAGAATTTTCTGGAAAAACAGCCTGTCCTTGTGGGGGCTTGGAACCAGAATGGGTTGAGAGCCCTGCATCAGCTCCCCTAAGTTCCCTCCGCTGCCTCCTCCCTCCACTGCCCTCCTGCTCCTCCCTCTGCCTTGGAGCTTCCGGTTGCTGTGCTGAGTGGGTGGGGGTGTGTGTGCATGTGCATTTGCTGATGTCAGGATGTCTCCCCTCATTCCGATCAAGCCTCCTCACTCTGAACCGCACCTCCAAAAATGGGTTACAAGTTACAGATTCCTGAGTCTGGAATTCCTTTTCTACTTCAAAGGACAGTGTACATAAAGTGAGGTCAGCATACTTAAAAGGTCAGTTTATCACTCTCTCTCTTAAAAATACACACTGTGTGCATTCAGTGTTTGTTTATCTTGCTTACACAATCTCTGAGCACTGTACAACTGTATGCACCATTCAGAGGAGAGAGTAGTGCACTCCAGTGGGGTCATGTGGGTTCATCATCACGTAAATTTAATTAAATTTGTTGGAAGACAAGGGAATACTTCTGTGCATAACCTGTGCCCTAGTTATTTTCTTTAGATACAGTACATGTGATACAGTGGTGTCAATGTTAACATATTTTCCCTCATTCACAATTATTTCACAGTGGCTGGAATGGCTGGTACTGCTCATATTGATGGCGACCATATTGTTGTGTCCGTCCCTGAAGCTGTATTAGTGTCTGATGTTGTTACGGAAGATGGGATAACTCTTGATCATGGCTTAGCTGCTGAAGTTGTCCAAGGACCAGACATCATCACTGAAAATGATGTTGTAACAGAAGGTGTAATTGTTCCTGAATCTGTTTTGGAAGCTGATGTTGCTATTGAAGAAGCTTTAGATACTAGTGAACATGTTTTGACTTCTGATCTAATAACAGAAACTGTTCGAGTTCCTGATCAGGTTTTTGTGGCTGACCTTGTTACGGGTCCTGATGGACATTTGGAACATGTTGTTCAAGACTCTGTGCCAGGAGCTGACTCACCCACAATGGTTTCAGAAGAAGTTCTCGTAACTAATTCAGATACAGAAACTGTGATTCAAGCAGCCAGTACAGTTCCTGGTTCTACAGTTACAATAAAGACTGAAGATGATGATGATGGCAAGAGCACATCTGAAGACTACTTAATGATATCTTGTAAGTGAAATAAAGGTAGATATGAATAGGAGATTATTTGAACCAGAAGTCGTCCATTAGGGAGAGATTATTAAAACTGAAATATTTCTACCATGTGCACTTGAACTCTATCTGAAAGAACAATGTCTTGCTAAATAAATTCCTTGGTGCCAAGAGTTAGGAGTGAGTGTGGGTGGGTGCGTGTGCGGGGGACGGTAGTGGAGGGGTGGTGTGTGTGAGAGAGAAATTCCAGGCATTTTTCAAAAATGGATTTTTTTAATATATTACATATACTGTGTTTACACCTTGCAGCAATACAGTACATTTTAAAAATATATATAATTTTTTTGAGTTTCAGCCATTAAATCAAGCTAGAATAAAGAATATATTATTTAAGAATATAATATAATGGCCATGCGAGATCAGACCAATGGTTCATCTAGCTCACTATCCTGTCTTCTGATAGTAGTTGTATCAGAAGATTGCACAGAATGGGGTAATTTCCCTGTCACCCAGTCCTGTTTCCTGGCAGTAAGAGGTTTAGGGACACCAGATTGTATCCCTGACCATCTTGGAAAGTACAAAAACATTCCAGGTAACTGATTTGGCCATAAATTTGTCTGGCAATAGGTTTATTTATCAAACAAAACCACAAGCTGACTAATGTATATGTTCCACTTCCTAACTGGAACTAAAGTTTAAGATCTGGGGTTGAAAATGGAAACTGGCTGCTTTCACTATATTCCACTCTGGGGCACACATGTAGATTGTTAGCTAAATGCAGATACAGCACAGCTGCCTGAGAGTAACTGTGGGAAAACAGCAGAGTAGGCCAATAATCCTTTTTTTCCCCTACTATTAAATGATGTTGACTGTTGGGTATCTGCTATCAGTTTTCACTCTCACTCACAGAACTGCTATGTAGTTTAATTAATATACACAATTTGTCTGTGCAAGTTTCCAGCTTTTCTGAATTACAGTTGGTGAAATATGATAGGCTGGAATAGTTTGATTGTCCATAACCATTTTATTTAGCTGGAAACAACCCATCTCAATAAGTGGTTAGAATGAGATTGTGATAAAACTTCAGAGATCTATTTTTAATAAACAGCTTTTATTAAAAGAAATCTGGATAAATATGTCAATTATGTCTTATCAGTTCTATATTTTGAAACACGTTTGTGATGTTGTTTTCCAAAACATTTTTAGAAACGTTACGTTTAGATGTTTTCCAAAATTGTGGGAGGGACTAAGCTGTCGTTTTCATCAGGCTGTCCTTAATATAATGTCATATGCTGCCTACAAGGGCATTTTCAATATGTTATTTAAACTATTGTACATTTTTGAACAAGAGCAAAAAACATTACAAAAGCAAATCAGACTTTTCTACAGCAGTGGTATTCCTGTGTATGTTTTGTGAATAAAGGAACACCATTATAATGCTCAGTTGTTTTCACTGAAAGAATTCCTCCTTTCTAACAGAGTACTTATGATGAGTTGTGTTCTGTAACTGCGATATTTCCAACTGCATCCTTGTAATTGTAAGTAAAGTCATCTTTGGAATCCTTCTAAGGTAGATAAGTATAACTTGATGGTAGTGGTGACTGTTGTAGGCAGATCGTGATCTGAGTAAACGTGATTGCAACCTGCGTTACAAGAAAATCTGGTCTTTGAAGTGTTATTAAAAATCATTGTCTCACTCAGATACATTAGGACAGTTCTCTCCTCTCATGGAGCTTGATTCTGTAATGTACTGAGCAGTCAACATCTGGTGCCACAAAGTTTATGCCAACTTTATAATTAACCTTAAAGTTACGTATGTACTTAGATGATTTGCTTGATTGAGGTCAACAGTTCTCATCACCTTGCAGAATTTATCCTAGGGAGATGGATTTTTTTCAGGCTTGCTAAGATGGTGCTGAATTGGTTATGCTTCTGTAGATAATATATACATCCTTATGACAGAGGGTCTTTTTGTTTCCTTAAAGAAAATGAGAACTTGTACTGTGCAGAATCTGAATTTGTCACACAGGGACAGATATATATGTCTTGTGAGCCAGGAATTTGAAACTTTGGATTAGTGTAGATGTTTTACTGAGTTAAGTATCCAACAAATACGACAGGAGTATAATTAGTAACAGAGTATAATTGTATGCTGGGATTTCCCATAATATATTGCCAGGGTTGTCAAACTTGTTTGAAGCATGAACCACATCTGAATAGAGCGACTTTTGCATGGACATCTCTCTCTGATTTATGGACACATGACATCCTTTGTCAGCAACAGCAATTGTTTATCTGAAACCATAATCTTAGAAAAGTATTTATAATATTTTTAGCTATCTTTTAGTTAAGTGTAAAATTTTGAAACAAGAAGCTCTTATGTACATCATATTGCCCAATAGGTTTTCATGGATCACAACTGACATAGTGGAACATAGTTTGGAAATTCCTACAGTATACAGTGCTCTGGGACAAAAAGCAGGATTAAAGCTTGGAGCTTTAGTTCAAATTTAGCCTGTGTTGTTGTTTTGTGTTGCAGTTTTAATACTGCTTAAATACAGTTTTAACCATTTTTCTCCTCTGGATATGTTATAAATTTATAAGGAAAATCTTTATCTTGGGGGTAAATGTTACCTGGAAATTAGTATAGTCATTTTGCTTAGAAGTTTATATGCACAGAAAACTTCGTAATAGTCACTAGAAATTTGTGACCTCTGATCTGTTTTGTGTAGAATTAAAGGAAATACGGATATATCAGGTGACAATTGTAAGGTTGCAAACTCTTTTCTTAATACACTTATAAATGAAGCCATGGTTATTGGATATGTAAAATCACAGTTCCTGGAGACTAAAAATGGGCCAATGGAACACATTAATGCCCCCAAAAAAGAGAAATTTAGAAGTTGTTAGAAAGTTATATTTAAATTTAACCTTTTTTAGATTATGTAAAAGAACAAAATGAGATTTTAATCTCTACACTGTACATTTCAGATAACTTTTCAGATAACCAGGGTAAATGGGACAATTGGCACACTTGTAACTTAAAACATACTTTTTTGTTTGTTTTTCAGGTTTGCGATATTCAGACCCACAGCGGATTGCCAGCTTCTGGTCTATGTGTTGGCCCTGTATGCTCTATACCGGGGACCTCATACCCACCAAAGAACAACACTGGAGCTGGCCTTTAGGGGTAAGGTAATGTTCCACCACCGCCTCCTTTTTAGTATATTACAATACAGTGTTGCATAGTTTGCTAAATTACTTTAAAATATATTTCCTATATTGTACCAAATGGTATATAAAGTAAACATATTAAACTTTAGAAAACTTTGCAAAATTGTAAAACCATGGGACTTACATTGCCCTAATTTCATCCCTATGGGCTTCGGTGGGTGTGATATCACCAGCATAGTGCATGCTGAGATATCACATGAATTGGGAGCTGGCAATCCACAGTGAATCTGGACATCACACACCTGAAAACAGCTAAAAAAGGTAAGATTTAAGTAATAAGTGTGCTGAATGTTCCTCTTATTATGGTTATTTAGGAGGATTCAGCATATATTTCAGAAGCAGTGTTTTTTATAAATAGGGAAGCAGCATTATCTAATGTTCATACTGAAGAAGTCAAAGCCAGGAGACTTGTTCACCATTATTTTACTGACTGCCTTTGTGGTGCAGAAACTTTTTATTATGGACTTAAAACAAATACTTTTTAAAAATGTGAATTTAGTGTTCCTAAGGCACTGGATTAACTGCCATTGTGACTGGAATCCTTTTAAGACATCCATACAGTATGTATTTTGTATGAGTGTTGTTCAAGCAAATATCTGGACGCTGGCCAGCATCAAAGAGGAAATCTCTGGCAATTAGACATTAGTTCATTTCCCAGTCTCTCTAGTAAGACAAAACAAAAATGAAGTAGTGCTGTGTTCATTTTTTTCCTAATGCGACTTATTTCTGAAAATTGGACTGAGCTCATCAAACTTTTTTCATATAGGCCGTGTCTACACTAGCCACAAACTTCGAAATAGCCACGCAAATGGCCATTTCGAAGTTTACTAATGAAGCGCTGAAATGCATATTCAGCACTTCATTAGCATGCAGGTGGCCGCGGCACTTCGAAATTGACGCGCCTCGCCGCTGTGCGGCTTGTCCCGACGGGGCTCCTTTTCAAAAGGACCCCGCCTACTTCGAAGTCCCGTTATTCCCATCAGCTCATTGGAATAAGGGGACTTCAAAGTAGGCGGGGTCCTTTTGAAAAGGAGCCCTGTTGGGACAAGCCGCGCGGCAGCGAGGCGCATCAATTTCGAAGTGCCGCGGCCACCCTCATGCTAATGAAGCGCTGAATATGCATTTCAGCGCTTCATTAGTAAACTTCGAAATGGCCATTTGCGTGGCTATTTCGAAGTTTGGGGCAAGTGTAGACGTAGCCATAAAGTAGCAAAGTAGGTGATAGAACTTGCAGTTAACTTTTTGTTTTTGAGAGTGTAGCATTCTTTTAGAAGTGGAAACAACTATATTCCATGGCTGTTCGCTAAAACCATCCAGTCTATATAAACTTATCTATTGTAGATTTATTTTAGGATTGACTCCTAATTTTCTTGTATACAGTTTTACATCTTTTGAGTATATTTCAGCTTAACTTATTGAAAGAGGAGCAGCTTAATTTTCAGTGTGTTTAAATGTATATGGTTTAGAACAAACTTTTATTGACTTCGATTTTTTTTATGTGCTTGGCCTCACTCAGAATAAGTCTGAGGATGTTTGTTGATTTAGAAATACTTTAAATATTTTAGTTATTGCAATAAGATTGCCTGCCAGAGCAGGGATTTAGAAGCTTTAGAGATGTAGTTAAAAGTAAGTTGTATATTAACTGATAAGGTAGAAAATGTATCGGCATGTTAAATTTTCACTTTTCCCCTTGCTGAAAATATGTATGTATGTATGTATTTATTTATTTATTTGTAAAAATATTTTTAATGACATTTTTTAAAATATTTTACCTGGGTCTTTGTTTGATTGGCAATGAAGCCCTGGAAAAGCAGGAAGGCAATCAACCTACGTACTATATTCTTAAATCTAATATTATATTACACCCAATAGAGGTTAAACCTCTCTAGTCTGGCACTTTCTGGTCCTGCATGATTCTAGTTAGCCAGATGTTTGCTTATCATGGGTGTAGCCATGTTTTCCATGGTCCCATAAAGTGTTTTTTTTAGAGTCATCAGTCCTGGCTGTCAGTGTTCTGTGCTGTTATTTAGCTCTAATTTACCCCTCTTCTAAGAGCCCAATAACCAGGGTGATGTTGGTAGTGCTGCTAGGCAATATTGCCTTCTGTGGTTCAGCAGATCTTTTGGTTAGTCACTGGTCAGGTCCGGAGGATGCCTCACTAGAGAGGTTCAACTTGTATGGTTATAAGTAACCCCTTGCATTAGTGTAAAGTTTTTTTATACTTTTGTTTTATTTTGTACATTTACTAGCACTTTCTTTAGTAAGCTTCATTCTTTTCCTGTACAGTCAATTTCCTTTGCCAAAAAGAATTACAAGTGGAACTACTCATTTTGGTAGAACTACGCATATGTGTAAATCTTTGCAAGATTAAAGACTTAATCAAAAAGACATCAAAAATGGAGGAGAAAATCGTGTAACTTTACAGGGATGTTATTTTAATAAAGAGAATCAGATCATTAATGATGCTTTATCAGAAAATTAGTCACTTCCAAAGTATTAAAAAATAATAATACTCAAAATATTTAAGCTGATAGCACCATCCAGTAGACCAGTGTTTCCCCAAGTGTGATCCGCAGTCCAGTACCCGTCCTTTTTTAAAAAAAAAAAAAAAAAGATCCTTAGAAAATGTATAGATTATTGCTATGTAGTATTGTGCATAAATAATAACCAGTGCAAATGTATTTATTTTTCATTTTTTTTAAATATGTGTTTATATTTTTGGGCCACAAAAAAAGGTACTGAAAAAAACACTGGTCCCAACTTCATAAAGTTTGGGAAACCCTGCAGTAGACAAAACATTGGCTGTCTTAACTCTCTATTCCTTTCCTTTAAAATGTGCATGGATGGTTAGATTTAGTCTTATCTCTGGAGACACCATTCTGATTACATGAGCATGCTCTATAGTATATAGTGCTGTAGCAGCTTCATATGTAAAATTTGTTTTAACAGCCTGACACTGGTAAGCTTACTACTCAAAGGTATTTGTAAATTCCTTTGTAAATTTTCTGTTCCTGGTATTAACGTTCTTCTGATATTGGATATGATGGAGTCATCTTGGATGGGAGGCAGTGAATTTTATATAGTACATTTGTTCAGGACATTTTTAATAAATAAGGGCTTAATCCTGCTCCCACTGATTTCAATAATGCAAGTAAGCCATAATTCTTTCAGCGTCATTTTCATTTTAATTTAAAGGTTTAAGCTCATTAAGAAGAGGAAGAGCTTAAAATTGCTTTTAGTGATCCAAGTTTCCTTCACAAACTCCCTTACCATTTACAGCCCAGTGTTTTGTGTGTCTTTTTTAAACTTGAAATATGCAAAGATTTTGTAGCTGCATATTCTTTTACATTTTCGTTCATTAATCTTTAAGTTACATTTAATTTTGCAGTAGTTTATATTAGTATTTGTTGATTTTTAATGTTAATAAATTAGCTGCTTTATGTCTATTTAGTTCTGTTTTCAGTAGCTCCAGTATTGTTCTGACTCATTCAAAGACTTCTGAGATTCACAAGTTTCATCAGTGACACCAAAAAAACCTGCTGCAGTTGAGTAGGTATCATTAAAATGACTTTCAGAGTAGATTGTGCCAAGTCCTAAAGATATAACCCACTGTCGTCTCTTTAAAAAAATTCTCACAATCTTTATATGTCTAATATAATACACATTTTTTTAACCTGGGGAATGATCCAATATGAATTATAGATTATTTCAAAGTGTGGAATTCATTCCTCATTTGGAGGCATCAGTGGGTATTCAGTGCTGCATTAACCTTATGCTGCCCATATGCAAAGGGAGTACGTAGTGTTCTGTCAGTACATGAGTAATAAGAATGCTTGCTTTTTTGTGCTTCTCTGATCAGGCGTTTCCAGTGTCCTTTGCTATGAAATCAGCCATATATAAGTGAACACTTACTTTATAAAAATGTCTCTGCTCTTCCACTTAATAGCTTGCATGGAATCGTTTGATTGTATTGATAAAAATATAGATTGAGTAGTAGATAACTTTGTCCTTTAGTTATAGACATGAAGGTAGCTCAAGTTCAAATAGTAATATTTGGATTGTTCCCCATCTCAAGTTTTAACTAGCAAAGAGACAAAATCTCACAAATATACTATATTAACCCCCAAAACTCATAGCCAAACTAAAACACATTTGATAAGAATCATAGCTGCTGGTTATTAGTAATAGAGATTTTTGACAGTAGTGCATTTTGAAAATCTCAGAAGAATGTAAAAAACAGGTTCTGGGTTTGTTTGTTTTTTAAGTTATATTAGTTAGTTTTACATTTTACTTTTTGATCCATTTTACATTTTGCTTTCTAGGCTTACTAGCTTAACATAGAATAAATATCCATGCACTTTTTAATGACTTAATCAGGCTGCTTCTTGTGTGATTCATTTTGCAATCATGTTTCTGTACATCATTTACTAAGTTTTGATAAAGAAATTGAGTACTGGACTATACTCAACTAGATTAAGATAAAAAAGGAAAAGAAACCCCTATAGAACTGCTTTTATAATAGTAGTTCCACTGGATTTTGTATATTGAAAATGTGAGGAAAACTTGCTAGAGATCATTTTTTGAGTCCTAATAAAATTAGTGTGTGAACTTTGCTGTCCTCTTTTTTATTTTACAGTGGATGATGTTGGAGAAAAATTAGATCATATTGGAAGCACACCTTTAAAAATCAGCACTGAGGTTTCACACGATGATGTTTCTAAAGATGATGGGTTTGGTTCCGAAGTTATAAAAGTGTATATATTTAAAGCTGAAGCTGAGGATGATGTAGAAATAGGTAAGTTCATATGTTCTGTTTACTGATTCTGTATTTTAAAAGTGTTTTGTAAATTTTGTGGTGTTTGTCCCTGCTGTGAAAGCATGGAACTTAGGTCCCTCTTGAGGTCCCTTCCAGTTCTAGTAGTCTATGATTCTTTAATAAAATCCCATGAGTAACTTGTTTTGTAGTATGGGAAATAATATTTTTGCAGTGGCCTGTTGGAATGGCAACCCAATTTAACTATTCCTTCCTCAAGGTAGAATCTCAGGTCTGTTTTTTTGCCAGCACAATATTCAAAGCATGACATAAAATAGAAGCTTTAGAGTAACACATAATATTTCTGCTCACACTTAAAACACTGACAAAGTTTATGCCTGTGTGACCATCCAGATAGTACTAATGATCAGCCCTGATTTTTGTCGGAATACTGGTGTGAAAGAGGGTTTAATCGAATGAATGTTTGAGTGTAAAATTTGAAATTTATAATAGCAAAAAAACACCAATATTTAACTGTACAGTTAGGGTGTTACTAAATGGCTGTCCAGAACAGAAAAATACTGATGTTCTTGTAATTTAGTTCACATGAGATGATAGTCTAGATCATCTTGGTTGCACTAACTGTTTTGTCTTTTTCAAGGAGGAACAGAAATTGTCACAGACAGTGATTTTCACAATGGGCATTCTGTGGCTGGAGTAATTGAGCAAGGAGGAGTTGGCAGAATGCAGCGAGAGAAAATGGTTTACATGGCTGTTAAGGACTCGTCTCAGGAAGATGAAGATATTAGTAAGAATTCTAACTATATGTTAAAGATGTTTTACCATAAAATTAGTCTGTTCCAAAATATTAAATATGTTTTAAAAATAGGACCAGAAGTGAAAATTATATGCCCAATATTGGGAAGGTTCCAAAAGGAACTTTTTGATATTTGTGAATGATTGTTCCCAGATTTGAAGTACAGGTTGAACCTCCCTACTCCGGCAGGCTCAGGACCTGATCAGTGCTGAACAAGATAATTTGCTGGGCCACAGGAAGACAGTGTTGGTCTAGCAGCACTACCAACACTTCCACTCCTTACTGGGCTCTTAGAAGACATTTAGGGGTAAATTACAGCTAAATAACAGCACAGAACACTGAGATTCAGAATTGGTGGCTTGAAACAAACTTTATGGGACCGTGGGATACATGGTCATACCCAGGATAAATGGTCATCCAGCTAAATAAAATCATGCTGGATTATGGAGTTTACTGGACAAGAGAGTTCTGGATTAGAGAGGTTCAACCTGTAGTATAAATCGTATCTTTCCTTGCCGATATGTAAGAGTAGCTTATAGTTATTATAAAGTATAGGTATATAAAATACATATTGCGGCTACTTCATACAAGCAGTTCATTTTTCGTGTTGAATTTAATGTGACTATTATATCAAATAATAAATAATTGATTTTTTGGCACTTCCTAATTTTTCAGTTTGCCTAACAAACTGCCTACTTAAATTCTTGTTTGTTTCATTTCAACAGTTTTATTGTTTAAAATTTTGACTATTTTATATCATATATTAAATTTTATCAAGTAGAGTGGTGCTTGTTCTGACAATGTGACAAAGAACCATCAACAGTTACACACTTACAGGCTCATTTTGTTTGATAGTTCCCTTTTCTATTTCAGGTCTAGTATATGAATAAAATAATGTAACCCTGGTCAAGTGTATTGGGGAAGGAGGGAAATGATTCAGTGGGCATAAGTATTAATCAAAATAATAGTATAAAAATAAGCAAAGGAAAATTTAGGCTGAACACGCAGTAAAATTAATTTAAGAATCACCTTCTCTCCTCCTTAAATGTAGATTGTGCTGAAATAGCAGATGAAGTTTATATGGAAGTCATAGTGGGTGAAGAGGAAGCAACATCACTTCCCGACACACAGCTTGAAGACTCTGGTGTGAATAAAACTTTTGTTCCTGTTGCTTGGGCTGCTGCTTATGGTAGGTGCTAGATTCTTCTTTTCCTGGGAATATACTCTCACTTTTCCCCTAATTTAGATCCCAAATCTTTTAGGGCTTCACTTTCTGCCTTTCTGCTCTGTCCAAAGAAGGTTGTTAATATCTGTCTCTGGAGCCTGTCAGGAATAGGGATCACTGAAGGTGATATTTCAGCCACTGTCCATATTCTACCACCAGTTTGTAGGCTAGCCTGCCACATGGTCCTTGCATTATTTTAATATCTGTTTTTCTTAAATCATAATAAATACCTCGCTTAGTGTTAGGTTTTACACAGGGGAAAGCATATTAGCTTGTAAGGTTTTTATACTGTTGTTCCAGGTAGTAGCTCCACTATTGTCCAGCATGCAAATTTTCTTTATATATTTTGAAGGCAGCTGCTAAGCATTAAAGGAGCCTCATTACAATGGCTGCATGCAGCCCAACCAGTTTTTTTCTTTTTTTCAGCCCCCAGCGAGATGTTGATAAAACATCTAAGTGCGCCTGCCCGGTCACACACCCTTCTGTGTCATGCACAAGTGCCGGGGGCAGGGCAAACACCAATCGTGGCTCCTTGGGCTGTTCGTATCTGGTGCATGCATATTAAAACCCCAGGGAGCCAAGGAGGTATTAACATGCAAGTGTCGGACACGGACAGCCTGAGGAGCTGAGATTGGTGTTTGTCATGCTCCCTGCGTCTCATGCGTGCCAGGGAATTTGTGTGACCACTTTAAGGAGAGGGATGGTGAAACCCACACTGGCCAAGGCGAAGTGGGTCTCCTGCATGGGGCAGTGGCAGGTAGGGAGCCATGCAGGGTGGAGCAAGGGCAGAGGAGCACAAGGCAGTTATATGAAGAGAGGGTATTGGGGGTGCAGTGAAACCCATGTGGGCCAAGGCAGAGCGAGTTAGTGAGCCACATGGGCAGAACAAGTTGCAGCCAAAGAGCACGAGGCAGAGTAATATGGGGAGGAGGTACGGGGCGGTGCTGTGCAAGCCTCGTAGGACCTGATGTGGTGGTGCAGTGGGGACTGCACTGTAATGGGGAGCAGTCCAGGCCAGGGGATGGTGCAGTGGGAGCTGCACAGCGGTTGGGGGAATACAAGTCCCAAAGCATCTGAAAAGGAGTGAGAACACAGTGGCCAGAATGCTGGAATTGTTAAGATCTTTTTCAGTCCAGAGAGAAAAAGATTAGGACACTATTCAGATATAGCCCTTGTCATCCCATAGAATTTAAGCACTCTTCGGGCAAGTGCTGAATGAGCACTGTATCAAGACATGGTAAAGTAGTCCGAGACTTACACACTAAGTTCTTGACAGGAAAGTAAGATGCTTGGACTTGCTGTGCAGCAAGAGAATATTGTGGAACTTAGTTATTTTGTACTACGTGTTGTTTACCAGAACCTAAGAATGAAAGCAAGTTTGTAGAGATATGTAGTGCAATATAGTCATTGTATGTTTAGCATCTCTGTGAGAGAGTAGTCAGGACAGAGAGGACTCTTCAGTAAATTTACTAGCTGGCCAAATGTTTTCATGAGTGTCAAACATAATTTCACTTTATGAATTAGGAAAATATTGTTTTCCGTAGGAGATGAAAGGAGACTGCCCAGAAGATATGAAGACTGTCAAGCAGCAGGTAAGATCATGTGCAGATATTTGATACAAGAGCTTTCATAAATTTTTGAAAAAACAGTTGTATATCACATTTTTTCACTCAGAAGTTCATAATGGTCTCCCTTATTTCATGGAATATTGACAAATTCCTAAATGACAGCTACCCTGATCAATGAATGCTACCAAACTATTCAGAAGGCATATGTGTAAAGGTTCCATGCTCCAAGAATTCATTTCTTCAAGGTATTTGAGTTATATAAGCATTGTAGACAAAACAACTATCCTAAATGCAAAGATGTGCTCAGAAATGTCCATCAATATCTTTTAGTACAGTTGGGCAACTAGGGAAGCAAAAATAAGATTCCTGGGAAGTAAAGGACTATTAGATAGAAGGGAAGAATAGGCATAATCAGCTAAATGTGAAAGGTTTGGTAGTGGAAGAAATAAAAGTCCAGCATAAGTCCAAATTGAATAAAATTCTTATACAGGTTGAACCTGTCTAGTCTGGCACCCTTGGGACCTGACTGGTACAGAACCAGAGAATTTCCTGAACTATGGTAAATTATTCGGCTCTTAGAAGATATGCAGGGGGTCAATTAGAGCTAAAGAACAGCCCAGAACACTGAGAGCCAGGACTGGTGGCTGTAAGCAAATTTTATGGGACTGCAGGAAGCTTGGCTGCGCCCATAATAAGTGGATATCCAGCTAGCTAAAATCATGCTGGACGACAGATGTCACCAGACCAGGAAGTACCAGACTAGATAGATTTAACCAGTATGTGATTGCCTCATCAATAATTATGGTAAATATTAACTCTGCAAATATAAGCTTATTCCTTTCTACAATTAACGTTTTTGAGGTAATGTAAAGTGACTTGCTCCCATGTGATTCCAGTCATCTAGTCCCAAATCAAAAACTTGCTCATAGTTTTTATGGTGTCTGATCTTTGTATTCAGGAAATAACTTGGATACACGATTAGAAAACAAAAATGGTAATGCAGCACAGTACCTGCAAATCTGTGATAGCATTAACACAAATAGAGCGCTTAAACAAAAAGCCAAGAAGAGGAGGAGGGGAGAAACCAGGCAGTGGCAAACAGGTAGAATATTTTTCATTGTTTATTGTATTGGTTTAATATAGAAAGATCCTTTCTTCTAAAACTAGTTAAAAAAACAAAACCAAAATTAAAAAAAACCCAACAAAAACAAAACCAACAACATGGAATTGTGTCATGCAATTATTTTAAAACTATTGTTCTTGGAGAGTTTGCTGATGGCCCACAGATTGCTGGCTGGTACATCAGGCTGACTTTCTTAATTTCCAGCTTGCAAATTGTATTAAAAGACATCTAAAACACATTTTTCTCATATTACTTATCCACATAAATAATTCCTGTAGTTATTGTGGGGATGTTATTTAATCGTGAATGGAAGAGGAGATGTACACAGTTGGGAGTGGGAGAAAGGGTAATTAACAAGACAATCTGCGCTAATTTATAGTCCATTCAGTAAGCATTACCCGTAAGTGTCCGTGCATTGATGTAACATTGTGATTTTATGTCTTGCTTTCATCAACACTTTTTTAATAGTATTTAAAATTGTACATGTGTGGGATTTGGTTGTTTTAAGCTACTAAACTATTCTGTGTGTGAAGTTCAAGTACAGTTCTTTTTAATTCAGTGCTTTCATAAGTTTGCTTTATAACCTCCTCTTTTTGTTTGAAAACAGCTGTTATTATAGGTCCCGATGGACAGCCTTTAACTGTCTACCCTTGTCACATATGTGGGAAGAAATTTAAATCCAGAGGATTTTTGAAAAGGCATATGAAGAACCACCCAGATCACATGATTAAGAAGAAATACCAGTGTACAGACTGTGACTTTACAACTAACAAAAAAGTAAGTTTCCATAACCATCTGGAAAGCCATAAGCTTATAAACAAAGTTGACAAAACTCATGAGTTTACAGAATATACAAGGAGGTACAGAGAGGCAAGCCCATTGAGTTCTAATAAACTGATATTGAGAGACAAGGAGCCTAAAATACACAAGTGCAAATACTGTGATTATGAGACTGCAGAACAGGGACTACTCAACAGACACCTGCTTGCAGTTCACAGCAAAAACTTTCCTCATGTGTGTGTTGAGTGTGGGAAAGGATTCCGTCATCCATCTGAGCTTAAGAAGCATATGAGGACCCACACTGGGGAAAAGCCATACCAGTGTCAGCACTGTGTCTTCAGGTGTGCTGATCAGTCCAATCTGAAAACACACATCAAAACCAAACATGGGACTGATTTACCATTTAAATGTGAGCATTGTCCCCAAGCATTCACAGATGAAAAAGAACTTCTACAACATATAGAGCTATTTCAAGGACATAAGACTCATCAGTGCCCGCATTGTGACCATAAGAGCACCAACTCCAGCGACCTGAAAAGACACATTATTTCAGTTCACACAAAGGACTTTCCCCATAAATGTGAAGTATGTGAAAAAGGCTTCCATCGTCCATCTGAGCTCAAAAAGCATAGTGAAACCCACAAGGGTAAAAGGATACATCAGTGTAGGCACTGTGACTTTAAAACTTCAGATCCTTTTGTACTTAGTGGGCATATCCTCTCAGTTCACACCAAGGACCTGCCTTTTAAATGCAAAAGGTGCAAGAGAGGATTTAGGCAACAAACTGAACTTAAGAAGCACATGAAGACCCACAGTGGAAGAAAAGTGTATCAGTGCCAGTATTGTGAATATAGCACTACGGATGCATCTGGCTTTAAACGACATGTAATATCAATACACACAAAAGACTATCCCCACAGGTGTGAATACTGCAAAAAGGGATTCCGTAGACCATCAGAAAAAAATCAGCATATAATGAGGCATCACAAGGAGGCCATAATGTAATATATGGTGTTGAGAAGGAAGCAATTTAGAAACTGTGATATGCTAATTGGGGATAAAAATCTCATGAACTGTTTCTCCTGGTTTCAAAGCTTGATATTAAATCATAACTTTACATTCTTTGTATTAAAAGTCTTAAGGTTGACGAGGGTCTCATAGTCCTATGATTGTTGCTTCTCAGAATCTAAAGAGCACTATAGAATGCAGAAGGATGGATGAAAGATTGCAGAGAGATTGCTGAATGTCTTCTATTTAATAGTATTATACATTGTTATGCTACAGAAAATGAAGCTGATTGTGTTATCCATTTCATCGGTAAGAACATTTGTCTCCAATTTCAAAACGGTTCAGATGTGGTGGGGTTATTTACAAACTTTTCATCAAGACAACCAGTTCTAACTTCTTATGCAGTGTTGAAAATATGTCAATTACTTGGTCATTATGTTTTTAAATTGTGCCTGGAAATTGCATTCCAGAACTGGTCAAATTTGGGGGCTTCTCTCTTTTTTTTAACTTTTCATTGGGAAACTTTTTGTTCTCTTCATTAGTTTAGGTTTGGTGAATAATTTTTTTTTAAACTATTTCAAGAGCTGCTAACCTATTTTATGGCAGGATATGATGTTAAAAATATTGCATTATGTTACGAGCTCAGCGGTAGTGTTCTGGTGCTAGGATTAAAAAATGTGTGTGTATATAATTTCCTTTTTTATCTGAAACTGCAGGTGAATGTTGTTCGGTATAGCATATTGCAAATACCTTTTGAATCTGACGTTTTAAAAGGAAAAATGCAGCTGTTAGTGTTGTCATAACACTGTATTTTTTTTTTCTTGCTACTTTAAGATCTTCTCTAAAAAGAGTATTACAAAAGATTCAAAGAACACAATACTTTTCTTGAATTAAAATACAAAATACTTAGAGGTTCCTTAGGACAGTGTTTATGCCAGGTATGTCTATTACAGTCCTACCTGCTAATATAAAATTTTCAACCTAGACATAAAATTGCACCTTTTAATAAATTCTTTAAATATCTCTACCATACTATAAACATGCATTTTCAATCTGTGAGAAAGTATATATGCAGTATTTAACCAGAAAAATATGCTGCCACTAGAGTTTGGAGGTGAATCTCAGTTTACAGTGTATACATTTAAAATATGCATCCCTTTAAACAATGCTTTGTGTTAGCATGCTGCAAGTCAAATGGCGCTTAATATAACAAGCTGGTCTAGGGCTATTTAATGAAAAACCTCTTCATAAATGTTATACATATAATGTGTACATTTATACTTTTAGTTGCTTCATGTTTGCACACAGCTCTTCACATGATAAATTGTAACTTCATGCTATATTGTGGCTTTGTTTTTCAGATAATGTTCATATTTTGTTTTTGCACCAGATGAGAATCAGTTCTTTGAGAATAAATTTTTCTTTTTTTTATATTTCTAAACTTCAGAAAGCTAAGTTGGGAAATCTCTTAGAAAAAATAAGTGTTTTATGTGGCTGTAAAAAATGATGTACACGCTGTAAAATAAGATTGTCACTGTTACGTGGGACTATTATTTCTTAATGTGTTACTCATCGTAATGAGCATAAAATAAAATGCATCTCTTGCACTCCAAGGTTTTTTAGAGTCTTTGTTTTTCATTTATGCTGATTCTAAGAATGTTCTCTTTCACCAAAAGTGTGCCTACTATTTTAATTTCATTGTTCTTTTCAGCTTTGTATGAGTTTAATCATCTGGACTGCTGTAATCCAATTAACTATTGACGATGTGCCGACCTACTCTGGGTCCTGTGGGTGCGCATGGGGTGTGATACAGCAGGGGAGGAGTCGGGTGGCCCGGGACCGATCACCCCACCTTTATAGCAGCCTTATATAGTGTAGCAGCAATATGTGATTCAGTGTATCCACTTTAAAACCTAGGTTTCCACAGTATTATGAGTACCAGGAACAATAACACTCCGATTGTGAACACCACAATGCCCGGTGGCTGTTCTAAGTCCCAATAATTCTCTATACAGCCCCAGTTAGACCAGCTAGTGGTATTTACCGATAGTGATTTATTCATTTATTCGTAACTACAATTACTTAACACGTTGTATATATGTATATAGTTATTTATTTGGCATAGGCTAAACAGTAGGTTACATATAGCTGTATATAATTACATGTGACTTACCAGTAACATCCAATGCTCCCACATCTCACCAACAACTACGTTACAGCGGCCCTTCAAGTCAGAAATGCGGCTTGGTTGGGACCTTTCGTGGTGGTGATGTCTGGGTGATCAGGCCGGGGTCTGCTGTCTGGACTGGAAGTTGCTAGCCTCTGCCTCGTGTCCAGGAGCCCACCCCCTTATTCCTGCTAAATCACCTTTTATACTGTTTCTTACTTGGGGGTTCGATACCTGGCCAATTGAAGTGTATGTTACCTAATTTGGGCTTTCTATCCTCCCGGCCTGTCAGAACATGTTACAAGATTTCCTCTGTCCTTGGTCTTTTTGTGAACCTCCCCGGGGACCCTCTGATGTTGTACAACCAAGATGTTCTCTTTGAGGAGCTTCCAGCTACTAGCCCCAGCTGTTCTCTTTGGGGGCTTACTATCTGCTTGTCAGGATGTTCTCTTTGGGGACTCTCCAACTACTTGTCAACTTTCTGATTTCTTTCTCCTGGCCTGACTTCAGACCTTCCTGCCATTGTATGATAGCGTTCCAAGATGGAGTGTATGGTCATTCTGCCTTGCGAGTGAGGCCTGGCCACCAGGTGCTCGTGCTCCCACAACTATAAAGTGCTTCTCAAACAGACTATCACTTTTAGTATTTATTTTCACTGCATTATTAGCACGAGAGCTGGCTGAAATTATTTTGCCTAAAACTTTCTCACCACATTTCACAAATTTGTGTTGACTATGACAGATTGTTTTGGTTGAAACTCCCATCACCCCTCCAAAAATTCTTAAAAAAATAAAAATGTTTTGTTCTGACGTATTTAATCAAACTATTTTTATTTTTTTATTCAGGTTTTTTTTTTTATTTTTAATCACCTAGCAAACCAAAATATCAGCTATTTTTGCAGCTCTACTTAGTGGGGATTTACAATAAATTTAATTCAGCATACTTACTAACTCTTTACCATTGGCCGTTTCTACACAGGCCACTTTCTTTGAAAGTGGCATGGTAATACGCGGCCTGAAATATGCTGATGAGGTGCGCATGCAAATTCCCCGCTCCTCATTAGCATACGGTCATGTGATTTGGAGTCCGGAAGACCGTTCTTCCAGACTCCAAAACACTGTGTAGATGCATGGTCCCAGGGAGCTGGAAGGAAGTCCTTCTTCCAGAGGCCTCTTCTTCCCGACAATTTTTGGGAAGAAGGAGCATCCGGAAGAAGGACTTCCTTCTGGAAGACCCCCCGGGGGCCATGCTTCTACACGGTGTTTTGGAGTCCAGAAGAACAGTCTTCTGGATTCCAAATCACGTGACCATATGCTAATGAGGCATGGGGAATTTGCATCTGCACCTCATTAGCATATTTTGGGCCATGTATTAGTAACGGCCATTGAGTTTACATGTTTGGATTCTGCAAAAACTTTTTCACACATTTTGGAAAAGCCACAAGTAGGCTTAAAGTTTTCTTCAAAAGAAGAACTCACAATTTAAAATACTAAACCCTTCTTTTCTTATTTAAATTTCCTCCCTCTACATAATTCCACTGGAGATTACATGAAGTTAAACTATAGTCTAATATACAAAAATGTATATTTGGATCAGAGTTTCCTGTGTGGAGATGTTTCAGAACATATAGTAATAGCCTTTAAATATTTTAAATATACCCCTCAGAATATTTTCTGCTGGGCTTTGTAACCAACTCAGTGTAGCTGGTGAGCATGCATTCACAGACATGAGAACTAAGGACCAGTAGACTCGATTTTGTTTTTTCTTCCCCATTTAATCAATATACTTTCTCATAGCCAGGAACCATTTGAACCAGTTAAATCAAGTCATTTGAAATTGTTTATAGTTTTTGTTCCTAAAACGTCTACTGACTATATTGACGCATCATGACTTTTACTTTGTACTGAGACTGAAGATTACCGCTGAGTAGACTGAGGATCAGAGCAATAGTGCCAGTCTCTTGGTCTGACCGTCTCTTCTACCTGCAGAGGCCATCTCTATTCCTTCTAAAAGATGGACCATTCAGGTAAATGGAGTGTCCTCATGAATTTATACGACAAAAAAACTTTGCAAAGAGATTCAGTCCCAAACCAAACATTTCTTGTTTCTAAAAATGTCACAAAATTAGAAGTTGGATCAGTTATTTCTATAAAAATATTTTCATCCTCCCAATGGTAGTCAGCACTTGCATTTTGCATATAATCCTGAAAAGGGCATAAAATTCTGGATTTTAGTATTTCATATGCAGAAAAGATATTTTTACAAGATTTTGTCTCCCTCTCATCCTGTACTGTAGCACAATTGGTATCTAATACATTGAGCTTTACAAAAAGTGTACTTTGAGTCACACCAGGCCCATGTTCTCATGTGCCTCACTGAGAATATAAGGTTTGGGCAGACCAGTTTTCCCCTACTGGTGTATGGTATTTGTTGGAGCATCCAGTGTCCAGTGTTTCAGCCTTGTCTTCAAACCTGTAAATATTAAAATTTTATCTTTAACATAGCTAGTGTGAATAGTTTTAATAATATATGTCATGTTTAGTTACATTTCCCG
Source organism: Carettochelys insculpta (assembly GCF_033958435.1). Lineage (NCBI taxonomy): Eukaryota > Metazoa > Chordata > Testudines > Carettochelyidae > Carettochelys > Carettochelys insculpta. The sequence goes on from NC_134149.1 coordinate 30,645,324, forward strand.
CCCCAGAGAACCCTTCTGGCTCCCTTGATGGGAATTTAGATTATGCCCAGAACACAGACCATTTAAAATTCTTTTGATCCCTGCTTGTTTGTCAGTGACAGCACCAAGGCTACCTTTTCTGCCGTAGTGAAGTGCATATATTAACGAGGTAAAATGTCATCGTCTTCTTCGAGTGGTCCCCGTGGGTGCTCCACAATAGGTGTCAGGCTTGCCCGGCGCCGCAGATCAGAAATCTTCCAGCAGTTTCTCCTGGATCGCGCATGTGCCGGCGTGCGCCGCCCCCCTGCGCACCCCCGGCCGCGTGCACGATCCGGTCCCCGCCAGTTCCTTCTCAACCACCAGCGGCTGCAGATGGAATCCGCTCAGGCTAAGGCCAGAGTCAGATTACTTAGTGGTCTTTTTTCCACGTGTAATTTGTTGTTTTTCGGTTATTAAACAAAAAAAAAAAAGGAAAAAGAGAGGAGCGGAGAAGAACAGAGTGGACGTGAAAGGCCATTAGGTCTGCCGCTGCCGCAGGCCTGTGATTACTCTTTAAGGAGGAAAGGCACGGATTAAGTGCTAAGTACCCTCTTAACAATAAAGGACTCACCGCAATGGCCTCTTCAGGTTTTACACAGCGTGAGTCATGCTGTGAAGCTATGCCGGCCTCCGTGGGGCATAGCGAAGGCATCCGACACCTGCAGGAATTGCAGGCTACCCGGCCGCGTTCTCACTGTGCTCTGACCCCCCGGCCCCGCCAGTGCAGAAACGGAGGGAACTCTCCCTGGCTCGATCCTTGCCGTGCATCTGCAGCGAGCAGGACGAGCGGAGCACACAGCTACCAGCCGCATACTCAGGCGGCGGCACTGTCACAGGCGGCACAGACCCCCGCGGCACCAGCAGTGCAGGGGTGCCAGGCACGGAGCCTGCAGGCACCGGAGGGGGATACCCGTGCAGCACCGCAGCTGACGGTGCCAAGCGCGGTGCTAACAGCAGGGCCAAGATTCCCGGCAGGGGAGGGGGCGGTGCCGGCCCCACAGCGGAGGGGCAAGGCAACATCAAAAACCTGGCACCGCACTCCATTTCTGGACAGGGCTGCGCTGCTGTTAGCACCAAGCCCTCCCCCTGTGATACACACGCCGCACCGAAGGCCTGTGTCTCCACCGGCCCATCAGGGGAAAAAGAAACCAAAAAAAAAAAAAACACCTTCTCCATTCCTCCAACTGATGTCACCACGGCTTGGGCCACCTTCACCATTTTCTGGGATTGGATCCCCCTGGAGTACTGTCACAAGCCAGTTTCACCTCTATCGGTGTCGCCGCAGAGGTCTCGCTCTCCCAGACATCGGGGGTACACACCCCGTGAGTGGTCCAGATCTCCATCTCCGGACCCTTGCCATGCTGCCATGGTCGTCCCTATCAGGCTGGACACAGACAAACCACAGGCCTGCACCCAGGGGCAGGTCCCCACCCCCGGCCGCTCAATACCCCCGTGGGCGCTCCCGATCGGGGACGGAAACACAGTTGTCTCAAGGGGAGTTAAATTTAGAACCCCGAGACTTTCCTTCACAATCCTCCAGCGAGCAAGTGTGTCATCGCCCGCGGGAACCCGAGGGTTCAAGGGAGGTTTACCTTATGGGTTCCTTCTCATCCTCCCCAGATGAAGCCATGGCCCCAGGGGATGTCTCTCCCCGGGATGACCTTAAACAGTTTCAGGAGCTGTTTTAAAGGGTGGCTTTCATGCATGACATTTAAATGGCAGAGGTGCAGGAGAAACATCACAAACTCCTGAAAAATCTGAGACCCCCGGCTTCATCCAAAATTGCTATTCCACTGGACGAAGCCATTCTGGAGTCAGCCATTACCATATGGCAGACTCCGGCCTCTGTTCCGCCTACGAACAAGAGAGCGGATAAGAAATACTTCGTCCCGGCACAGGGCATGAAGTTCCTCTTCAGTCACCCACAACCAAATTCTTTGGTGGTCGGGTCGTCCCAAGAGGTCAAAGGCTTCTCAGTACAAATCGGGGGATCAGACAAAGATGCTAAGAAGCTAGAGCTGTTTGGCAGGAAGGTATATTCCTCTCCTATCCTGCTATTGAGAATGGCAAATTATGGGCACACCTAGCAAACCATAATTTTGATAATTACTCCGGGCTTACTCCCCTCATGGATTCACTCCCGGAAGACAAAAAGCCAGTGTTAAAGGCGATTGTTCAAGAGGGCTATGCAGCATCGCAGACAGGAGTCCAGATTGCCCTGGACGCGGTGGACACGGCGGCACGCTCAACGGCTACAGCAGTGGTCATGCATAGAGAATCCGGGCCCTAGACGTCGGGTATCTCGAGGGACCTACAGGCGAAGATCGTGGACCTTCCCTTTGATACACAAAAGCTGTTTTGCAGACTCAACCGACTCAGTCCCTCACTCCAGTAAGGACTCGAGAGCTACACTTAGAAGCTCGGGCATTTATACTCCCCCATACGGGAGGGAAAAATTTTATCCTCAGCAAAGACGCTACGCTTACAACCACAGCGTGCTCAATATCAACGGGGCTACAGCCACGGGCGCTATCAATAGCGGCAACAGTACAGAACCCCTAGGCGACGTTCTCAACAAAGCCGTACGCCCTCGGCTCAGGCCTCAAAGGCAACAAGTTTGATGGGTATGTCGGGGGCTTCACTATCAATACCCTCACTCAATGCCACTCTCATCTCATGTTCCATCATCGCCTCAGACCGTTCCACTCCCAATGGCAAAAGATCACCACAGACATATGGGTGCTGGAGATCATAGCCATGGTTACGCGATTCCCTCCCAGTTGCTTCCACCGACAAAGCCTCCCACCAGGCCTCACCTCAGGGGCGCTGCCACGAGGCGAGGCTCAAGCAGAAGGTGACCCATCTTATGTTCACAAGTGCGGTGGAAAAAGTGCCGGAATAATTCCAGGGGAAGGTTTTTATTCATGCTACTTCCTATCGGAGAAGAAAACGGGACACCGGAGGCCCATCTTAGATCTTCGGGGCCTCAACCGTTACTTGCGCAAGCAACAGTTTCGGATGATCACAGTTGCCTTGATACTCATGGCACTGGACGATGGAGACTGGGTTGCAGCACTCGACTTACGAGATGCTTACTTTCATATAACAACCACCCAGCACACAGACGCTTCCTCTGCTTCACGGTCGGCCAGGAGCGCTTCCAGCACAGGGTTGTTCCGCTTGGCCTCTCCTCGGCCCCCAGAGTCTTACCAAAACCCTGGCAGTGGTGTCAGCCTACCTGCACAGACAGGGGGTGTTTATTTTTCCCATATCTGGGCGACTGCCTGCTAAAAGGGACCTCGAAGGCAGAGGTCTCACGCATGATACGCGTCACAGCGGACACGTTTCTTCGCTAGGCCTAGTCATCAACCTCGCAAAGTCAAAGTCCGAACCCACACAACATATAGAGTTCATAGGGGTATGTATAAACTCTATCACAGCAAGGGTGTACCTACCCGACGCCCACTTCCGCGCAATCAGTTCACTGGTGCAAGTCATTACATACAGCCCCACGGTGCTGATCTTACCGTGCCTACAGCTGCGGGGCCATATGGCAGCAGCGACGTTTGTGGTACAGAATGCCAGGTTGCACATGTCAAGCCCGTAGCATTGGCTGGCGAGCGTTTACAAACCGGCATCCCACACTGTCCACAGGGTGGTGTTGCCCACAACAGAGGTGCGCAGATCCCTGGCATGGTGGGAAAACCCCGAGAATCTGCTAGTGGGGGTGCCTTTTCACCAACCACAAATTTCTATTTTTCTTACTACCGACGCCTCCCACATGGGATGGGGAGCGCACATCAGCGACAAGGTAACGCAAGGGCTATGGTCCACTGCGGAACAGACACTGCACATATCCATACTGGAGCTCAGGGCAGTGTTCAACGCCTGCAAACATTTTCAAGATTACCTGCATGGCAAAGTAGTCGGGATTCAATACCAACAATGCCTCCACTATGGTCTACATCAATCGATAAGGAGGAGCACGATCCCGTGCCCTATGTGCGGAAGCACTCCGATTGTGGAATCGGTGCATCGCCAACAACATAACGTTGAAAGCCTCGTACTTGCCGGGCACGCACAACGTGAACGCAGACCAGCTGAGCAGGCGCTTCGCAATCACACACGAATGGCAGATCCGCTCCGATCTGCTACAGCACATTTTTCGTACATGGGGGTTTCCCCAGATCGATCTGTTTGCCACCCAGTACAACAAAAAAAAAAAAAGTGTCCCCAGCACTGCTCCAGAGCAGGAGTGGGGCGGGGGTCCCTGGGGGACGCATTCATGTTTTTCATGGAAGGGCTCCCTACTTTACGCGTTTCCCCCGCAGTACTTATCCGCAAGGTCTTGCACAAAGCCAGAAGAGAGAGAGCTCGCATGATACTCATAGTCCCGCTTGGGATCGGCAGCAATGGTTTCCCTTGCTTCTGCGCAAGTCGGACCACCCACCGCTCCCTCTACCGGTGGTGCCGGACTTACTCCCGCGGGCTCAAGGGTCCATAGTGCACCCGCACCCTTAAGGTCTGCACCTACAAGCATGACTAATCCATGGCTCAGCTCCTTAAAGAGCACATGTACGGAGGGAGCACAAGTCCTGGAATGTAGCCGAAGGACCTCCACCAGGAGGACTTACAAGCACAAATGGACTCGTTTCACAGCCTGGTGTTCCGCCAAGCAGTTAGCTCCCCTTGACGTTCCTATACCTGTAATATTAGAATACTTATTGGACCTCAAGAGAGGCGGGCTTTCTCTATCCTCGCTAAAGGTCCACCTCGCCGCTATATCAGCCTTTTCGGCATACAGAGGAAGGGCCCATGGTATTCGCCCATCCTATCGTTACCAGGTTCTTGAAGGGGCTGGTAAACCTGTACCCGCCTCGGAAACCGCTTCCACCATCGTGGAATTTGGGCTAGGTGCTCAGCATGCTATCGGGTCCACCTTTTGAACCATTAGCCACAGTTCCCATACGTCTCCTTACGATAAAAACAACCTTCCTCCTTGCAACTGTGTCAGCCAGCAGGGTGAGTGAGCTCGCAGCAGTGATGGCAACGCCGCACTGCACAGTATTCTGAAAGGAGGCGGTAACCTTAAGGCTGCACCCAGCCTTTGTTCCAAAAAGTCTCTCCGGAGTCCAATCTTAACGAGCCAATAGTTTTACCCTCGTTTTACCCGAAGCCTCATAGCTCCAGCAAGGAGGCACGCCTGCATCTCCTAAATGTGAGGAGGGCGTTGACCTTCTACACAGACAGAACTAGGTCCTTCTGGAAAACGGACATGCTTCTAGTCTCTCTCGCTCCTGGGTCAAAAGGAGAAGGTCTCTCTTCCCGGAGAATCTCAAAGCACATTGTGCCCTGTATAACAATGTGCTTCGAACTTCGAAAGACTCCTTTGCTGGCCCCACCCAGGGCTCACTCCACCAGGGCGGTGGCGGCGTCAACAGCCTTATTCAAGGGCATCGCGTTAACAGACATCTGTAGAGCGGCGACCTGGTCATCCTATGACACCTTCGCCAAGCATTATGCCCTGCCTTGGGTATTCTGAGAGGATACCCATCTGTCGACAGCAGTCCTCTCGGGGGCAAGCTGCACATAAACCAATTACCCACCTCCTTACTTGGGTTACTGCTGGGTAGTCACCTATTGTGGAGCACCCATGGGGACCACTCGAAGAAGAAAGAGAAGTTACTCACCTGTAGTAACGATGGTTCTTCGAGATGTGTCCCCGTCGGTGCTGCACCACCCACCCATCCTCCCCGCTTCGGATCTCTGTCTAGTGTTTTTCAGGAGCATCCGAGGCGGTTGGTCAAGGAACTGGCGGGGACCGGATCGTGCACGCAGCCGGGGGCGCGCAGGGGGGCGGTGCGCGCCGGCGCATGCGCGATCCAGGAGAAACTGCTGGAAGATTTCCGATCTGCGGCACCAGGCGAGCCCGACACCTATTGTGGAGCACCCACAGGGACACATCTCGAAGAACCATCGTTACTACAGGTGAGTAACTTCTCTTTTCATTTCTTCCCTAGCCATGCCCCACTTAAAAACCACCTAATGAACAACATTGTGAGGCTCCACCCAGACCCAGCCTTAGTGATCCTTTCCCTGCCATGGTGCATTGGCCAGACTCAGGGAGATGCACTCCTCCTTCCACAAAAGCTGATTTGGGAGTGAGGAAGATCAAATCTATGGACCCTGCAGGGTTCTTTAGGAGGGCTAGGGAATGTTCTCAGAAACACAAGAGTGGATTCCCCCAGTAAGTCCACTCCAAAGAAAATAGAGGTCACCATTTCTAGGCAAGCCACCTTGCCCAACCCCCTAAAATTTAAACTATCCTGAGTCACGGAACCATGATAGAAGCAGAGGGCTTTATTGAAATCAGTCTCTGCACTGTCAGTAATGATGGCGGGAACACCACCTAGGTTGGAAGTGAACTGCAGGGCTTATGGGATAAGTCTCTTCCCTCTCTACTAGTTCAGCTTTCATCCTCCAGAACCATTAATGCCACTGATTGAAGTGGATCTGACCGTTTTGTTACTGAGGGAATCAGAGGAACTGCCATTGTCTCCTCCATGCAGATGTCCCTCCACCCTCTTTGGAACTGGTGCTATCCTGTTCCTTGGGCCCGTCCACAATGCACCTTCCCGGGGAAGTGGGCTCAAACACAGTGCCCATCAACTGTGAGATCTAATAAGGAATCATTCCACTTCTCACCTCCAAGAGAGCAGTCAGACCTTATATAACACGAGATCCACTGGATCCATCAGTACTGGCTGCCTATCCTTATCTCCCAATGAGATAGTCTTCCCAACATTGCCAGGTTATTGCAAGTAATTTCAAAAGCTGCTATGCAGGGTGGTGGTGGAGCTATTAATCTTTCTGACAGAAGTCTGGACACACAAGCTCCAAGACATTCTGCAACTCACAGGATCCAGCCCGATGAATGAAGCCATACCAGAAGCAGTGAGAGGCACGTGCCATAGATCAGAAATTCCAGGGGACTGAGGTATGTTACTTTGTCCCAGTTAGAAGGGAGTGGAGGTTGCGTTTATTCAGGCTGCCTGAAAAAGATCCAGGCAATAATCTCGGAGAGCCAGTCCCACTAAACTCAACAAAGTTGCACAGTTCAGTAGTGGATGATGTTTTCACTCAGTAGGAACGCCCTGCTGGCACCTGTTTGCCTCAATGGGAAATGTAACATTAGCCTGGAGGAATTCTGAAATTGTGGCATTTGGTGTGCATGGGCAAGTGCTGCAGAGATGACGCTCCCCTGTGACTGTGGTCAGAGTGTGTGACCAACGCCTTTCATCTGAACCTATCACCACGCCAGGTTCTACTCACCAGTATAGGACATATGCCATCCTCATTGTCCCTCAGAGGCCAAGAAATTCTGGGTCTTCTTCGAGTGCTTGTTCATGCACAGGCCAATTAGATGTGCGTACATGTGCATGATGGTCAGAAGCTTTTTCCCATAGCAAGGTGCGTATTGTCAGCCTGGCTCTTTGTCTCCACCCGCCAGCCCAGACTGAGCTGATCGACTCCCCCCCACCACACTTGGGGCATGCTCAGTAAGGCCAACAGGTGGGACGTCATCTGTCCTCCAGGCATTAATGCTCCCCACCTCCGCCCAGTGATGGGTATACACAGCCCACTACACCCTGTAATGTTTTCAACTACTTTATTTTGGAAGGGAAAGAGGTGGCTTGTGAATGGCCCATTTACATTATGCTTAAATGAAAGTTATTTTAACTGGTGTCAGTGTCATTAATTTGCAGAAAGCTAATTTGTCAGACATTCGCTCATTAACTTACAGGCCCTATTTCTAAAGGGAGCAGCTGAGTGGCACCACGATTTCTCCTCAGTGGCTAACATTGTCCCTATTTTACTTTTTAGGCAGCTGAGACCAAGGGCTGCATCTACTTCCATTGAGAGCCGTGACAAACTGTCCATTGGTTTCAGCAGCACAGGCCCTTAATCCAGTTTATGGTTTGCTCCATCCGTGGCTGTCAACTCCACCAGGCTGGGCTCAAGCCTGGATCAAAAAGGCATGTTGGCTCCTGGAGCAACTTCCTCGTTTTTAAAAACAAAACAAAACAAAACAAAAAAATTCCTCCTACAGCAACAAACCCCAACTAGGGCAGTTGCTTTGGCATGGTGGAAATCTTTATTTCTGGCTCAGGGGCCCTGTAAGCTGTATAGCCACCCAGCTGTTTAATGAGCCTGGCCCAGGGGCTCAGAATTGCCCTGGAAGTCACCATCTCATTGGGGTAGGGACACTTCTCCCACAGCTACATCAGCACTGCCCTGCTGAGCCTGGAGCAGTGCATTTCTCCCAGCTGGAGGGTGCGGGGGGGTATGTCAGGCAGGAAGAAGGGAGGGAGTGATGGGGTGCGGAAGGGGAGTTGGGGCCATACAGTCGCCCGCCTGGGTTGTGGCAGTGGGGACAGGAAAGAGGGGGGATTGCAGCAGCTGCCTCTTAAGAAGGCCCCAGCTGTCTCCTGTCCTGAGGAGCAGCCTGCCTGGAGTGCGGGGGTTTGCCATTAGTGAGGCAGGGAACGGGGGAGGGTCCCGACGCTCATGTGGACTGTCCCTCAGCACAGACACCTCCAGCTTCTGGTGCAGAGGAAAGCCACGACACTTTAGCTCTCCCCTGGGCAGGGCAGGCAGGGGTGATGCCAAAATTTCAGGTGGGTTAGGCTGGGGCATGTGGCTACATGCAAGATGGGGTGTTGGGGACAACACCATTAGCTCCTTAACGACAGCAGGAGCGTAGTCGTCCTGTTCTTTGAGACTGGAAAGAGAAGGCATTGGCATTAATTACCAACTGCTTGGCGACATACTTACAAGATCTGAAATATGACCAGAACAGTACAATGTGAAGAAAAATAACATAGTGACCTACATTCATAATAATAATGTGTTTTTCCATTGTATTTAGGCTGCTTTTGTTGAACAGGATTTCATGAATGGCTACTAGTGCAAAAGGCCCAGCACATGACATGATTACATTGCAAACGATACGTACATAGATGTTCATGGCTTAAAGTAAGAAAGAAAAGTGTTCTAACAGACGATTTCTGGAGTATTGTCACTAGTTGAGGCATATTTTTACTTAATGACGTTTTTTTATTTATATAGCTGTTTTCAGTATGGCCCATTTTGGGGTGTGTATTTAGCGTATGTTTGAAAGAAGAATGGTAATACATATATGCCAATGATAGTATTAATTTTCTTTTTATTTGATTTATTTGTTCCTTAAATAAACAACTTAAACATTGCTCCTTATTAATTATCCCTTGTTTTAATAGTTGCCTCCATATTAATAAACAGTTTAAAATCTTTATATCTAGGGTTGTGAGGTTTTTTTTTTCGGGGGGGGTTTAAAGTACTGGTGGTGCACACCCACACGCAACCTCAGTAGTGGTGGTGCACATAAGAAATTTCAAAGTTAGCAAGTGCCAGAGGGAGCACTGGTCTTGGCACATTCATACTTCAGTGCATCTGAAATTGCGATACCGGCGGTGATGTCACTTATCTGAGTAAGGAAGAACATTAAACATTTGCATGGTCAAGTTTTGAAGGGTCTTCAATTTTCTTTCAAGACATTTTTGCTAGGGTTGGTCTTCAGTTGTTTCATGACTTTGAAGTAGGGGCATTCGCTGTTTATTTCTGGTGTTCTCAAAAATATTGCTTATTGAGTGTTTAGTCTGGTAGTGCAAAGGGTCATTAACCAGCCCTAAACCAGCAGCAGGGAGGACTATAGCGCAAACATGTCTGTAATGACTGGCTCTCTTCCCTGGGTACCCATGAGCACACTCTCCCAGCTTTGCCCCCATGCCCTTAGCAAATTTTTCAACAAAACCAGGGTTAAGTCAACAACACTCACTGCACCTCCACACGCAAAATGAGTTTTGTTGAGTTTGTCAACAAAATTTGGCACTTCTGCCCACAACCTTCTGCCTCTCCTAGATGAGGAAGAGCACCTTTGTTGACAGATTCTGATGACAAATAGCTGTGTGGACCCTTCAGGGTAGGGGAGGCCAGGGGCTTCTGGCAAGAGACAGGGTTTCCAGGACACTGGGCAGGCCTTTCTGCTGAGCTTCTGGTTGGCTGTTCTGTCAAGAGAGTCGGGGGGCAGGAGCAGTCCAGCCGCTTTGCTGACAGAGCAGATCGCTCTTTCAATCCGCTACAGTACATGGCCTCACTCTGTCGACAGACATTTTGTCAGAAAATGTCTTCTGACAACCGTCTGTTGACAAATGCTTCTAGTGTAGCTGTAGCCTTGGCATCTAGTAATAGTATTAAATAAAAATGTAGCATAAAATAGCTTCGGTCTAAAGATCAATTCTTGTATCTAATCTAGATGTTGTCTAAAGCAGATGAATTAATGGACATAACGGTTTGCTAATAGAAAATTAAACTTACACACTGTTTCATTAATAGACAAAGATTTATTTTACAGCTGTTAGCATCCATAGATCACCAAATGCGCTCACCAACACAGATTTTGACCATCTCTATGGATATGAAATAACTCTTAGTGCCTATAATTAAATCAATACACAGAAAGATAGAAGAGAAACCCTTTATGAGAGAAATGAAAAGCGAGCACCTATTTATGTATAGTAGATCCCTTAATTCCTCTTTTCCCAGTACGTATGTATTTTTTTCAAACCCCACTCCGTTGTTCCACTAACTACTTTTTCTATTTTAATCACCTACACCAAAATCATTTGGACACATTTTATGGTCCTGAATCAAGTGGAAATTTTGTTCCATTAGTAAGAGAATATAGCCCGAGAACTATTTTCATACTACAGAAGAATCTATGTACTATATTCTTGACAATTTGATTTACAGGTAAATTTCAAGAATCTTAAACTACAGCATGGTACAGAGAGTTGCAATTGTTTCAGTTTATAAAGTTTAGACAAAAACCTATTTGTATGCTTTCAAATGCACATTTTAAAATTTTAAATATAATAGTTTACAGTATTATTTTGCCAAATTATAGATGTTGTTTTTCATAAAACTCTGCTAAACTAGCACTTGTGGCCTAAGCGTGAGAAGCTGGATGGTAGAAATTACCTTGCATGGAGTTGCTCCCAAGTTACAACATTTTAGTTAGTGTAGAAAAATGCTGTAAATGTTTTCAGACTTTTTCTTTGAGACTTTCTCATTCATTTTTGAAGTCATCTTGAAAAGATGTCAGTTTGTTTTCTGTATGTGCTTTTTAAAAAATGTAATCTGTTAGTTCTGGAGGCCACATCTCCAGTAGCTGCATTTAGCATTTGATCTTAGTATGGACAGATGAGAAAACATAAGTGCATGACTGGAACCAATGTGAGAGCTGTGAAGTAACACACTTGAAAACAGTGGTACCAGCTTCCACTGCTAAAAAAATCTTGTAAACATTTAAGTTTATCATGAAAATACATAAAAATATCCACATTTGGGGTATGAAAACCATGAGCACCACCCTGGAAAAACATGCTGACATGCTTACTAGAAAGGTATATGTCAAACTTTACCACATCAGTTGTAATGGATATAATTTTGCCTGCTACCTTTCACAACTGGCATGACTGTTACTCTTTACAATGTATGCAGAGAAAAAGCCAACATTCCACATGCAAACCAACTATGGGCGAGGAGACGGGGGGTTGGTCTTCTCAGTATGCAGCAAATAAGACAGAAAGGCAAATTATTTCTTTATACAATGTGGTCTGGAAGGACTGAACATCATAAACGGTATGGCCTGTTGCTTTTCAGCTCCATAGAGAATGTGGTGTCTGGGATTTAACTGCATATAATGCTACTATTGTGTGATATGAACATGACACAGTGGTTCTAATAGGCGGACTATGAAAAGTGTATGTTCTTTTTCTTATAGAAATTAATTTCTTTGAGTAAAGTCAGCCATTGCTTTTCACAATTCTCCACTACATGTCTCTTTAACACATACACTTTCAAAAGGGGCCCAGAGATGAAAAGCAGCAGAAGGTAAACCAGTAAGTCATTTGGTGTGAGATCCCTTGAGCAGCTGGGACCTTCCCTGGATCTGTTTAGTCCTAAAAGAAATAAGCAATTAATTGAGGGGACATTAGTCCTGTCACAAAACAAAAAAATCACATTAGATTTTACATACTACATAATTTGGCTGTACATACACACAATTGCTTACAATTAAATCTATGCAAGGAACATGGCTGTTTTTATACAACAGGTATCTGATTTTCTGTGGGACTCAGATACCTGCAGTGAACAGCCTCAGCTCCCATCCAATGCCTAACACGAGGCACCTAGCTACAATGACTGTATACACTACTCAATTACATTGACCCAAGCACACAGGTGCCTTCGAAAATTTTATCTACCTGCACCACCACATTTCAGTGACAAAAACTTGCTTAAATGCTGATAATTTTTGTGGTGACCGAAAGAAACTAAATACACTACCTGATTTGTTAAAGGAATATTTGTGATTTTACAGGTAAAGTTAAAAATAAAACACTTCAAATACAATCCTACACTGTCATAGGTTTGTAACCAAAGTAAAATAATTTCTTTTCAATTGAAACCTGCTACAGTAGATCCTTGGAGTTACGAACACCTTAGGAATGGAGAACAGTCTCAGAGGAATAGCTATGTTAGTCTGCAGCTTCATAAAAAACAATCAGTCCTGTAGCCACTAATTTATTTATTAGGTAACTTCTGAAACTATAGGGTATGTGTATACAGTTGGGTCTCAACATTCGTGAGGGTTCTGACCACTGATTTTTGTGGGGGAGTAGGGAGGGCTCAGAGCCCCGGGAAGCAGCAGCATGGGTGCTCCCTGCCCCAGGACAGCGGTGGCTGCTGGCACTCCTGGCTCTGGGGAAACGAGGCCACTCACAAATAATTGAATTTGTGAATGTGACACTCGCGAATACGAGAGCCTCCTGTGTAGCAGATCAGGGTTTGCTGGGGGGGCGTGTTACACAATAGGACCATCATAATAGGACCAGTAGAAAGAGTAAATTAAGTGGGATGGGTGCCATTCCTGCAAATATGAAAGGGGAAAAAAAACGTCCTTGTTACGCATACGATAATCGACATCACTGTTAAGTCCCCAGTTAAATGTGTCAAACTTGCACATGAATTTCAATTCAGCTGTCTCCCTTTGTAATCTACTGGTAAAACATTTTGGGAGTGAGGGTACTTCGAAGTGGAGCAGGGACTTCAAAGTGCCTGTGGCTACACAGCTTGTCAGTGCTTTGAAGTTAGCAACTTCAAAGTTTGGGCAGTGAGAATTATGCTAATGAGGTGCTACATATGCAGCGCAGCACCACATTCACCAATCCAGCTCATTTACATGCCCCCTTTGAAAAAGGGGGCCCAGTGAAGACGAACCCGTGTGGTGTAATAGCAATAAAAACTGCAACCCTGTCAAAAGCTAAAGTAGAGTTGTAAGATATAAGATACAAGGGCCAAGTGGAAAAAGTAAAGGCTATTCTTTTTATTCTTCCTCAGTTGCATGGACCATTTTTGGAAATGACATTGTTCCATAACAGACAAGTAAATGCTCTTGGCTGTTTTTAACCATTATTTCTCAATTTGCTATTTTAATTTACTGGAAAAGAAAAAATGTCTAAACTGTTTTAAAATTCCTGTTGCCTTAATGCTTTTTACGAGTCTATTTTTGGATTCTTTAAAGCCTGAACTCCCTAAGTACCTTTAGAATACTGAATTTGCACATTGAAAACAAGTAATGGTACAATGAACATGGATAACTTACGTGTTTTTCTACATCTCTTCTATCTCCTCAATTACAATAGTATCCGTTTGTGTAAGCGGTGAGGTAACTGAGAAGCTATCAGATAGTAGACCAAGGATTGGATATTTGTTCGAATACCTGTTTAAAAAGTTTTGCAGAACTGTAAGTGGAATACTGTACATCATTAAGCTTTATAAACACCTATGTGCACAGCAGCATCTTGATGTAGGCTAGGGCTACACTGGCCGTGGAAGATCAAACACTTAGGTCAAAGTCAACCCCGAACTTCTTGCGAGCCGCAAAGATTAAGGAATGTCGGTGGGAGACGTGCTCCTGTTGACATTCTGCAATGAGGACAGGGACCAATGTCAATGGCTGCAAAATGGATTTTGGATACACAGCTGGCGTAACTAAAACTGCGTAGCAGCCATTGACATTCCCGACAAATGTAGACATAGCTTTAGAGGCCCAAACTTCTTACCTCCTCTCCCTCCCCACACTTCTAGATTAGATATCTAGCCCAGCTTTGTTTTAGATATTAACTTCACTGTTTTTAAACACAGTTTTTAAAACATTTTAGTTAATTAGTTACCAACAGAAATACACTTTAAAAGTATGTTTCCACAAGTACTATTTTTTAATCCAATCACTCACTACAAACTATATGCCATGATTCTGGTCAGAAAGAGGGCTTTTGATTCTTCGATCATGGGATGTTGTTTAAGGAAGAAGGATTGCCAGGAAGAGATGGGCTCCACCTAATGAAGAGCATCTTTACAGGCAGACTTGCTAACCTATTGAGTAGGGTTTTAAACTAGCCTCTCTGAGGGATGGTGACCTAAGCACTGAGGTAAGTGGGGAAGTGGGAAAACGGAAAAACAAGGAGGAAGGTGCCACCTCCTGATTCAGACTGAGAAAGTAGGGCAATCAGCTAGGTGTCTTAAGTGCCTATATACAAACACAAGAAACCTAGGAAACAAACAGGAAAATGTGTACGTCCTGGCACTGTCAAGGAACTATGATGTGATTGGAATAACAGAGGCTTGGTGAGATAACCCATGACCAAAGCATTATTATGGATGAAACTCTTCAAGAAGAATAGGTGGGAAAAGAAAGATGGAGGTGTTGCATAGTATATAAGACAGCAGTATGATTGCTCAGAGCTCCTGTATGAAAGTTGTATGAGAGTTGGGTTCAGATTAGAATTGACAGCAACAATAGTGATGTTGTGAAGGACACCTGCTGGAGACCACCAGATCAGGGGAATGAGGTAAACCAGGCTTTCTTTCCACAACTAACAAGTTTCCAGACCACAGGCCCAGGTTCTCATGCGGAAGTTCAGTCACCAGACATCTGCTGGGAGAGCAATACAGCAGGGCACAGACAAGCCAGGAACTTTGTGGAAAGGGCTGGGGACAACTTCCTGGTAAAACTGCTGGAGAAACCAACTAGAAATCATGCTCCTCTTGACCCGCTGCTCACAAACAGGAAGGAGGAAGTAGAAGTAGGTGGCAACTTGGGCATCAGTGATCATGAGATGCATGCTTTCAGAAACCTGACAAAAGATAAGAAAGGAAACCAGCAAAGTACAGACCCTGAACTTCAGACAAACAGACTGACTCCCTCAGAGAAATGATGGGCAGGAACCCCAGGCAGGCTAATATAAGGTAGGAAAGGAGTCCAGGACAGCAGGTTGTATTTTAAAGAAACTTATTGAGAATGCAAGAACCATCACAGTGTACACAAGGAATAGCAAATATGGCAGGCAACCTGTTTGGCTTAAAAGAGAATCTTCACTGAGCTTAGCCACAAAAAAGGAGGCTTACAAGAAGCAGAAACTTAGGAAATATAAAAACACTGCTGAGCACATGGGGGTATCACAAGGAAAGACAAAGAATAACTGGCGTTACAGCTAGCAAGGGATGTGAAGGATAACAAGGAAGGTTTTTATAGGTATGTTAGCAACAGAAAGGAGGTGAGGGAAAGTGTGGAGCCATTGGGGACAGCAATGCAGAACGCAATATAGTGACAAATTAAGTACTTCAGCTTTTCCAACTCAAGCATTCTTTTGCCTCAGTCTTCACAGACAAGGTCAGCTCCCAAACTACTGTACTTGGCAGCACACTATGGGGAGGAGGTGAGCTGCCCTAAGTGGTGAAAGAACTGGTTAGTCTGTCGAGTTGGATCAAATGAAGCTGAGGGTGCTGAGAGAGCTGGTTGATATGATCGCAGAGCCATTGTCCAGTATCTTTGAAAACGTGCAGCGATCACAGGAGGTTCTGGATGATTGGAAAAAGGTGTATTTAGTGCTCCTTTTTTTTAAGAAAAGGAAAGAAGTGGGTATGGGGAGTACAGACTACTCAGCTTCACCTCTGTCCCCAGAAAAATCATGGAGCAGGTCTTCAAGGAAGCTATTTTAAAACACTGGGAGGAGAGGAAGGTGATCAGGAACAGACAACAAGTCATGCCTTCTATGATAAGATAACTGGCTTTGTGGATATGGGGAAAGCAGTGAAACTTGACTTTAGCAAAGCTTTTGATAGGGTATCCCACACTATTCTTGCCAGCAAGTTAAAGTGTGGCTTGGATGAAGGGCCTACAAGGTGGATAAAAGCCTCTGACAGGGAGAGCCAATCCTGCTGTGGTCCCAGAGGGGAGACCCAGCAGCAGCCCAGTTGGGGAGCCAGCTTTCTTGTTTATTTCCCAGTTCCAGGGGAGCCATGAATTTGACAAGACAGCTGACGTCCTTTCTGCACTGTGTAGCCCTGCCTATGCCTTGTGAGGTGTACTGGGCACTTACATTGATGGGAGCAAAGCTATAGCACAGACACTAACAATTAGGTTGACATAACTCTGTACTGTATACCTAAGCTTCAGTGAACAGCAAAAAGGACTGAATAGTAATATTTTTAATCCCTAAAGCATTCACATTATGACAGCAGTTACAGCGTTTTTTTCTGATCATCGGAATTCTATCCTGTTGCCATTGTTATACAAGATGTCTTTTTTAATGTTCAGAAAACTAAGTCTTAGAACACTGGCATTTCTCAGCCATATACAACTGTAGAAGTTCAGAGGCAGAAACACACTGATTTATTTCACATCCCCCAAACACTTCATCAAAATGGTCAGGTGGAACATATAAAGTGCATCCTTTATACATTCTTCTTAGCACCATTGTTAAACATTTTAAAATAGAGCCTTATAACCTGACACTAGCAAGGAACTGCATCCGCAAAAAGAAAGTACAGAATGAAAATTAAAAAACATTTTTTTAAAAAATCTTATTACTACATTACTTTTTCGTGACAATAGACTTTGTAGACTTCAATTGATTGCATGCTAATCTTTCTTGCTTCAACTGGAAGAGCTCCTGTGGAAACCAAAACCAAAAATAATAAGGGTTCACAGAATGTTAACTCTGAAGTCACAAGAAAATACTTAAGGTTAAACTCATCTCAGAAGGCACTATAGAATAAAGTGTGTTATTCCAACAGAGTGGGTCATAGAAAGGCCTACAGGGTCTACCTAAGTCAGTGTTATTACAAGGAGTTGGGCAAAGCTTAACATCTATTTCAGGAGACAGAAAGGATGAAGCAGGTTGTAGGTCTTCCCTCCTTATGCAGCATGATCATAGATTCCACTGAGCAAAGTTCAACTAGGAAATGTCTTGCCACCCAAAGCCTTATAGCTTACAGGAGCTGTGTCTATACTTGAATTCCTCTTTTGAAAGAGGTATGCAAATGAGGGAAATTGAAAATGCAAATGAGGTTCAGATTTTCATATCTGGCACCTCATTTGCATATTCTTATTTCAAAATAGCTTCTTTCGAAAGAAAAAAACCAGTGTAGACACTTTTTCGAAAGAAAACCCCACCTTCAAAAGAATTCTTCCCATAAAAAAGATGCTATTTTGAAATAAGACTATGCAAATGAGGTGCCAGATAGGCAAATCTGTACCTCATTTGCATTTTCAATGTCCCTCATTTGCATACCTCTTTCAAAAGAGGAATGCAAGTGTAGACACAGCCAGGGAGTAGAACAGTTAAAGAAAATAGCACTAGTGATTTGTTATCTTCACAGATCTTTTCTACCACATCTGTATCTTCCCCCTTAATTCAAGTGATTCACACAGCTGAAATGTGAATTGTCTCATGGTCCTCAAAAGGGTAAGAAGGGTAACAGGCTTTATAAAAGTGCCACATAAACGAACACTGTTTTTACCTCTTGCTGCTGTTTAATAAAAGTCTCTTTCTCTTCCAACTTTGAAGTCAGTGCATGTAGCCTCATCTGGAAGTCACTGTTACTTCCCTCTCTTTTTGAACTATCTTGCTGGAACTGGTTTACCTGGGACTTTAAACAAATACAGTTGTGCACATGGAAAACAGTAGCTCTGAATACTACATATCTTAAATAAAGCCGACCTGCAATGAACAAACAATGGTGTTGTGCCCCCTTTTTTGCTGCTGTGTTTTAAAGAGGCCTGAATTTTAATTTTGGGGGGTGGGGGGGAGGAAGCAGCATTCCCGGTAACCTGTGCACTTGTACAGCTGCTCAGGAGAGTTACGTGATGCCCAGCTGATTAGCAAAGTGCCCACAGCTAAGTTTTGTGTTTCTGCTGTTGGTGCACATTTGCACGTACTTCAGTGCACTTAAAAATTATATACTGCAAATGGACGGAAAAAAATCCATACATGGATGGAAAAGACAAGAGGGAACGCTGGTGAGCAGGCAAAAGAAAGCAGGGCATTCACGTCTTCCTATGCTGTTTTTCCTGAAAGTTGTTACTGGCACCTCTAGAAAGGAGAGGCCTCAGACAATGAAACCTGACTGACAGGAGAAGCCAGTTTTATTCATATGTTTAAAGCTATTTGGTTTGTTCCAAGTTAACAGCTGTTTCTCTCACACATCTGAACAGGAGGAAAGATAGCTTAGTTAAAAATGTCAAATATACATTTAAGACACCAATTAAGTTTTCTATCAAAACAATGAACCTGAATTACTGATAGTATGTTTTTTTAGGAAGAGGAAAACAAAAAAATACACAAAGCTTTTAAGGCTTTTTAATACATAATGAATGAAAAAAAGCAGAAAGCTGGACTCTGCTGATCACCTTGAAACTATAATTAACATAATTTTCTCCAGTTTGTGGGTTTATTTCATGTACTACTTCTCACATTTTGTTTCTGCTTCTTTTCTGTTACTTCATAATTATTTAAAATTCATACTCTGAAAATGAAAGATTTCCATCATATCACATAAAACGACTTTTTAAAATTTTGTAGGCTACTAGCACGCACTTAAAAATCCTTATTTTTCTTTCAAAGTTTTATATGTGGTGTTGATACAACACCTTGGAATACTCTAGCAAAGAAAATGAAAAATATTTGTATTTCCAGTTTACCTACTTGGTGCAATTGTGAGTGCTTTAGATGTCACCCCTTTATGTCTGTGTGATTCTCACACAGCAAGAAACCACTCAAAAATAACCAATTAATATAAAAATATTCAGGGAGACTCGAGAATAGGTCAATGACAATTAAATGATTTTAGCTCCTTTTTGGTGCAATGGAGTCGTTTTGTGTAGCTAGTATTACTTTAGTAGTTCACTGGTGTTTTGATTGGTATCAGCAGGTATATTATTTAGGGAACTCAGCATGCACTGGTAAATTCATAAGGACACCAAATATAGCACAAGTTAAAATGATCTCTGAGCAGGTCAAATACACATACTAACTAACATAACTAACACTTCATGTGACAGAAATTTTATAGGTATCGATCAAACCAGGGCCCCTCTTATTTTACGAAAGTTGCATTTTTGGTTAGTTTCTGCATCCCCTCCAGATACATGGAGCTTTTATTTATGCTGAACTCAAGAGTCTCTAATGTGTACCCAAACTGCCAGCCCAATTTTGCAATCAGAAAATAATTCTTCTGGAGAGTGAATTTTTAGTTGTAAATAGAACACAAGATGAACAAGACCAGGGATTCCATGCATACAAGAGACCACAAAGCTCTAATTACAAACCATAAATACCTGAAGTGTGTATATTCGTTGATTTAATCTCCCTCCATTTTGTAGTTTTGAAAGTGGACCCTACCACTTTGCTATTGCCATACTTTGCTCTGAAGTCCATATATATCGAATGTATATAAGATAATCAACATACCCTAAGTTTGCGGATCTCTCTGTCTTTATCGTCTCTTAAGTTGTTAATCATCTCCACGTAACGACTAGAGAGTTCATCTGTGGTGGTTTGTAGCACTGGATTAGAACATGTCTATACAAAATAAAATTACAGTACTCTAATTATTATTACAGTTTAGGATATAAAGAATGTACCACTAGATGAGAAAACAAGTTTGTTCCACGTTACACTTATCTGTACGTGTCCAATTTCCCTCTTTTCTTTGCATTCCAAATCTGGGGCAGCTGGATTTATGAACGAAAAAATATTGAAAGGGAAACTAAAAACCCCAATACCTGCATTCTCAGGTTCCGGATCTCTTGTTCCAGTGTACGCTTGCCGTACTCCAGCTCTTTTATACGACACTCGTTCTCTCCCTCGGCATACTGCAGAGCAAGGATCTTTTCCTCCAGTGAACGACATTTTGCAGCACTGTCTCGGAGTCCTTGCTATGAAAACAGCACACAAATTATTAGATATGGGGCAGTGGGTTTAGTGTCAAGGTTTGCCTTTGAGCAAAGCTCAGTTCGGAGAATACAGTTATTGGAAAGCCATTTATTTTAAAACTTATTGTCCTGTGTAACTTTATTCATAGCTAATTCATATCTGCTGCAAGGCTGGATGTTGGGAGATGCTGCACATATTCAATTTCCATTAAATCAATGGGAATTAAATACAGCACCTCCCTGGGACAGATCCTCAGAGTATAAACTGTATCCAGTGATGGCTGTGTATTCAAAAACTGGAAATACGTTTCGTATTTACATTTCAGAGAGTGTAAGCATGTGTGGAAAGATGTTGGGCATTCTAGGGGTAGGCCAAATTCACTCAAAAAGAGACCATGGAAATTACAAGTGGATTTTTCAAAAGATGAAGTTCTTTGATCTCTAGTTTTAAACAAAATTTTCTACCTCCAAAAGATTACTCAATGTATTTGATACAGAGGGCTAAATCTTAACAGGATCTCAAAGGCGGACAACAACTTCAAATTGTACATGGAGCATTACTGAATTTTTTAAAACAAATTACTACCAAACAACTTATTGCTTCTACTAGAATGGTAATAAATTATTGCTTTTTTTGGCAATTACTACATCCTACACAGAACACATTTCCAGATGGCATGTGGTAATTGACAACTGAATTTAAAAACGAAAACACAAAAATAACAAACAAAAACCCACTGATGTATTTTTAAAAATTAAAGCAGAAAAATATTTTGCATCCGTATTAAGGCTCCATTACAGTGACAGAGCAGCATATAGTGCTTCAGTACATTTGAGAATTGAATCTTGTGTGTTAGCTGCCTGAACATTTCTAGGAACAGTAAGGCCATGTCTACACTAGACCGTTCCTTTGAGAAGGGGCATGCTAATGAATGAGTTGGGAAGATGCTACTGAGGCGCTGTCATGAATATGCAGCACCTCATTAGCACAATGATAGCCATGTGCCTGTATAGATGGGGACCTTTCGAAAGGACCCCCTGGACTTTGAAAGCCCCTTCTTCCAAAAACCAAATAGGAAGAAGGGGCTGTCGAAGTCCAGGGAGTCCTTTCAGAAGGCCCCCATCTACACGGGCAGCACACAATTCAAAAGCGGTGCTTTCAAATCGCGCATGGCTGCCATCATGCTAATAAGGCACTGCATATTCATGACAGCGCCTCATTAACATCTTCCCAACTCACTCATTACCATGCCCCTTCCGAAAGGAAGGGGCTAGTGTAGACGCAGCCTAAGTGTATGAAGTTTTCAGAAAACATGTTACAGAGAACGCTGATCTCTAACTTACTTCCTTTTTTTTGGAAGAGGTTACTCCAGAAATGGATTTGGAAAAGTTGTTCACAGAGCTCAGTGTTAATTCTTGGGCGACAGTAATTCTGTTCAAAATAAATCTATGAATTTACCTGTTGCTGGTGACTATTCTCTCTCATGGATGCCAAGAGTGTTTCATACTCCTTCACCTGAGATGCTTTAAAATCTAGGTCCTTCTCCAGTAACATCTTGTCAGTTTCCAATTTCTATAAGAAAAAAGTACTTGATATGAATAGCTACTGTAATTGGTCAGTAAAAATAAACTCCCTTTATTTTTAAAAGAACAGATAAATTAAAATGACTAATTTATCAGCTCATCACAAAGTCAAATTAAATGAACCGAAAAAAATTCTAAATCTGTTTTGTTGGACATACAAAGCAATTGCCCTGATTTGTTTGCTCTGTTACTATACTGCACACCTAGCACAAAGTGCCCACAGTTACATTATTTCCTATGTGTATTTTTACATCATGGTTATCATTAAGCAACATGACTAATATCTATCACGTGTTTGTCCTCTCAGTCTTTCCCTAGAGGAAGAAGTGTCTGAAGTGGAGTGTTTTGATCATATGCAGGCGCTTTGCGAGTTACAAAAATCTGACTTATGAACACACGCACATACAAACTAAAAGCTCATCTGCAGCCTCAGGGGAGCAGGAAAGAGACACAGGTGGTGGTGAGTGGCATGAATGCAGGCCCATGGACACTGGAGGAACAGTGGGGGAGCAGTGCAGCCAGCGGTTTTCCCTTCAAAACACCTCTTCTCTCCGCTTGGCTGCACAGCTGTCTGCTGCTCTTCCGGAGTCCGCCAGCTCACGCTTCCACCACTCACCACGTCCTGGTGAGCAAAAACTGGGCACAGCACACAGCGTGGGGCTGGCCAGTGAGGGGGGGTGTGTGCGTGCTTGGAAGCCCTCTTCAGAATCTTACCTACCTCCTCCTCACCCACTAACTGAGCCTGCCTTCCACCAAGCACCAGCATTCACAGTTAAATATAAAAATATTTCTTGGTCAATGTTATTGTTTTTCTGTTTTGATTAATTACTAGTATTGCAGAAGTATTATTTGCTATTATTTTTACGCACATATACAGTATTTCAGCTACATTATGGATTAAATAGGCTTTTGTGGGCTAGCCTGGGAACGTAACCACCATTTACATCATTGTTTCTATAGGAAAATATGTTCCAAGTTCCAAACAGTCAACTTACAAATGAATTTTTGGACACAAGCCATTCGGTAGCTGGATACTTCCTGTATTTTATATTTGCACATACCCTTCTGTTAGAGAAGGAAAGGTCAAAGAAATGTGCCTTTCACTCAAGCTACGTCTTAAAGTCAACAAGCTACCCATCTCCAGCTATGTGAATAACCTAGCTAGCTAGAGTCGACATACCTTAAGTTGTTGTCACAGGGTCCACAAGAAAAACTCTCCCATCTACTTCCCTTACTCTTCTCATCCAGGACAGAGCAACAGGGCTGACAGGAGAGCAATATGCAGTCAATCTGGCAGGTCTTCATTAGACCCACTAAATCAACTGCCAATGGATTTATATGAGAGAATCTATCCCAGCTGTTGCATTAATGTAGCCTCAGAGTGGAAAAGGGTGACAAATTAAGATTTATGTTACGAAGGAAGGCAGTAACCTACCTCTAAGTCATCTTGTAGGTGGCAAAGCTCTTCACGCAAACTGCCAAAAGTAGAAAGTACAAGTCGCAGTGATTTATCTGATGTCACTCTCATCTAAGAAAAAGAAAAGGATTGATTTCAGCTTTTTTGTGGGATGTACTAATTGAAAATAACCAAACAAGAATATTAAAATTAGTTTAACAGTATAGGATTTATTTAAAATGGGTTTAGAGACGTGCTAGATAATTGCAAACTTGAAAATTATGTTTATTCTGCAGCTAATTTAAAAAAATAAGGCAGAACAAGAACTGTAAGACCTGCTCATTTCACTTGCACTTTGCCCTTTGAAATTTGAACCCAGGTCAACAAAGTTGAGACTTTACTTCACTGAAAACAACACTGTCTATTGCATAAAATTATTGCCTCATAATACAGGACTAAATAAACATTCTAACTAAGAAAAAACAAGAGAAGTAAAGAAAAGCTTCATATATGCTCATAGTGGGAAAGGAGAAAACACTATTTTTTCCTAATATTTCCAATTTTCAGCTTTATTGGGAGTTTAGAGCCCATCCCCAAAAACAAAGAACCCCACAATAGGGTTAGGGATAGCTCAGTGGTTTGGGCATTGGCCTGCTAAACCAAGGATTGTAAATTCATTCCTTGAGGAGGCCATTTAGGGGTCTGGGGCAAATAGATTAAAAAAAATAATCTGTAGGGGATGGTGCTTGGTCCTGCCAAGAGGGCAGTGGACAGGGCTCAATGACTTCCTGAGGTCCATTCCAGTTCTATGAGATGTGTATCTCCATATTATAACAGCTAACATTCTTGGGAAAGCACACAACCATTAATCATTTTTGAGATCTGCCAAGCTAAGCTTTCTACCTCAAGGACAAATAATACTAGATAAATCACAAGCTCCTCCCTTTAATGGGGGAAAAAAACAAATCAGATTAAAAAGAGAGAAGCAGTAGTGTTGAGTAATGCAGTATTGGCTGTCTTCTTTTGTCATTGTTAATACGTTCAAATGGCTGTGCTCTGGGCCTGTTCGCATTAAAGCAATATGGTATTGCAGTATCTCTTGGTACAACAAATCTGTTTTAAAGTTATGGTTAAAAGTCTAACTGTTTTCTTTCAAATGACAAAAATAGCTCTAGTTACAGGTAGGATCAATGACTCTTGGGATTGTCCACGAAGGCTTGGCATTCATAAAGTAATCTGATCTTTTTTGCCTGGATCAGTATGCACCATGTTTTCTTGTCTACTTCATTTTTCTAATTAATACCCAGCACTTTTCAAAGCTTCTTTCACAGGATTCCCAACATCTCTCCTTTGTTCATGGGTGCGCCTTAAGCAGTCTGTGAGCCAGATGCAGTCTACCAGGGTTAGCCCCTGGAACTTTGGTTACCTGCATAACTGCAAGTATGGCTGCTCGCAGCTCCCATTGGCTGTATACTACTTAAAGGTACAAAAGGTTGGAAAGAAAATACTGAGAATAGTATGCCATTGTGCAAAGATAGTATGCTCTTATTTGGAACTTTTCGTTCTTTTCTGGTAACTGCATATCTAAGACCATTGGACTAAAAGGGATCCAAAGATGAGTGACAAAAGGAGAGACTGGGACTGTTAGAAGAGACATTATTAGGAGAGAACATGATAGGGGTATACAAAATAGTGAGGCACGCTTTAGACTAAGATTCACTTATAAGTGGTTCATAAAGTTATTAGTAGATGTCATAAGCATGTTAGAGACCTGAGTAGTATGTATTAAATATGTCTTCAAATGACCTCCTGAGGTCTCTTCCAACCCTATGATTCTATTACAGGTGGTTACAAAACATGATTGTAAGCAATGAATAAGATCTGTTGAACTATTACAATTAACAATTTAATAAAATATCTACTAATTTTTTAATATAAAAGAATGACCAAATAAGAAAAGGCATTAAGAAGGTAAAAAACCAGATGCTCCTATTCAATCTGTCCTCATAAGGCAACAAGACTTTCAATGAACCTGAAAGGCAACAGATTTAAAATAGATAAGAGGAAACGTGACTAATGCTTAAAAAAAAGCAGCCAGTATTTGGAAATGGCTAAGCCGTTAGGAAGATTCCAGATACTTGTAAAAATAATATTCATAGTTACATTAGACAGAATAAACACATAAAAGATATCTGTGCTTCGAGGTGTAAGCCAAACACTAAGGGCTTGTCTATACTTGCCCCTAACTTTGAAGGGAACCTGGTAATCAGGGCCACAGGAGATTACTAATGAAGTGCTGTGGTGAATATGCAGCACTTCATTAGGCTAATTTTCCCCTGCGGCAACTTCAAAGCTTCAAACTTCAAATTGCTGGCATGCATGTATTTTGAGGAGTAAAGGGACTTCAAAGTACCCCACAGCTACGTGCATGCCAGAACTTCAGAGTTTGATGCTTCGAAGCTGCTGTGGGGGAGAATTAGCCTAATGAAGTGCTGCATATTCACCTCAGCACTTCATCAGTATCTCCCACGGCCCTGATTACCACGTCCCCCTTCGAAGTTGGGGGCAAGTGTAGATAACCCCTAACTGTCTCATAAATTAACTGGTTTTTTGTAGACTTGTAAGTGATCTTTTTCATTTGTATACCTGCAAGAGATACCGAATTTGCTGCTTTGTGAACTCTGAAAGTCCTTTGGGAATTAAGTCTTCAATATCTTCTACCTAATAATGAAGACAGAAAAAGAAATCAATTTGTTGGCTTTGACGTCTTGAATAAGAATTCTTCCTGTATGTTACAATGTGATCTTTTCACTAATGACATTCTGCCACTTGGAAAACATAAGAAAGTCAGAGAATTCTGAGACGTTGAATGCATGCTGATCAAGGTATGTCCAGAAAACTTCCAGAATTTATGATTTTAATTGTATATAAAGCTAATGTATAGGGATACCCATCAGCCTGTAACATACTTTATTTTTGCTGATGAATGATAAAAAGTCTGTCCATTTTAAAACGTGTATATTTTAGAAATGAAAAACTATCTTCCTATTCTGTAGAAATAAAAGTTACCCTGAACTGTAGCTACACTGGCTTTTGCTGTGATATGTTCAAATCAAATCCTACACGGTAAGTATGGGCAGAGATGGGCCAATAAGTCAACAGAAACCAAAATGGCAAACATGCTTTAGGACATGCTGTACAGGACTCAGTAAACGGCACTCTTTCCACCACTTCACACTGAACTAAAATTTCTTCTTGTAAGTCACTTGGCCAATTTCCAACAATTCTCAATATTCAGAAATTGTAACTGACCAACCTGTTTGTCTGTCTAAATTCACAAAGTTTCATTTGAAGACAACATTATACTTCACTTCCTGTGCAGTAAGACTCTGCAATGCTGCTGAAAACAGCACTTTTACCCTCCCGCAAATGCAGCAGCTATATGCTTAAGGAGTTATACAAGGAAGCTTTTAAAGTAACGCCTATCTTTCCCAGGTTTTTATCTATCTTGTCAGTTTTATAGCAAACACAGGAAAGAAGTTTTAATTGAGAACTGAGAATCTTTTTATCAAAAAAAAGTTAGTTATCATTTGGACTAGGTAGCTTTAAATGCTTACTTGACTTGTAGATTCAAAGTCCTTTGTCCTGCAAAACACACACACAGAAAAATGACAGATTAACAGTGTGACTCTTGTTGACATGAAAGAGGAATGAAAAAACTGCCCAACCATGATAAAAATTATTTTCAAAGATGGGAAAAAGTACCCCAAAAGTTACTTGAGTAAAAGTGCAGCTGCTTTTAGTTCTGGATACTTAAGTGCAAAGATGACATGTGCACGTGCATATGTACTTTTATTCAAGTAGTTTTCCAGAGTAACATGGCAACTTGTACTTAAGTACAGCTACCCCACCCTCAAAGCAATTGTACTTTTACTCAAGTAACTTTTGGGGCTCTTTTCCCACTTCTACTTATTTTCCTTTAGAGATGATATACAACATTAGAGAGCAAATGTAATGGCCCTAAACACTCTGAATGTCTAAACCAGTACCAAGATAAGTTAATTCCTCAGTATTATTCAAATATTATTTTCTACAGTCTTGGCCATATTCATTCTTGGGGAATTGTCACGGCCCAAACCGGAGAAAAATATGGCTCAATTAGTCCAAGAAATTGTAGGGAGGAAAATGAGGAATTTTAGAAAAAAACTTGTAATTTGTTTTGAAGAGAGCTGCGGCCTGAGAAGATTCAGTATCTGATTGTTCTATAGTAACAGAGAGGAAGCCGTGCTAGTCTATACACTACCAAAACAAAAAGCAGTCAAGTAGCACTTTAAAGACTAGCAAAATAGTTCCACGAAAGCTCACCTAATAAACTATTTTGCTAGTCTTTAAAGTGCTACTTGACTGCTTTTTGTTTTGATTGTTCTATGTGCACTATAACTCATTTTGGAAAGTAGTTTAATCATAGTTGTTTGCATACAGATCCTGTGCATGATGGTGCACATAGACTTGCTCTGAATCCAGAGCATACCGCATAGTGTTGACATCCAGGTAGCTTCCTTCTTTGCATCTTCAGGGGAGTAGCACAATGTAATTGTGTCTTACAGCAAAAAGTCCTGCGCTTTGCCCCATGTGCTGTCTGTATTATCTCAGAGGGAGATGCATTATCTGTTTAACTCTGAAATGTCTTGACCACTAGGCAAACCATATGATATACACGCACTGCAATCAGTAAAATAGAATGGCTTCTGACATCCTGAGACACTCACAGAGTTAAGTTATGATGTACTACACTCTCAAATTTTTAGTTGGTGGCAGACTGCAGCTCAAAACAAAGCACACTGCTTCCTCCAGCCACAATGCCACAATGGGGTCATGGGTCTACAATACCTCCTTCCTAGCTTTTCCACATGCTGCACTAAAGTGCTGTACAGGTCATTGCTCTTCCGGTGCACTTCAGCAAGTAGCTCTCCAAAATATCTGGAGTCCAGCTGGTTATTGGATTCTTGAAGAGACTGCACCTGAACGAGTGAAAAAAATGTTACCAAAGTTAATGAAAAAGACTGCTAGTAGTTTAGGTGATATCCAGAGCAGTGTAAGCTGGAGACCCAGTTAGAGAGCAGTTGGATCAGGGTCCTCACCCAAAGAAAAGCTGAGCCTGTCTCTTGAAATGGGTGAACTTGGGGACTAGGGGAAAAACATCCCAGAAGAGGCATCTTACCTTGGGATTATAACAAGGAGGGGGAAGTAATCTGCCAATTCCACCTAGCTGGCAACTCCATGGTCATAAAGAAGTAAACAGCTATGAGATTTCAACTTTGGCAAGAAGCCCCTTTAAGGATCTTTACAACAGATCCTTTCACTGCTGAGCTCTCTGCATGGGACACAGAGCACTTGCCACAGGCACTCTGAAAAGGCAGCACAGACATTGCTTCTCTGAATAAACTTCATAACACTGAAGTTGGCTCTAAGTGGCTGTTTCTAACTAATCTGAAATTTGGAAGATTTCAAAAGTCATCTTTATGGAATTCTGAACTACCATTAAACTATGCCTTCCTAAGTACCAATTAAATGCGTATGAACCTCAGAGATACAGATTGCTTTTTACATACAAACATTAACTTTATTGTACTGAGAAACAACTCTAACTTTTCCAAAATTCTCTACAGATTCTGATTTCAATCATACAAGAGGCATGCTCTGATTTAACTCTACATATGAAAGCACAGTGCATTGAAAGGGAAACGGGAGGATCAGGAGGAACAGGAGTTAAGGCACCAGTGACTGAGGACAGGAAACTTCTCTCTAAAGCTTTAGATTAACAAGTAAGTCTTAACTTTCATTACTGTCCTTAAGACCTATGTTTCATTTTCTTTATAATTCTATGTGGAAAAAATGTGAGTCACCAGACTAAACTTCCTTTTAAGTTTGTCTCCCTCACCTTGTTTTATATGTTCCACACACACCTTTATCGTGTTCCTGCATTATATAACTTATACCATTTTTTTCTCTACTCATCTTGAAGTTGTCTGAGCCACTTTTCTGTTCTTGTTGAAGGGCAAATGCTGACTATGCTCAAAAGGGGATCATCACAGGATAAAACTACAATTATTTCAACCGATCATTTAATTTTAATACATTTAATGTGCATCTCAGAACAGACAGGATTCTTACAGCTCAGAAGGTAATCAAATGTCTTGTCACACAACAGGTGGTCTACATCAGAAGCCCTGGAGACCATTCAAACATGGACTATTGTTCTTCTTTATGCTTACAGTAAAATGAAGTATATTGACAATATGTGACTAAGACTGTAGCAATTTTAGGTTCTAAAAGTGAAATTTGAGTTAAAAATTACTGAATGTTAGTTCTCTTTTCTGAAAACCAAGTCAGATTTCTATTGGCTCACTACGAGAACTCATTTCATCTTTTCCTTTTGGTGGCTAGTTATTGCTTCTCAATTCAGCTTTCTGTTAACTAAAGCTCAAAAGACATACATTTGATCCTCAAGATCTTGGTGAGGCATCATTGGTGGTGCCTTTCAGGGACTTTCAAATGATGTGTACAGGTTGTCCAGGTTTCAGACCCATACAACAATGTTGGGAGAATAACAGCTTGATACACAAGAAACTTAGTGTCTGTTTGAATGTCGTGACCTTCAAAAACCCTGTGATATAAATGAGCAAAGGCTGTGATGACACAGCTCAGATGGCACAGGATTTCCGCATCAATATCTGCTTTGGATGACAAATGATTTCCAAGGTAGAGGAAATAGTCAACATTCCCCAGTACTTCTCCATCTTGTGGTATCTCATTTAGAGGTGGCTGATGGAGCACTTTGGTCTTCTTCATGAAGAGGGTGAGACCAAGACATGTGTAAGCATTGGCAAATGCATTTGTTAAAGATCTTTCTCTGAGAGGGGAAAAACTGCATTGTCATCAGCATACTGAAGTTACATGATAGAGGTGGTGGAAATCTTACTCTTAGCTGTTAGCCTGCTAAGCCTGAACAGCTTTCCATCCAGTCTATAAATGATTTCAAATACCAGCTGGGAGCTTCCCAGAAATTAGACACAAAGGAATGGCTATAAAAATCACAAACATGGTTGGGGTAATGATACAGCCCTGTTTGACTCCCGTTTATACTTTGAAAGATTCACTCTGGGAGCCAGTACTGCTCAGAAGAGTCACTTTCACGTTGCCATGAAGCAACTTTAGGACAGTCCAAAAGGCATGGCAATTCACTGAATGAAAGCCATATACAGTGGCCAGTTTTGCTCCCGACGCACTTCTTGCAGCTACCATGCTGCGAAGATCACATGAATCAAGATATACAATATTGCATTAGAATTCCGGAGGCCTGCCAGTGACAACCCAGAAGCAGGAAGCCTATCAGTCAATGCGGCCACTGGATAAATCAACATGCTTAAGGGGTGCTCAAGGAAGACAAGGTAGCTGTGGAGAAGCTGAATGAATTCTTTGCATCCATCCTCTCTGCAAAAGATGCAATGGAGGTTCCCATACCAAAATTACTGTTTTTGTTAACAAGTCTGAGGTACTGTTCCTGATGGGGATGTCAGTGGAGGAGGGCTTGGAATATTATGGATTTTAATGTACCAGTTTAAGTCACTGGCACGTTCACTGAAGAGTGATGAAGGAAAATCAAATATTAAATTACACAACTACTAACTGTGGCACATAATCTACCACCTAAATCAGCTTTTGTACCTGCTGACTGGAGTTTCACTAATATAGTGCTGATTTGAAAAGGAGAAGAAGAAAACTCCAGCAGTGATCCTAGCAACCACATGTGGGCAAGCCTACCTTCAATACCAGACAAAAGGGTTGAAACTAAAGAAGGAAACAGAATTGGTATGGGGTGGCTGCAGGGGTTGCGTACCCTGCATTCACTGTGGTGTCAGGAGCCATAAGGAAGCAGAGAAATGCAGCAAGCTCTGCCCCACAGCCATCTCCTTGGCCAGCACAGTCACTCCACTTCACTGCAACAGTGGGAAGTGGAGCACCTCAGCCTCAGTTCCAGTGTTCTGCTGCAGCTGCCAGGCCGGTTTGCGAGATGGCAGCTGAGTGCAGCAGGCTGCTGCACAGCTCTGCCTCCACACAGCTCCTGCTGCCACAGTGAGTGCAAAGAGGCCTGTCCCCTGCTGTGGAACCCTGAGGCTAATCTGAGTTATGTATGGGATGGTCCCCCACAGAGGGTTGGGGCTGCCGCTGTGGTGCCCATTGTGGGGAAGAGTGGGAGGCTGAATTGCCAGGGAGCAGGCGGGGCTGGCAGATGGAGACAGGAAATGGAAGGGGGATATGTGGGGACTCCTCCAGAGTCGTACCAGAGAGTGGGAGCCCACTAGCCCATAGGGAGGATTTGAGGACTGCCACTGGCTCTAAGGTACACTGAGTTTGAGTTTGACACTCCTGGCACATACAGCGTAATATTGACACTATATATCTTAACTAAGCTCCCAGGGACTTTTAATTTCCTGGCAAAATGCTTTGCAAAACATTGACATACTGTGAAAAATAAAATATTAAACAGGAACTCTTCTTACTGGTTTACAGCCTTGGATTGTAACACTCCTCACTGTGTTCTTTCCTGTTCCGCCATCAGTCACAGAGATTGAGCTTATTTCACAGGGACTGGAAGTTTGTCTTTGCTGGCACTGATAGTTGACATGTTGCTGTTCAGACTGCTGGCACAGATAGTTGACATGTTGCTGTTCAGACTGCTGGCACGGATAGTTGACATGTTGCTGTTCAGACTGCTGGCACTGATGGTTGACTTGGTGCTGTTCAGACTGCTGGCACTGATGGTTGACTTGGTGCTGTTCACATTGCTGGCACTGATGGATGATGTTGGACTGATTGGACTGGTGGGAAAACTGGTATTGTTTCTCCTTTAAAAAATACAGCGGGAATTCAAGATTATTATAGAAACAGCGAAAATTACTTACTCCCTAGTAAAAAGCCTCTTTGTAATGAATAAATGTATTCTTACATAGGAAAACACAAGTGGTAGTTTATGCTCATCAGCTAACCAAATATTTTCATTATATAATTGAAAAAGCCATATTATGCCTCATTTTTGTTTAAGATAGGTGTTTAAGATTTAGCGTATTACAACATGAACACATGGTTTGAATAGAGTTGTGATAACTGAGCTGGCCCCATGATATTAAAGAGGCGGGTGCAGTACTGCACTCATGATTTTGTCATGAGTCTCATGATAATTATTGCTTTCCTTTAAGAACCAGCTCCTGGAGCCAAGTTGACATACAATGATTTCAGCCTTCATTTTTAAAGAAAAATTAATTTCTTATCTTTGGAGAAAGCTTCACAATGTGACCCAGAGTGAACCTTAAATGTTCAAACAGCAGATGGCAAATAAAAAGAATACCATATCCATTATTTGCACATACTCATGATTGTTGGTGAGCCTGACTCATGATATTTGCACATTTGGGGTGGTAAACACTGCAGAGTGGGTAAGATACTACCTTTTATTGGACCAACTTCTGTTGGTGAAAGAGACAAACTTTTGAGTTTGCAACAGAGCTCTCCTTCAGGTCTGGGAAATGTACGCAGTGTCACTATTGAATACTCACTACATTTTGGAACAGATTGCTTAGCACTAGTGGTTAAATCTTGAATGGTTCCTTGAAGTAGGTATTAAACTACTTATGCTAAACAATCTGTTCCACTTTGTATTTAGCAACGACACTCTGAGAGCTCATCAACACTACAGAGTTAGGTTGACACAAAGCAGCTTATGTTGACCTAACCATTCACATGTCCACACTTAAATTTTGCTCCAGCTGACATAGCTGCCTTTCTACACTAATCTAATTACTCCACATCCACGAGCACTGTCGAATTACAGCTGATGTAGTCAGGTCAATGCAGAATCAGTGTAGATACTGTGTTGCTTATATTGACTGTTATTATCTTTCATGAGCTGTCCCACACTCAGTATAATCGATATTAGCACTCCTGTTCAAGATATACACAATTGATCCAAGAATCTAAGTGCAGATACACACTAGCGATATAACTACTGCATGCCTATGTAAGTTAGGTCAACTTAATTATGTAGTGTAGACTCAGCCTCAGTTTCCCAGACCTGAAAAGAGCTAGTTCTGTGCAAACTCAAAAGCTTGTCTCTCTCACTAGCAGAAGATGGTCCAATAAAAGATGTTGCCTCACCCACCCAGTCTCTCTTGCGTTTGAACACTCTTGACACAAATTCCAGATTTGTAATACACTTTCATATTCTCAATATGAAATAAATAGTACAATGAAGTTAGTATTCACAACATACCCATATGTGAAATGGTACTTCCACCTGTTTATATCTACATTGAGATTCTATTATTATTCTAACATATGTTCCTTTGACATATCCTGTTACAGTAAGAAACGCAGAAGTTAGGAAAAGAGATCAAGTTTGAAAGACATATTTCTCAGCTCTTCCACTGTGGTACTGTTTAGTAAGAAAAGAATTCAGAATTGAATTTGATCAGGGGATGGATTGGTTAATTTGCTTCAAAAATTTGAACAGTGAACATAGTGAACAGTGAACCTGCAACATTTGTCCCGCATCATGCAGACTACATGATAACACATCATTTATGTTTTTATAATGCAGGAAAAATGCAACTTTTTAAATTTATCAGGTCTATGAGTCCCAAGGAAACTGTAAATAATATAAAAGCTAGTTTAGGCCGTAACTCAAAAAAGCATTCCGTCATACACAAAATCCTACTGACATCAATGTTATAATGCTTTGCTCAGTAACATTCTTTATTCTTGCAAATCCTGCAAATCTAATTTCATGTTGTTTCTTAGTATGTAAAATGGAAATCTGAGTTTGTGAAAATTTTTTGTAAAATACTTTTGGAAAAATGCCCAGTTTTTGTTTTCTTCCTTTTCTCTAGTTTTCCTCTTAAATCATAACTTCAAAAATGTTCAGACATTCCTTCTCTCTTTTCCACTTAAAACATCTCCAACTTTGGAAAAGCTATGTGTGGAGAAGAGACCCTTTACACATAAAAGTTGAACCTCTCTCGTCCAGTATCCTCAGGACCTGACCAGTGCCGAACTAGAGAATTTGCTGGACCATGGGAGGCAAAAAAAGACTATTGTCTAGCAGTATTACCAACATTTCCACTGCTTACTGGACTCTTAGAAGACATTTAGGGATAAATCACACCTAAATAATAGCACAGAACACTGAGAGCCAGGACTGGTGGCCGTAAACAAATTTTATGGAACCACAGGAAATTGGCTACGACCATGATAAGTGATCGTTCAGCCAACTAAAATCATGATGGGTTATGGATGTCACCAGACAAGAGAGTGCTGGACTAGTTCATCTAGTCAACTTATAGTTTATTTGACTGCATTCAGTGACAGAAAAAGGAGAAAAACAAAAATCCAAAATTTCACAATTTCCTTCAGTTTTTGATCAAACAAAACATTTCAATTTTAAAATGTCACTTTTTCCAAAGTTTTCTGAAGAAAAATTAAATTTAAACACAAATACATTTTTAATGAAAAATAATTTTAACTAAACTCCATTTTCTGGCAGTAGATTGTTTCAACCAGCTCTACCACACTGAGATTAGCTAGAAACAGAGTAAGATTCCAAACAATGCCTTTCCTTATAGTCTCATTTTTCTGAAAGCCTGAGTAAATAGGACAACATATCCATGCAATTTGGAATTATTTCTAGAAGTCAGTGGGGCTAACTCTATTAGAATGTAGTTGCCAGTGAGAGTAAGTGTTCCACACTCAGGCTCAAAATGAAAGTACTAACAAATAATGAGGCACAGCAACTCATAGCTTCAATTTAAGTGGACATTCTGGGGGAAAGTAAAATCAGATGATACACACAATATTTTCTGAATAGTAACAAAGAGAAAGCCATGC
This sequence comes from Carettochelys insculpta, assembly GCF_033958435.1. NCBI lineage: Eukaryota > Metazoa > Chordata > Testudines > Carettochelyidae > Carettochelys > Carettochelys insculpta. The sequence goes on from NC_134149.1 coordinate 30,680,645, forward strand.
TAGTCTATACACTATCAAAACAAAAAGCAGTCAAGTAGCACTTTAAAGACTAGCAAAATGGTTTATTAGGTGAGCTTTCGTGGGACAGACCCACTTCTTCAGACCGTGGTCCCACGAAAGCTCACCTAATAAACCATTTTGCTAGTCTTTAAAGTGCTACTTGACTGCTTTTTGTTTTGACAATATTTTCTGTAAGACCAAGCTCACTGCAAACTCAAGGGGCTCCTTGCACATCCATAAGCTTCCCAAACACCCCATCATCACCATTTCATGGACCTTCCCCAATTCTCCTTTACGCTCTCTATTCCACGAATCCTGTGTTCCTTCCTCCTCCTGCACCAGGGATCCCAGTCTCCACTCCATGACAGTTGCAGTGTGGCTCTCCGCCGCCCATCTCCTCCATTCCACTGGGAAGGGTCTCAGTTTACGCCTCATTCCTGTTTCCTCCTCCCGGCAGGAGTTCTGTCTCCCGAGTCCCTCATTCCCTTCACCATGATAAGGGCTCCCTGTGTACACCCATTCCCTCCACCATCTGGGAGATAACATGTTGACTATTACCTAATTCTATTGGGGTATTGTTATGTGGGAATGCATAAATGGTTGTTATCAACCAGCTAATTGATCTCTAGACAACTGCAGAGGTGCTTGAAACTGTGGGACTACTACATAGAGAAGGCAGGAGTTCCACAAGTGACCCTATTCCCACCCCTCTGATTTTCTGCAAAATTTGCGAGGTCCTGGCCACACATTCACCGAAATTTTGGAATTGATTGGACATAATGTTCCAAAGTTATCATGTTACATACATACATAGATATGCAATCAAATTAAGCTTAGCCCACCACAAGCTTGCCTAATAGATGTACCAAATCCTGCTGCTCCTATTACTCCTAAAAGAAATTCCACTGATTTTGAGTAAGGCAAGAACAACTATCAGATTTGTTTTAATTTCCAAGAGAAGAAATAAACTTGAGACAACAATAGAAAAATATTTTTTCTTGCACAGGGGACTATAAAGGATATTTTAAATCATTTACCTGTTCAGGATTTAGCAACTCATATTTTCTTATGGTCTTTTCATAGATAACATTATTTCCCCCTCTCAGAAACGGAGACAATGGCTCCTGTGAATGTAAAGCATTTAGAGAAAAAGATGTCAATATACAGTTTTACAGCTATATCACTCCTATTTAGCCCATTTTGAATTAGCACTGTTTTGTTTTTCTCAAATGAAAGGTCAAAAGCAACATATTTTTGCATGATACAGAACACTGAAGAAGTAGTTGAGACACTAAAAAGGTCATGTTAATTTTACATGGTGAACAAGTATTTATAATATACTGTAATAGAGAAAGGGATAACATAAAGCTAGAAAAAATCATACTGGAGGAAATGAGAGAATTATTAACACCAGGAGTAATTAACCATTAGAACCGTAACAGAGAGGTAGCCATGTTAGTCTGTACTTCAACAAAACAAAGCAGCAGAAATGTAGCACTGTAAAGACTAACTATATGATTTATTCAGTGATGAGCTTTCGTGGGACAGACCCATTTCATAAAACTGAATTACCCACTGGGAGAAGTGAAAAAAAACAAACTGACAGGGCCAGAAGAATACCCAGAAACCAGCTACTTCAAGATAGGCCCAAAAAGATCAACAACAGAACACCACTCGTCATCACCTATAGCCTCCAACTCAACCCCCTGCAATGCATCAGTAAAAATCTACAACCTATTCTGGATCTGGATGCTACACTCCAGAAGGCTCGAGGTGACAGGCCTGTTCATTCCTATAGACAGCCTCCTAACCTGAGAAAGATTCTCACCAGCAATCACAGGCTACAGCATAGTAATACTAATTCTGGAAGTTTTCCTTGCAACAAACCTCGCTGCCAACTTTTATTCTGAGAATATCATCACTGGACCTAACCATATTAGTTATAGGATCAAAGGCACATTCTTGTGTACTTCCAGCAACATTATATATGCTATTATGTGCCAACAATGCCTTGACACTATGTACATTGGACAGACTGGGCAAAACGCTCACCAAAGAATAAATGGGCACAGAGCAGACATCAAGAAACTCAGTACACATAAGCTGGTCAGTGAATACTTCAATGGGGTGGGCCATTATGTTAAAAACCTGAGAATTTGTGTCGTGGAACACAAAGAACATAACAGATTAGAGCAAGAGATCTGTGAGTTAGAGTACATATTCAAATTCGACACATTAACACGTGAAAGCCATCAAGTCGCACTTCAAAGGCTAACAAAATTAACACATAGTATGAACAAAGACATCAGTTACCTCACGCATTACAAGGAATGCTTCCCTTCCTTTTATGCTTGTATTTATCTCAGACAGGACAATTAACGTCCTCCCACCTCTCACCACCTTCCTTCAATCCCATTTCATTTGTCAGTTTTTATCACATTTTTTTTTTTGGTCCTCTGTATTTCTAAAAATTAGAACAGTTTACTAAGGGTCCTGACTGATTCCCTAGCACTGACCATTTATAAATCAAGATTGGAGGTTTTCCTAAAATATCTTCTCTATGAATTACTTTGGGGAAGTTCTGTGGCTGGTGCTACACTGGAGGCCAGACCAGATAATCAGAATGGTCACTTCTGGTCTTAGAATCTACGGCTAGGCCTATGCTAGAGAGTTTTGTCAACAAAACAAAACTTGCAGAGCATCCCCATTACAAAGGCATTCCGTCAACAGTAAATTGACAGAACGCTTCTCTCGACAGAATCCGCTGACAGAAAGCCGGAGTGGACACTCCAGGGGGCCTTCTGCGGAAAGATAAGTCCTCCAAGGCTTCGGCCAGCTGGTCCCGGGGGGAAATCCTGTTGACTGAGATCACAGCTCTATGCTCCCCACCTCCAGCCATTCTTAAAGCCACAGCGAGCCCTGGAACCCCCGTGGCAGGAAGCTGACAGTGTGGAAACAGCCCTGTTTCACACACTACTGTTCACCACATTGGAGAGACACTCCCATCAGCTGCTCACGCTGAGATGGCAGAGAGCCAGCCCAAAAAAGACCCCCCGGCCCTTCCAGGGACCAGATGGAGGGGTCCTAGGAGCCACCTCCCCCTGGGGCACAAAATGCCAGGCCCCATCCTGGACCAGGCCTGAGATACAGGACCTCCTGGCCCTGTGGGGTGAGGAACACACCCTGCCGGACACCTCAGTCAAGAGGAGGAATGCCCCAACATACACTTGCTTGACCAATACCCTGGCGACATGCCTGCACCATGGAGCAGGTGCAGGCGAAGGAGCTGTACCAGGGCTACACACAGGCCCGTGACACACAGCGCAGGTCAGGGACAAGACTGGCCAATTGCCCCTATTATATAGAGCTCCTCAGGGGTGATGACACTCCCCATCAGCTGCTGCTGTGGACATGGCTGAAGAGCTCCCCCACACCCACAGCTGGAAGCTGAGGAGCAGGAGGAGCACCCTGCGACCCACCCCTTGCTGGAGCCAGAGGTAGATGCAAGGTTTTAGGCCAGTGACAGCATCCCTGGACCAGTTAAGTAACTCTCTGGTGAGTACCTCATGTGTCACACACACCAGGATGTCGGGGGTGGGTGCAATCGGGGCTTGCTCTGGCATCGTGGCTAACTGGAAATCACAAAATCCCTCTCAGCAAGTGTGTGAGTTATCAAGTTATCTAAAATACTTATAAAAAGTATGGCCTCTAAAATGTTTAGTGGTCAGATCTGCACCACTGACATCTTTCCTAAACAACAAATATCATTGGGAAACTTGATTCAAATCAAAGATTTTTTTTCTTGGGGATTTAAATTGTGATTTAAATCAACGCACCCTGAAACAAACTCCTTTTCAGTACAGCTCTACAGCACAAACCTACATACCTCAAGTAGAGAGACAAAGTGGGTGAGGTAATATATTTTACTGGATTAATTTCCATTGGTGAGAGAAGCTTTCAAGCAACACAGGGTTCCAAACTGGAATATGAGTTCTGTGTAGCTCAAAAACAGCTCTCTCTCAGCAACAGAAGCCGGTACAATTAAAGATACTACTTGGTCTCTCTAATATGAACACAGTTAGAACACTGCATTGCTCAAGTAAGCAGAATACCCACTCACATCAGTTTGAGGTTTGGGCCTTTGTTAGTAAACTGTTAGGGTATATCTACACAGCAAAGTTATTTTGGAATAACAGCCACTATTCTGAAATAACTTTGCGAGCATCTACACAGCAAAACTGCTTTTTTGAAATAATTTTGACATAACGGATAGATTATTCAATTTCTGTAAAGCTCATTCTATGAGGAATACCACCTATTCCAAAATAGGGGCATCCAGACCTACCCAGGATACTCTATCAGTGTGGACGTTATTTCGAAATAACTGAGTGCTATTTTGATGTGCATTTGTGCGTAGATGCACTATTTCCAAATAAGCTATTCCAGAAAATTTCTCTCAGAATACCTTATTCCAAAATAACACTGCTATGCAGACATAGTCTCAGAGCAGCAGGAACAACTCCACAGGTCATGGCAAGTACTCACTGCCAACTGTACACCACATAACAAAAACACTAACCCAGGAACAAATCCTTGCAACAAACCCCATGCCAACTCTATACACATACCTATCCAAGTGACATCATTATAGGACCATAACCACATCAGCCATACCATAAGACGCTCACTCATCTGCACACCTACTAATGTGATATGTGCCGTTACGTGCCAGCCTTGCCCCTCTGCAATGTACACTGACCAAACCAAACAGTCTCTGTGCAATGGATACAAATCAGTCATCAAGAGCAGTAATATTCAAAAGCCAGTAGGAAAGCACTTCAGCGTCTCTAGACACTCAGTAGCAGAGCTGAAATTTGCCACACTGAGCAAAAGAACTTCAAAACCAGCCTGCAGTGTGAAACTGCAGAACTGGAATTCATATGCAAACTTGACATTATCCGACTGCGTCTGAATAGAGACTATGAGCATGTCTACTCTAGGGGAGAAAGCAGACCTAAACCACAACTCCAGCTACGGGAATAGCGTACCTTAGGTCAAATTTCTCCACCATCCCCCCAGTGGGATGTCAGTGGGAGAAACTCTCCTGTCAACTTACCTTATTCCTTGTGACTGCAAGAAATACCAGGGTTGACAGGGGCACCCTCACTGTTTGACTTATTGGGTCCATACTAGACCCACTAAACGGAACCCCAAAATCTCGATCTCCAGTGCATCAACCCAGTGTTCAGCGCAGGCAAGCTCTAGGTGTGGCTAGTTCAGTACAAAAAGTAATTTCCCTCCCTTTGATATTTTCACTTTCTCATCAAGAGTTGGGAGAGAGCCACATCCACCCTGCACTGGGCTTCATAAGCACTGGTGCTCCATATATTAATGTTAACACTCCCATTTTTGTATGTGTGTGTAGATCCCGTGTCACACTAATGTTTCCATTGGATGCATCTGACAAAGTGGGCTCCAGACCATGAAAGTTTACACCTAAATAAATTTGTAAGTCTTTAAGGTGCCTCAAGACTCCTCCTCTGCTGAAACAGACTAAACACAGCTACCCTCTAAAACTTGTCATAGGTCATGGTTGCTTCCTCCCCTAACAACTCAGCCCGCCAGGAAGACCTTTGTTCCTGTCATCAAATTTTAAATTATGGAGGGGATTGACCTCTGTTTAAGAGCAATTACAGAGCAAGTCAGACATCCAGTTTGGCACTGTCATATCTGTGTTAACACTAGAATCAGCCTGCAGCAGTTTTTCAATCCTCCTCCTAAAAGAGTGAATCACAACACCAGAAAAAGAAATGAAAACTGAACAAACTTCCGCGAGCTCAACCTCAATTATAGCAATTTGAGGATGTCAAAATTATGAGTGCAATTGAAGACTTGTTGGAATCTTGACCACAGTTCCTCCCTTTGCATAATTACGGCCTGATCCTGCAAACTTTTATCATGTAAACAATTCTATTCAAGTCAAAAGGATTTCTCATGAGTCCACAACATTAAAAAGAAAAGTTGATGTATAGCTTACAAATCATAACCATGCTTCTAAATTATGCTTTTAAAGAATCTGGATTATAAACTAAAACACATTCCAATTAACATGTGATTGAGTTCTCCACACAAATTTCCCTTGCAAAGCCTGCAATTTAAAGGTATATAATTTTGTTTCTCAGGCTCTTACTCAGAATAATTGCTTAGATGACTGTTTTTCTGCAGAACTTTGCACAACAGAGTTCTGGCCCTCTCCTAGACAGTATGATACTACACATAAATAATCGGGAAAAACTGGAGCGGAGAGTTATTCAGCATTACATGCTGTAGTATGGTGCATTGAAACAAAAATGTATCCTTTTAAGAGATTGGATTATATTTAAATAATCTGTTGAAGATTCTTACAAACCTGCCTAAACTAAATCCATTGCCTGAGGGCTTTGGAATACATAGCTCATGTATATTAAGCTCTCTAGCTTGTAAATAGTAAAATTATTTCACTCTCATAAAAAGTACTAAAGTTTTTTTCATATGCATAAAGACCAGGCAGATATTAAGATAGAATACATCTCACCTTCAAAGATTTAAGGAAAGATTCTACATTCTATGTAGAATGATCAGAGGCAAAAGTAAGCCAGTGCACAGCTCCAGCAAGAAGGAGCTCCCAGCTGAGGCATTCAGCTGCAGAAGATGGTGACACACACTCCTAGCCTGGTTCCTGGAGCTCCCCTGCAGGCTTCCGCACAAAGCACCAGGCAAGTGAAAGAGAATTCAATGCTTCTACTGCAGAAGGTGGGAGCCCAAAAGTGACAGAAAAATATACTGCCATTAAAGGCTTCTGCTTAAAAAATTCCTACGGTTACAGATTCCCTGACCTTGCATGATACACTGACACCTCCAAAATGTAAACACACCTTTGAGAGTCCAGAAGGGCACGCTTGGGAATTTCTTCCTGTGTGGTAACCTCAAGCTCTTTAACACTCCCTCAAGACAGCAGAAAATTACAGTTGTTTTCAAGCTAACAGCTGATCCTGGAGTTTTAGGCATCTGCACACACAATCTCCTGCCTCCTAGGACACAGGAATCAGATCATAGTCTGAAAAGGTGATTTTATTAACAAAAGAAAGATGACATACTTGGCAAAGCATTTACTTGATTACAAGGGGTTACAGAGCAACTGAAAAAAGAACAAAAAACCCCAAGATTAAAACAGAAAATTACTTCCCTGGGATTCAGTTAAAAAGTTACAGTGTACGGGGAGAAGGGGTAGTACATTGGCTCAACACATAGGAATCCAACAAACACAAAATACAGAAAATAACCTAATTGCATCTGACTAAACACTCCCTGTTCTACTCACATACCTGTTGTTCCAAGGTTTAGCCCTTCCCTCGGCAACTATATCGCTGGAAATTCCCTATTGATTCCTGGCACAATCCATCTCTCTGAGCTCACCTCTCCTCACACACAGGGAGGTCCTGTTTTCTTCGGTTCCAAAACCTCACACTCTGTTTTCATTGGCGATCCTGGTCCCATGCCAATATTTCCTGGAGAGTGTCAAGGACCCTCTGGTTCTGAATGGGTGGGATGTCCAGAAAAGGGGCTAACTGGGAGTGCACCCACACTGGACTGGGAATGCCCCAATCCTGCAACTTCTACCCACCCTTGTCACCTTTAGGGAGGATGAGGGAGCTGAAGCTCATCCCTCCACCTCAAGATTTATAGCAGGACACTGCTTGCTGTTCCCCTTCCTGTCGCCAGCAGGATGCGAGAGGAAAGTGCGGTCTGCAGCATTCCCCTCCCTCTGCCTGGGTAGGGCATGGAGGCAGACAAGCTGCGCAGTCCCTGGCAGGGATGCGAAGGCGAAGAGCAAGCAGCATCCAGGTATGAATCTCAAGGGGGGGGTCCTTCACCCCCCCACCAAATGCACAATCACAACCACCTGTCCTGAACCCCCACTTACCCAGCCTCCTGCCCAAAGCCCCCTCCTCATCCCCTAACCCTGACCCCTGCAGCCCCTTCACGCACCCCAGTCACCTGCCTTTAGCCCCCCAATCCCTGCCCTGACTCCTGCACCTCTCCAAACACACCACAGTCTTCTTCTGACCCCCCGTCCTCACTCCCCAGCCTTGACTCCTGCAGCCCCCCCACCCCATCCCCAGTCCTGAGCCCTCTACCTGACTCCTAGACCCTCACACCTCAAACCCTGCCATGAGTCCCTACTCACCCCTCAACCCTGACTTCTGAACCTCCAACACCCCAAACACCTGCTCTGAGCCCTCCTGACACCCCCAACCCTGATGCCTGCACAGTTCAAGCCCCCTGCCCCTGACCTGTCTTCTCCACCCCAATCCCTCTCCTTAGCCCCCTGCACTTCACCCCACACTTTCACCCATGATCACTTCTTGTTCCAAGGTCCCTCTCCCACCCACCCCCACCCAAGGAGGGAGGGTTGCAGTACAAAGGTACCAGTAAGAAATTTAAACTACTTTCATCCCTGATTATAGTTAGAGTTCAAGGGGGAGGTTTCGCTTCCACAAATCTATGTTTATTTTCAAGATATGCAGATTGTTTTACTGCAAAGTACATAACCAGTTACACCAATTTAAATTCATAGCAAAACCTTGGACTGAAATGTGGTGCGCTGGCCAGATCACCTCCTCAGACAACCTGAACGACGGGGCAAAATGAGAAGATCTCTTTGCGAGGTTCTGCTTATTGCACTCATCCCTCACTTGTTCTGTCAGAGAGGTCACATTTACCTACACTTCTCTCCACACCTGGCTGGAGTCACCTTCAAGGCTCCAGCACAGAGCTCTTTGTTCTCTGCCACAGCAGCTCCAGTATATTGCCAAGATTTCTGTAGCCACCTGCTACTCCAGAAACTTTATCTACTCTCAAAGGAGGATCCTCTGGGCTGGCGCTGGGTGGGGGGGAGGGGAAGGTCCGAGGGGGAGGAGAAATGTAACATAACCTCAGGCTGTGTTACAGTTCCACTTTAAAAACCTCAAGTGATAAATGATGCACATCTCCCCACTCCAGCCCTGCCCTTCCCTTCTGACAGCGTACTATAGAAACCTTCGGCAGAGCTAGCAGCCACTGAATTCCTTTCCTGCAAGAGATAGAGGCTGGCATGGAGAACAACCCAAGCCTAGACAAATTTCAATGACAAGATTAAGACTTGGACTTACACCAAAGCAACAGATTTGGGCATCACAGTAAGCTTGGGAAAACACATTTAAATAAGACGTAGCAAACAGAAAACGTTTTATTTTGTTTTGGTTTTCTCCCATTATCAGGGTTTTACTGAACTACTCAGTTAAGGAATCTTGTTGCAGTGAGACTGACATCTGTTCTAACAGACTGCCTAAAACAACAGATGAATTGTGGGATGGCAACAAGTGTTGAATTCTGTACTGTTTGAGCCAAATTCTATGGGGCCCTATGGGACTAAGTTGCAGGTTTATGTGCAATTTTCCATCAGAATGTAAATTACAAAGTTACACCTTTAATTAAGAAATTATAGGAGAAGCTCTCCATACTAAGGTGGTAAATATGTAGTAACACCAGAGCACCTGATCTGACAGAGCAAAGCATTTGGCCCACAATATCAAGCAGGAAAGAGTAAATCGAAGGTTGAATATATCAAATACTTACTTTCATCTATGACAAGGCAGTGCAGTCAAATAGATTATACATGATTCACTTCCAGATTTTCTTATTCAGTAATGAAATCAAAGTATGCATAGGAATAATCATAATGGAACACAGGGATGAATAAATGTTATATAGAAATGTATGATTTTTATATTATGTTGTGGTGTGTATGTTTGTACATGTACCTATACCATTATATATAGCTTTTTGCACATGACAAAGAGGTTACTTAGCATAATTTCAGCAATGCCCTGTGTAAAGATGAAATTTATTAGCTTTTCTTTAATTCTAACAACGTAATTAATATAATAAAATATTGGAACATAAAAAAAGATATCTTCAAGTACTATCTGGTTTTGCTCTCATTCCAAAAGTCATCTATGCATTTCATCATCCATTTACCTTTACAGTTCAAAAATGAAATATAAGTTCTTATCTAAGAACAAGTATGGAAATCTCAGGACAGACTGCAAACCACTTCTACGCCTGATGATTTCACCTGCAACAAGTTCTCAGTCTCCACTGACCGTCAGTTCTCATACATGAAAGCAGCCCAGTTTACCTCCCATCGACCATCTGACCAGGACAGCGATAGTGATGCTGAAATGCTAAGGCAGATTAGAGAGGCTATCAAAATAAAAAACTCAGTAATAACAGGGGATTTCAATTATCCCCATATTGACTGGGTACATGTCATCTCTGGATGGGATTCAGAGAGAAAATTTCTTGATGCCCTAAATGACTGCTTCTTGGAGCAGCTGGTGCAGGAACCCACAAGGGGAGAGGCAATTCTTGATTTAGTACTGAATGGAACACAGGATCTGGTAACTATTACAGGATCGCTTGGAAATAGCAACCATAACATAATAACATTTAATATTCCTGTGTTGGGAAGAACACCGCAACAGTCCAACACTCTGGTATTTAATTTCAAAAAGGGGAATTACACAAAAATGAGGAGGTTAGTTAAACAGAAATTAAAAGGTAGAGCAACTAGAGTAAAATCCCTGCAAGCTGCATGGAAACTTTTCAAAGACACCATATTAGAGGCCCAAATTAAATGTATACCCCAAATTAAAAAACACAGTAAGAGACCTAAAAAAGAGCCACCATGGCTCAACAACCATGTAAAAGAGGCAGTGAGAGATAAAGAGGCATCTTTTAAAAAGTGGAAATCAAATCCTAGTGACAAAAATAGAAAGGAACATAAACACTGTCAAATTAAATGTAAAAATGTAATAAGAAAAGCCAAAAAGATTTTGAGGAACAGGTAGCCATAAATTCAAAAAACAATAGTAAAATGTTTTTTAAGTACATTAGAAGTAGGAAGCCTGCTAAAAAAGCAGTGGGGGCCCTGGAGAATAGAGACATAAAAGGAGCAATCAAGGAACATAATGCCATTGCAGAAAGACTAAATGATTTCTTTGCTTCAGTCTTCATGGCTGAGGATGTTAGAGAGATTCCCAAATCTGAGCCGTCCTTTATAGGTGACAAATCTGAGGAACTGTCCTAGATTGAAGTGTCATTAGAGGAGGTTTTGAACCTAATTGATAAGCTAAACAGTCAGAAGTCTCTGGGACCAGATGGTATTCACCCAAGGGTTCTGAAAGAACTCAAATGTGAAATTGCAGAACTATTAACAGTGGTTTGTAACCTATCCTTTAAATCAGCTTCAGTACCCAATGATTGGAAGACAGCTAATATAACACCAATATTTAAAAAGGGCTCTAAAGGAGACCCTAGCAACTACAGACCAGTAAGTCTAATGTCAGTACCAGGCAAATTAGTAGAAACAATAGTAAAGAATAAAATTGTCAGACACGTAGAAGAACATGATTTGCTGAGCAAAAGTCAACATGGTTTCTGTAAAGGGAAGTCGTGTCCTACAAATCTATTAGAGTTCTCTGAAGGCATTAACAAGCATGCGGACGGGGGGATCCAGTAGACATAGTATAGTTAGATTTCCAGAAAGCCTTTGACACGGTCCCCCACCAAAGGCTCTTAGGTAAATTAGGTGGTCATGGGATAGGAGGAAAGATCTTTTCATGGATTGGGAACTGGTTAAAAGACAGGAAACAAAGGGTAGGAATAAATGGTAAATTTTCACAATGGAAGGGGGTAACTAGTGGCATTCCCCAAGGGTCAGTCCTGGGACCAATCTTGTTCAACTTATTCATCAATGATCTAGAGAAAGGGGTAAGCAGTGAGGTGGCAAAGTTTGCAGATGGCACCAAACTGTTCAGGATAGTCAAAACCAAAGCAGACTGTGAAGAACTTCAAAAAGATCTCAGCAAACTGAGTGATTAGGCAGCAAAATGGCAAATGAAGTTTAATGTGGGTAAGTGTAAGGTAATGCACGTTGGGAAAAATAATCCCAATTATACATACAATATGATGGGGGCAAATTTAGCTACAACAAATCAGGAAAGGGATCTCAGAATTATAGTGGATAGTTCTCTGAAAACATCTACACAGTGTGCAGCAGCAGTCAGTAAAGCAAATACAATGTTAAGAATAATTAAGAAAGGGATAGAAAATAAGATGAAGAATATCTTCCTTCCCTATATAAAACTATCATACACCAACATCTTGAGTACTGTGTGCAGATGTGGTCTCCTCACCTCAAAAAAGATATATTGGCGTTAGAGAAGGTTCAGAAAAGGGCAACTAAAATGATTAAGGGTTTGGAACAGGTCCCATATGAGGAGAGTCTAAAGAGACTGGGACTTTTCAGTCTAGAAAAGAGAAGAGTGAGGGGCGATATGATAGAGGTATATAAAATCATGAATGGTGTGGAGAAAGTGAATACAGAAAAGTTATTTACTTGTTCCCATAATATACGAACTAGAGGACACCAAATGAGACTAATGAGTAGCAGGTTCAAAACTAATAAAAGAAAGTTTTTCTTCACACAGTGCACAGTCAACTTGTGGAACTCCTTGCCAGAGGACACTGCGAAGGCCAGGACTCTTAACAGTTTAAAAAAGAGCTCAATAAATGTCTGGAAGTTAGGTCCACAGATGGCTATTAGCAAGGGGTAAGGTATGGTGCCTAGCCTTTTGTTGAAGGGGGGAGATGGATGGCAGGAGACAAAACACTTGATCATTGTCTTTGGTTCACCTCCTCTGGGGCACCTGGCATTGGCTACTGTCCGCAAACAGGATACTGGGCTAGAGGGACCTTTGGTCTGACCCAGTATAGCCGTTCTTATGTTCTCCACACCGCAGTCACACCCATACGGAACTCTTTTCTAAACGATCTTTTCTCTGGGTGTCCCTGGCTCTCCCATGGCGAAAGCAGAACACACCCTCCCGCCCAGCGCACGCTGCAGAAGGAAACGAGCCTGGCAGCCGCTGTGACGGGCCCTCGGGAACAGTTGTGGGGGTGGTCTGGGCCCGTGCGGCGGCGCAGTGTAACTCCTTGAGGGCTCCACAGTCACTGGTCACTGACCCCGCCCGCCACCCGTCACTGGCCCCAGTCCCAGTCCCCACCCGCCCTGTAAGCGATCCCGGGCCGCCCCGCGCGCAGCAGGCAGCGGCTGAGGCCGAAGTCCGACTGCAGCCGCGCCAGAGGGGCCGAGGGCGGGAAGGGGAGGCCCAAGGCCCATGTACCTGCTGAGGCGGGTCGCGGCTCCAGACGACAAGCGGGGACACCGGCCTGGAGGAGCACTGAGGGGGCTCCAGCACCTGCTGGCCGCCGGAGTAGCTGTAGGTCCGCACTCGCTCGTACACCACGTTGCCATCCAGATGCTGCTGGGGCGGCGGCTCGGGGGGCAGCGGCTCAGGGTTCGGCTGGGGCCACCACTGCTGGGGCGGCGGGTCGCGACGCTGCTGGGGCGGCGGGTCGCGACGCTGCGGGGGTGGTGGGTCGCGACGCTGCTGGGGCGGCGGGTCGCGGCACTGCGGGGGTAGTGGGTCGCGACGCTGCTGGGGCGGCGGGTCGCGGCACTGCGGGGGTGGTGGGTCGCGGCACTGCGGGGGTGGTGGGTCGCAATGCTGCTGGGGCGGCGGATCCGGGCACGGCAGCGGCTCAGGGCATGGCCGGGGTCGGCACGGCGGCTGATCCGGGCACGGCAGCGGCTCAGGGCATGGCCGGGGTCGGCACGGCAGCGGATCCGGGCACGGCAGCGGCTCAGGGCATGGCCGGGGTCGGCACGGCAGCGGCTCAGGGCATGGCCGGGGTCGGCTCGGCAGCGGCTCAGGGCATGGCCGGGGTCGGCACGGCGGCGGCTCCGGGCACGGCAGCGGCTCAGGGCACAGCCAGCGCCGGTGCTGCGGCAGAGGCAGCGTGTGGTAGCAGGGCTGGGGCCGGTGGTGCTGCACGCGCGGGGGCAGCGCCTGCGGCTGCACCTGCTGGCTGCAGTACATGCTGCCGGCGACAGCCCTCCCCGCGGTGGGAGCCGGTCACGGCGCCCCGGGAACCGGGCAGCAAGTGCGGAGGAGCGGAACTGGGGCGGGATTAGTAGCCGCGCGGGCAGCGCCCCGCGTGACCCCGCCTTGGAGCGGCAACAGCTCACCTGACCGCGCTCCGCCCGGAGCGGCTCTGCGGGCAGGCGGCCAACTCGGCCTGGCGGGGCGGCGCTCTGAGAGCCGGGGGGTGGGGCGGTGCGCTGGCGGGTGCAGCCGCGGGCAGAGCCACCGCGCTCGGGGGGAGCCCCGGCCCCCATGGTACCATACCACAGCGGGAGAGTAATTTCTCCTCCGAAGGGGGCAGTGCCACCCTTTGTGCTCCGGGGCAGTCCACTTCCCAGCGGCTCGCCCAGAGCCCGCCTTGTCAGCCCGTCACACAACCTCTCTCCACCGCTTGCGGAGGAGAGTGAAACTGGGCAATCATTCCGTACAGCGGGGGCGAGGCAGAGAGCCAGCACCAGGTGACCAAGTTGCTTTGCAGGGACGGACCCCCAGCAAGTTCTCTGCTGCTGAGTTGGGAGTCAGCAGCCTGCGACTGTAGAAGCCAATGTCTGTTCTTAATTTCTCACCCCAGAATCATTTATTTGGGGCTCAGTTGCCAGTGGGCCTGTTCCCGCTTCTTGCAATCTGTACACCCAATAGTAGCACTGCTTTGTAGAATAGTGTATAAAAGCTTAAATATATACACCTGTCATCCTCTGATGTGCCATATAGGTGCACTGTCACCCTGTAAACTTACTACAGGTTGAACCCGGTTAGTCTGGCACCCCCGTCCTGGTGCCAAATGAGAGAATTTGGGGGACCATGGCGGTCACTATTGTCTAGGGCTTACCCAACTCTTAGGAAGAAAAAACAGAACAAAACAGCAGAAATGTAGCACTTTAAATAATAACAAAATGATTTATTTGGTAGATGAGCTTTCATTGGACAGACAGGGCTGTCAGAAGACATTTACAGGTAAATTAAAGCTAACTAAGAGAACAGAATGCTGAGAGCCAGGATTGGTGGCTGTAAACAAACTTTATGGGACCATGGGAAACTTGGCCACATCCATGATAAATGGTCATGCAGCTATTATTTATTGTAGAAAACCATTTTTTTCTCTTCTTGGCTTGTGGTGGAGGAGGTTGTTTTTGTAAATTTCTCTAAAAGCTAAAAAAAGATGACCATCAGAAAAAGATGTAGAAGGGCCTTCAAATCCCCAACCAATAGCAGAGTTCATCATTTGTGAAAATGCTTAAGAGCAGGGATTCTGAATTCAATCCGTACTCATAAGATTGATAAAAAATGGTCAGACAGCAATCACCTTTTGGGTGCTGTTGTTACCCTAATTGGGGCAACTCATATATGAAGCTATTGTGACTTTGCATTGCTACAAACTCAAGTCTGCATTTTCCACAGCAGAGCACTCTATTTTTCACATCAGCTAAACAAACCAATACACAAATTTGGCCCAATATATTTAGCAAAGTAGCAATAACTCTGAACATTTTTCAGTTATGATTAATAATGCTTTAGTCAAAAGTGCAGCAAGTATAATTGCTATTTGGCTTCTCTGGGCAGGTCCTTGCACCACCTCTTAGCTTAGTTTACACTATAACCTCAGTGACACCCTAAATTTTGCTTTTGTTCATCCACATGTATATAGTAAATAGTATTTGTTCCCTTGATTCCAGACTAACCTAAAGATTAGTGATTAACTATTTCCTGTTTGTCAGATATTGCCAGGCATAAGAAAGTTGTTTAAAAAAAGATTTAAGACCAAGTTTATTCCTAGGGTCCAACCACCGATTCCAGTGTTTTTTCTGTTGAGGCACTTTAATGAATATTCTTCTGTGAATCCAGAAAAATATGACCTAGGTATTATGAAAATAAGTCTGAGTATAAAATCCAATGCCTTCTAACTAAAATGTTTTTATATAAAAATTTAAAAGACACACTTTAATCATTTCTAATATATCTGAACTCTGTATAACCACGATTTGGGATATTCTTACTACTCTCAATAAAATAAAAATAAATCACTGGTTCACTTGCAGCACTAAAAATTAAGACTCTTTATTCTGTATAATGAAAGAAGAGAAACTGTACTGCAAAAAATGAAATTTCCATGTTTCAGCCTAAAGTCTTTACTAAGATTCAAGCTGATCATCAAGAAGCTGGGCTAAGGTCTTTGCACACTGACTAATAAACATTGGTTTGTTAGCTATACTTAAACAATAAAAAAAAATCAACATAGAAGGATTACATGACACGGTACACTGTTTCTTCCCATCTCCCCTCATTTTCCCTTCTTTCTCCTAATTTTAGTAATTTTTTTGTTTATTATTATTATTATTATTATTATTATATTATCTGTTATGAGGAATCATAGCAAATAATAAACACCATAAGAATAATAGCTAATTTGCCTATGTCATATCCAGTGTTGATTTTAGCTTTCTCCTTTTGGGATGGGAATTCTGCAATCATGGATGAGGATATCATTTCTTGTTTGATTAATATGTTAATTCTGAGCCCAATAAAAATGGGTGTTTGCAGGGTGTGGGAAGAAGGAATCCTTTACTGTGTAACCAATGCAACCATTCAGTTTCTAACACAATAGTGTCTTCTGAGATTTAGTAGTTTTTAATATTCTCAAAAGAAAACACTCCCATTTGGGTCTCAAATCAGAAGGGTGCTGATCTCCTCCTGTGAAATACAACATACGCAGTAAACACTCAGCATTTGAAGGCTGAATCCTGAATTTCTAAGAAAAATTAGGGACCATTATTTACGAAGCCTGTTAAGAACAATAAATACAGAATTTTATATTCCATAGCTAGAAAACAGAACTTTACCTACTCTTAAACCTTCAATCTTCAATTTACAGTGCCAGTCTGTCCTAGGAAAACTCAAAGAAAAAGGGCTTGTAGTTATCTGGAACATAGTAGGGCAACTGTTAAACTTTTTAGTCTAGCACTGTAATGGGGGAATTTTGTGCTGCAGAATGGTGTGATGCTTATTGTGACAAGAGAACAGGAAATAAGCTAAATTTCACAACAGTAACTTGTTTTTTCCCTCACAGACAGATTGTCTGATGAGCAATTCCACATATTGTTATTAGAGTTAAGGGAGGTGAATTGTAACATATTTTGGTACGAATGCGTGTGCCATTGATTTTAAGAGTAGCAACATCAAGCCTTTACAAATATTTTGTATATTTTACTTTTAAGCTATACATTTCACAGGAAGGACTATGTCAAAGAAGCAGCTGTCATCTCTCTCTCTTTCTCCCTCTCTCTCTCTCTCTCTCTTTGTAATTATTCTTTTGAAATCATTTGGGAAATATCTTTTACTGTGATTCTTTTGAATGTACCCAAACTTTAAAATCTACCAAAATCAAATAAACAAACAAATATCCGAAACGTTATTTTTAAGCTAATTTTGCGTTTTATTTTCTCAATAAATGGAAGGAATAGCCAGAAATAACACTTATTTCACATGTTTCTCTGTACTATTTCTTTCATAAATGAAAACCACAAAATCAATATATCAAAATATCACAGACAGTAGTCATTTAAAATCACAATGGAAGAATTAATGGGCCAGACCCTCCAGGGATCTTAATCAACTAATTTATAGCATCAGAGAATCTGGCCCATATTAAGCAGGTTTGGTGTTGTAGAAAGTATACGTATACTGTTATGAAAGTTGAAGAAATGATCTTCCTTCAAATAACACTTTCCACTTGGATTTGCATCAGCTTTGTTGTATTCCTTTATCTTGCATAACTAATGAGTTTTTAAAAACAGATTACATAAGATAACTTATGTTAGTCTATTTATATTTAATGTTTCAATCATTAATTTTATTGTACCGAATATTTTCCAGCATTTATACCTTTTCATTTTCATAGTTAGCTGTTAAAATAAACCAGTACATTTTGGCAAATAATTGAGAATTTCATAAAATTTCAAAGACCAAAATTCACTCATTTTGTTCTATAATTCAGCTTCAGAAGTTGGGAAATACTCATTAGTTCTCTAACTAAAAAAAATGTTGCCCTTTCCTACCAGCTGGAATGAGTAAAATAGAAGGCTCATATTTTGGGTCAGTTCTGATGACGCAAGAAACAAGAGACCAATTCTTGTTAGCCAATCTGTAGTCAGCCTATAAAGAGAAAAAGATGCAGAACTCATTATGAGCTGTCTAATCCTCCCATTTTAATACACATCTGTTTCATCAGCTGATTGAAATTAATATCTACTGTAACAAAACATAGTTTTGGCATATGGGAGTTGCTTCAGCCAACACCCTTTAGCTGGGGAAGAACTTTATGCAAGATGAGCAACTTGACATCATAAACAATATACAAATTATTTTAAAGAGGATCTGACTTTTTTTCGTTACTTTTCTTTTCTTTTCTTCTTTTTTTTATGAAAGCATCTATTTGATAGAAGAATTTATGGCCTTGAAAAAGCTTTTAAGAAGTTTAGGTTTTTATACCTTTGTAGGATCTTAGCAGTGGGGAATCTGTTTACCTATCTGTTAGTACATTGCTTACTTAACACTAAGATGTCCCGATCCTAATTAGACTTTAATATAGTAAAATAATGAGAGTGGATAGTGTAGCATTCTCCCAGATCTAATGATAGGTTCTGTGTAGGAAATCTGCACAGAACACTCCTGTTTTAACTGTTTTCCCAGCCCCCAAACACCCAAGGGCTTTCAGCCTGTTCTGATTTTCAAAAAGTCAGGTGTACTGATGCTTGCAAAATTTGCAGATGCAGTTACCACAAGTTCACATGCAAATTTCATATTTGCATGCCGCATAATTGCATACAGAGAATTATAAACAGTAATAGTCCTACTAGTGTAGCCCCATGGTCCTCCAATCGAGACCCCATGAATGGGTTGGGTGATCCCATACACGTGGTGATTGGATTTCCTCTGCTCTGCCATGATCATTATTCTGTCCTCCAGGCCCTTTTACAGACTTCTCATGCTTGCTCATCTGATCACCACCATTATGTGTGTGTGGGGGCGGGGGCAGACTGGGTTTATTCATATAAAAAATAACATGTCTACACTACTAAATTAAGTCAACCTGACTTATATTTGCATACTGCCAGCGCAGTAATTGCTATGTTTTTGTGCACCTCCACGTTACTTCTTTTGTTAGCAGTGTGTGTCCTTAAGTGCTTGTAGGAATTGCACTGTTAGTGCTCTGCTCTGTGGGAGTGCTTCTCAGAGCCAGTAATAATCAACAAAAGCAACCCATGTCTACACTAACAACGCATCAACCTAAGTACATCAATCTTGAATCTATACCACTCAAGGGCTGCATCTACACTAGCAAGTTCTTTCAGGAAATCCAGCCCTTTTTTGAAAGAACATGCGGCATGTCCACACACAAAATGTCTTCTTTCAAAAGTAGATAGAAAGACCGTTGCTCTTCTTCTGGAAGCCTTCTTCCATTTCCGAACCAGGAAGAGTGCCTTCTTTTGAAAGATTCCTTCAAAAAAAAGTATATGTTGACACTCTGTGGGCCCTTCTTTTGAAAAAGCAGTCCTCATGGCTCCGGACTTTTTGATCCATGGCCTGTTCTTTTGAAAGAGCGGGTCTGTGTGGAGGCTCTCTATTGAAAGAGTACATCAATTTTTCGATCCACTTTTTTGTGTGGACACAATCTTTCAAAAAGAAGTTTTTTCAAAAGAGCTCTTCCTCAAGAACTTCTTTCAAAGGATCACTGTAGTGTAGACATAGCTTTTGTGAAGTTATTAAGTTGGCATAGTGGACCAGTTACATCAGCAGGAGAAAATGTAAGTGTGGATAATTTCCATAGTTAACCTCAATATAAGCTTTCTTGTGTCTCTGGCAAACACCAGGTCTTAAACTCCAGATCCCAAAAGTCTGTCCTTGTACAGGCCTGACCTCAGAGCCTGGGTGAGTAAAAGAGTGGCTTTGCACGTCCTTTTATCAGTCCTTTAGAGGGGATCCATTCCAGGGTTCAGCTTGCAGCTGCCCTACTCGGAGCTGACTCCCTGACAGGACTGCCCAGTCAGACCTCTTCAAGAATTGCTTCTTCTGTATTATATCTGCCATGTGCAGATGTGATTGCCTCATCTCAAACAAGATAAGTTGGAACTGGAAAAGATTCAGAAAAGGGCAGCAGAAATGATTAGGGATATGGAATGGCTGCCATCTGAGGAGAAATTAATTCATAAGGCTGGGACTCTTCAGCTTGGAAAAGATGTTTAAAAGGGGCAACGGATATGATTGAGGTCTATAAAATCATGACTGGCATGGAGACAGTAAATAAGGAAAAGATTTACTTCTCATAGTACAAGAACTACAAGTCGCCAAATGGAAGTAATAGGCAGCAGGTATAAAACAAAATAAAGTATTTTTTTACATAATTAATTCAGCTTATGAAACTCTATGCCAGATAATGTTGTGAAGGCAAAGACCATAACAGGGTTCAAAAATGAACTACAGGTTCAACCTTTCTAGTCTGGGACACTCTGGTGAGTGAGCCCCTGGACCAGAGAGCCAAGAGCCCCAGCAGCTGGGAGTCCAGAAGTGCGGGGGGGGTGGGGGCAGCTGGGAGCAGAGAGTAGGGAGCCCAGCAGAGCTGAGAAGCTGGGGCCAGCAGTGGAGCCTGGACAGGCGGATGTGGGCAGGAAGCCCAGCAGCTGGGGCTGGTGGCCCAATGGCAGGGATTTGGGTGGCAGAGTTGGGGATGGGAGGCAGGCAGCTGGAGCTGAGACAGCAGCAGAGCCCAGGCGGAGGCCAGGACTGGCAGCGAAGCCCACCTACTGACAGGGAGTATAGAGCCTGGCTGGAAGCAGGGAACAGCAGCAGAGCCTAGGGGTGCAGAGTCCAGCTGTGGGCAGGGAGCTGAGCTGGGGCTGTTATCCAGGAGGAGAAACTAGCTGGGTCTGATGACGGACCTTGGAAAGTCCTGTGGCTGTCTGCAGACAGGCTGACTACTCCTGATCTGGAAAACTGCCTCATTTCAGACCAGTCAGGCCCTGAGGGAGTGCCAACCTGTAGGTAAATTCATGGAGGATATGTTCCTCCATGGGTATTAGCCAGTATTGGCAGGGATGGTGTCCCTAGACTCTGCATTGTCAGAAGCTTGGAACGTGCAACTGGGGTTAGATCACTTGATGAGCATTTGTTCTGTTATTGCCTCTGCGGCACCTGGTGTTGGTTACTGTTGGAAGATAAGGTAGTAGGCTAGAAGGACCATTGGATGGCTGTTCTTATGACTGTTGCTAGGTCCCTGAGGTGGGTTGGCCAATCCTGATGGTATCCAGATAGGTCAGTGTGTAGGACTGATATGACTGCGACATCTAGTCCATTAGTTTTTGAAAGCTGGCTAAGGCTCTGCATAAACTAGAGGACGTAACTGAAAAAAGCCTTCGAGAGCTAAGAAGGTTGTCTTGGAATGACAATCGGGACAGCAAGTTTGATAATAGCCCTTAGTTTAGTGCAGAGATGAGCTGACCTTAGCTAAGCTAACTGAACAGTAGGTCAGAACATCTGGTAGGCACTGAAGCTAGAGTTTGCACTGATTTGTTGAAAGTCTATACAGAACTGAATAGTCCTCTTCAGTTTAGGGATGAGGGTCTCTGGACTACACAGGGACTTCTTGATTCTGCAATCATGCTTAACTTTAACATCATCTCCTGTATGAACTGAGACTTCAAGCCCTCCGGAATTGGATAGGCCATTTGACTGGACTTGGTTCTAGGTTTTATATGAATTTGGTAGGTCACTAGGGAGGTATGTCCTGGAAACGGGAAAAAATATATTCTCACATGCTGACATTAAGCTCTATTAATGACCTCTCTAGCCTGGGAATAACTGCTCCCCTAGTGGGACCCCTTTAGCACCTATCTCAACCAGTCCTAGGAGCAGGGGTCTCAAACCTTTTTCTCCTTCTGGATGGATAAGGTGGTTTTCCTGTGGTTTTAATGGCTTTAGCAGATTTACATAGTAGATCTGTTTTGTTCATCACTGCTATCAGCAGTAAGTACCATAATCAACTGAACCTACCTTCTGAACAACTTCATCAGTCCCCATCCCTTGGCTGGGCATTTTTCTCTGACCTAGGAAGCAGTGAGATAACTTCATTGCCCAGCTAGAATAACTTCACCCTAAGACTTTGATTATACTCTGAGCTTGGGTCTGTTGGGCCTGGACAGAATGATGAAGACACTCCAGCCTCTCCCTCATTTGCAGGACTTGATGGAGGACATTTAATGAGTGAGTATGCTGGGTGTCCCATGACTCCTTGACCACATCTAAGATATCCTGGGATTGTCTCCCATGGAGAGAGGGAAGCCAGCACATGCCCGCAACACTTTTTGGATTGCAAATAAAAGATACAGCTGCAATTGATCCAGTCTCTAGAGGACTTCTGTCCCAACAATCTCTTTCAACACTTCATGATTTTAATAAACTATTCAACTAGGCCATTGGCAAGGGGGTTGATCGACTTGCTGGGCCCCTGAGCAAGGCAGGGGTGGGCCTGGCTCCTTGCCACTGGAAGGGATGGGGCCTTGGGTGAAAAGGGTGGGGTAGGGGCAGTCAGTCCTCAGCACAGTCTAGACTGCACTGAGAAGCACGTTCTCCCTGCCCCCGCCCCCCGACCACCAGAGCTGCCTAGAACGTGCCGCATGGCACTCCAGTGATTCTTTAAAGGGCTCAGTCTCCATTCACTGTTGCTGCTGCAGTAGTGGCAGCTGAAAGCTCTGGGCCCTTTTGAATTGCTGGACCTGGGACAGATGCTCCTTTTGCCTCCACCTGTCATTGGGCCTGACCATTGGTCTGGCAGTCCAAGACTGAGGTGGTCAAAACTTTAACAGGGACCAGAGCTGTCGGAGCACTTGGGACACAAAGTTTGTCTCCTGCTCAGAGACCAATTCTGAGAGAAGGGCTACCCTGGAAAAGATGTGCAGGCGGCCTGTGTGAGAGTAGACATGAAGGCATTCCAAAGTAAACAGTGTCTTAGTTCTTTAGGGTGTAATCAACTTGTCGTGAAATAAATTTGTGGTCCCAAGCACTTTTCTCAAGGGGTCCTATGATATCAATCCCCACCCTCTCAAGTTAGGTTGTCACACAGGGAGAGGAATCAAGGGACCTTAACCTTGTCCCTTTGAGGCTACCTTCTCACAGTCTGGGCAGCACAGACAAAAATCTGCTCCTTGCCAAAACATTCCCAGCAAAAGGAAAGGATTCAGTAATCTTTCATGCCATTTTTGTGTTACCCAGGCCATCAGGACAGAGCGTGCCAATCTCAACAGGTCTTGTTGAGCAGGACTGGGGACCTAGAACTGGATTCTGGCTCTTTCATATGAGGTTGTTACTCCACCCAGTAAATAATTTCATTGCATAACTCACAATGGAGAAATTGTGGGTGGAGTGGTCCAAGGTGGCGTCCCTATAGATGACAACTACCTGGCTGAAGAATTCCTGGAGGGTCGGAGCAGTGATGAAATCAGAGATGTCATCTGGAGCAGAGTTTCTCAACCTGTGGGTTGGGAATTGGGGCGCTAGAATGCTTTAAAAGGTTACATGGCTGCTCCTGTCCCACCAGGCTGCTGGACTTGCCTTTCTTATCCTGCAACCTGAGGTCCCAACACCACTCAGGTTCGGCCCAGCCATTGTGAAAATAAGACTCCATGTAGGCCAAATTTGAGTGAGTAGCACTGCAACCCATGAGCCTGGTCGTAAATCCAGTTGGGGGTTGGGGGCAAAACAAAACCTGAACAGTGCTGCAACCCCAGAGGCTGCAAAGGCTGGAGTGGAGAACCAAGCCCAGCTAGCCCCATAGTACAGGAGCTGCCACTGTGGCGTGAGTGCTGGACAGGACCCCGCTGTACTGGGGAGGCACAATGTGACCGAAACCACATTATTGGTCATGAAAGATCATGAGTATTTTCAAGTGTTTCCTGACTGAGCCTTCTCTGGACAGGTATGGAGTGGTTTGGGTGTTTCTTGCCATCTCTTTCTCTGGTTCCTTTTCCTGCCCCTGAAGCTGGGCTCCTGCTGAATCCCTCTCCCCTTAGCTGTGCTGCTCTATCCCCAACAACTAAGTGCTGACCCCTCATGCCTCTGTGCAAGCCAGGCTAGCAGCGTCCATTCCATTCCACTTTAGCCCCAGGCTCTCAGCATGGAGCAGCATCCTTTCCCCACCCTGCTCTGGGCACAGCGCATGCTGGCTCTGCAAAGCAGTGATTGCCCACTGGGCCCACTGCTGATGCCTGAGCCCAGAGACCCTTGCCCTGGTAGTACTTACAGGATATACATGCAGAGCATCACTGTCAGTACATAAGGCAATGCACTCTGTGTTGTCTTGTTTTATAGGACAGTGTATCTCAGTGACAAGGTGGTGGACATTACTGATCACTGAAATCTCCCTGGCACAATTTCAGAAGGCAGCAAGCCAGTCCCTGGTGTCAAAAAGGCTTAGATAGGAGAAATGGCTATGTGGTTGTGAGCCATAACCCTGCCACCAAACAACTCAATGATTTCCTCTAGCTAAAGCTCATGACTTAGAGCATTTTTAATCTGACTTTTCCACCAGTGGGCCCTAAACTGGACCTTTATAAAAGATTTACAGACTTTTCTTTCCACAATAGTAGAACAGGTTACTGAAAAGGAACTTGTTGCCATGCTGGCTGCTGCACCTAACCTCAAAGGTCTACGAGCTAGAATGCGTACCTAGTCCTGTGCATCTAGCGCGCAGGCTGCTTGCAGCTGACAAGAGCTAAGACAACAGCACAGTGTCCATCCTTCCCTCACACACACACACACACGCATGCACACATACTCCCAAAGCATCTCCTATGAATCCTGCCTGGATGTTACCAATATCTGCACAATCAAAACTGAATTTTCCTCTGCATTATAAAACTAGATGGGACTATTATGATCACTTAGTCTAACCTCCTACATAATATAGGTCTTTAATTCTTGTTTGAACTACAGCACGTTTTTTTAGAAAAAAATGTCCCAGAATGATTTAAAAATTGCCAGTGAAAAAGACACCCCCACATCCCTGGGTAAATTGTTCCAAGGATTAAATGCCTTAAAGTTTGTGCCTTATTCCAAGTCGTAATTTATCTAGCTTCATCGTGTAGCCTTTGGATCTTGCTATCCCTCTGCCGGATAGAATGAAGACCTCATAATAAAATCTTTGTTCCCCATGTAGGTACTTATGCTGTCACCCCTTAATTTTCTCCATGTTAAACTACATTAAGCACCTTGAGTGCATCACAATAAAGAAAGTTTTCTCATCTTTGAATCATTCTCATGGCTGGTCTCTGAATTCCTCCCAATTTATCAATGTCTTCCTTGAACGGCAGGTGCCAGAACTGGACACAGTATTCCAGTATCGGTCAAAGCACTGCCAAATACAAAGGTAATAGAATCTCTCTGCTCCTACTCACTATTTCCCTGCTTATACACCCATCCAGGGATACATTAACTCTTTTGGTCACAGTAACTCTTTTCTGTCCCATGAAAGCTCATCACCTACTAAATTATTTTGTTAGTCTTTAAAGTGTTACATGACTGGATTTATTTTTCCTTTTGGTCACAGTGTCACACCAGGAAATCATGTCCAGGAGACTGCCATGACTCCCACCAAATCTTTTTCAGACACTCTGCTTTCCAGGATTGAGTCTCCACTCTGTAAGAATGGCCTACATGTCTTTTCCCGTGTATACATTTACAATGGCTATATTAAAACACATTGCTTACCTGTACTCAGTTTACCAAGCAACTCAGATTAGCGATCTTCATTGTTCACCTCTCCTAGGCTGTGTCTACACTATGGGAGCATAATAAGGGAGCATGATAAAGTAGGGTGCCAGGCGATTATTGGTGAAGTGCTGCGGTGCATATGCAGCACTTCATTAAGCTAATTCTCCCCCGCAGCAACTTCAAAGTGTTAAACTTCAAAGTGCCGGCTCGCGTGTAGCTGTGGCCAACCCACCGGTACTTTGAAGTCCCAAAATTTTGAGGAGTAATGGGACTTTGAATTTGCCCAGGCACTTTGAAGTACTGGCGGGTTACTTCAGGGCACTTCAAAGTTGCCGGGGGGAGAATTAGCTTAATGAAGTGCTGCATATGCACCGTATCACTTCATTAATAATCTCCCGACACCCTACTTCCCATGCTCCCTTCAAAGTAAAGAAATAGTGTAGACACAGCCCTAATATTTTTGCCATTGTAGTGCATTCTTAGTGATGATTTTACATGTTCTTGCATGTCATTGATAAAAATAATAATAGCAAGAGCCAGAACCTGTGAGATCCCACTAGAAACTCACCCACTTCAGTACAATTCCCATCTTGCAATTATGTTTTGAGACCTGTCACTTAAGGCAGGTGTTAAATCCAATTGATATGAGCCATGGTAATTAGGAATTACAGTTTAGCCTATGTTTATTAGAAAGATAATTTTCCCCAGGACTGGGAATAAAGTTGAGGATTTATATTACTGGCTTATGAAGCATCTTTCTTATGTATCAATACACAATACAATCAGATACAAAACTTAAATACATTGAAATAGCTGAAGAAATGAATAACTGGTAACATTTCAGTGGGAGATAAGTGCACGTGAAAATTTTACTCATTATTTGCATTATTGCAGCACCTAAAGACACCAGTGTGCTGCGCACCAAACAAGGTCTGGTTCTTGCAATAATTATTTTTATCAATGACCGGCAAGAACATCTAAAATCATGGGTTTGACTGTTAATATCAATGACTACATTTGTACTGGAGAGTTTTGTCAACAAAACTGGCATTTCGTTGACAAAACTCGTGGAACATCCACATTACAAATACGTTCTGTCAACTGTAAATTGCCAGAATGTGGCACTTTTGTCAACAGCATTCTGCTGCTCTCTCAGGAGACAGAATGCCTCTGTCAACAGAATCTGATGACAGAAAGCAAGTGTCGACACTCCAGGGGGCCCTCTATCAACAGATAGGGCTTCTGGGTCACCGGGCAGCCCTGTCTGCTGTGCTTCCAGATGGCCGTTCTGTCGAGAGACCGGCCGGGTAGTTCGGCCACTGTCTGTTAACAGAGCAGATTGCTTTTTCTATCCACTATGCTGCCTGGTCGCAATCCGTCTACAGACATTTTGTCAGAAGATATTTTCTGACTAACTTCTGTCAACAGATCACTGTAGGGTAGACATAGCCAATGTGTAGAATGGGTTAATCCAGTAAATAAATGGTAAGGAATATTTCCACTGATTTCACTGAGTTTTGGACAAGGCCAGATGTGAGCTTCTGTGTAACTTGTGGCTACTAGTGTCTTAGAAGAAGGTCTGAGAAATGAACAGCTTGTATTTGTTTGTTGCAATGAGGAGATCATTGACCAAGAAACCAGCTCCTTCTCTGTATCATATGCAGGTTACAACCAGATTAAAAGGAGCAGGGTGATCCAGGAATTCAGAGGACGCCAGACAAGACAAAAAAGGAACCATCAAAAACAAGATGATATTTATCAGAGAATAATAAAACTGGAAGGGAACTGGAAAGGTCATGAAGTCCAGTCCCCTGCATTCATGGCAGGGCCAAGCACCATTTAGAGCATCTTGACAAGGGTTTGTCTAACCTGTTCTTTAAAATCTCCAATAGTGGAGATTTTGCAATCTTATGGGGCAATTTATTTCAATGCTTAGGCACCCTGACAGGGAGTTTTTCCTATTGTCCAACCTAATTCTTGTCCTGTGCTCAGAGCTAAGAAAAATATTTTTTCTACCTCCTCCTTGTCACAACATTTTAGGTATTTGAAAATTTATCATGTCCCCTCTGAGTCTTCTCTTTACCACATGAAACAAACCTAGCTCTTTCAGTCTTTTCTCATAGATCAGGTTTAATCATCAGTAAAAGAGGTAAGTTCCTGCTCAGGATGTTATCAGTTTCTCTTTTGGGAGATGCTGAATCTTTGCTCTTCAGCTGTAAAGGAGATTTCACATTCTAGAACCTTGCACTGAGATGCTAAACAGTTTGCAAAATAACCCTAGCAGCTGGGCTTGGGTTTATTTCAGAGTATAACAAAGTGTACCTGTAAAGCCAGAGAGAAAGCAGAGAGTGAAACAGGTCATTTTTCAAGGAAGAAACAGTTGAACAATTACCTGAAGAGGTAGCTAAAGTTATAGGGCCGGATCCCCAGCTAGCCTAAACTGACATAGCTCCTTTGAAGTCAATGGAGCTATGCTGATTTACCTCTGCTGAAAACCTAAGTTAACATATTTGGTGGTTTTGATTAGTAGTGGAAACGTTTGTGTGTTTAATATAAAAACAAAGAAACAAAGTAATAACGAAATGGGAGAGGTCTGGACACAAACATGGTGCGTGTTTCCATGCGCACATGTGCATGTGCTTCATCAGTGTGAAAAGAATTCCTCCCATTCATAGAATCATAGAACACTAGGACTGGAAGGGACATTGAGAGGCCATTGAGTCCTGCCCCAATGGCAGGACCAAGTACTGTCTAAACCATCCCTGATAGACATCTATCTTACCTGTTCTTAAATATCTCCAGCGATGGAGATTCCGCAACCTCCTTGGCAATTTATTCCACTGTTTGACAGCCCTGACAGTTAGGAACTTCCTAACAGTTAGGCCAAGAAGAACAAGTTCTCTCCTTCCTCCTTATGACTCCCTTTTAGATACCTGAAAACAGCTATCATGTCTCCCCTCAATCTTGTCTTTTCCAAACTAAACAAGCCCAATTCTTTCAACTTTTTTCATAGGTCACATTCTCTAGACCTTTAATCATTCTTGTCGCTTTTTTCTGGACCCTCTCTAGTTTCTCCACATCTTTTTTGAACTGCGGTGCCCAGAACTGGACACAATACTCCAGCTGAGGCCTAACCAGAGCAGAGTAGAGCGGAAGAATGACTTCTCATGTCTTGTTCACAACACACTTGTTAATGCATCCCAGAATCATGTTTGCTTTTTTTGCAACAGCATCACACTGTTGACTCATATTTAGCTTGTGGTCCACTATAATCCCTAGATCCCTTTCTGCTGTAGTCATTCCTAGACAGTCTCTCCCCATTCTGTATGTAATATTCCTACCAGTTATATTTTTCCTGCCATCAACACAGTTCCCAAGTTACAGCTTGACACTCCCCAAGCGTCTCTGTGACTGACACTTACCAAATTCCTATTGAAAAAGAAGTCATGTTATACCTCCCTAACATGCAACAGCATCAACCGGAACAGCCCGCCCTCTGAATGTGAGCAGGATTACCCAAAAGTAGAATGACAGTTCTTCAGAATGATAAACACTTGCGTCCATATCAAGGTAGAGATAATGGCCTAGATTAACAAAATCTGAGCAAGGTTTACAGACATTATGGTAGGGAAAAAGAAAACTTTCTCCCCTTTTCCCACTGTGATCAGCTGGAGTCACAGTGCCATTTCTGGCATTCAGTCTTTTATCCCAGGTCATCTGAACATCCAGATTACCTGTCAGGATGACACAGCGAGACCTTTCATTCCCACAGAGGAAGACACAAGATGATCTAAGTCAGGAACTTGGAGCTCTGGGAGAAGGACTGCAATTTGGGGGAGGCATGGGCTATCTTGGAGGTCTGTATACTAATGTGAGAAGTATGGGGAATAAGCAAGAAGAACTCAAAATGCTAGTAAATAAACACAGAGACGTGAGGTAATACACATGACTGAAATATTGGTATAGAAGGATACATCTTGCTCAGAAGGGCCAAATGGGGAAAAAAGAAAGTGTTGCCTTCCATGTTGAAGATGCATGCACTTGGACTGAGGTTATGCTGGAACTAGACAGAATTGTTGAAAGTCTCTGGGTAAGGATAAATGGGATAAAAACGAGGGTGATGTCATGGGTCTACCACTGACCACCTAGCCAGGGCATAGCCATGGGAGGGTGGTGGCCCACCCACTTAGGATCCAGGACGACCTGACCCCAGTCCTGGCTCTGCTCCCACAGAAACATGGGGGCTTCCCCCTCTCCACCCAGTGCTCCAGACAGGCCTGCAGAGAATGTGTGGGGTCAGCCCTGCTCTGCTCACCTGGAGTTCCTACCAGGGAGCAGAGTTGGGGACTTGTAAGCAGGTGTGAAAGTAAACTGATGCACTGCTCCAGCAAGAAGGAGCTGCCCAGTTGGGGTGCTCGGCAGTAGGAGATTCCCTGGGGCTCTCTGGCAGGCTGTCTCCCTAAGCTCTCCCTCATAGAATCATAGAACAATAGAGCTGGAAGAGACCTAAAAAGGCATCAAGTCCAGCCCCCTTCCCAAGGCAGGACCAAACCCATCAGATCAGCCCAGCCAGGGCTTTGTCGAGCCAAGACTTAAAAACTGCCAGGGATGGAGACTCCACCACCTCCCTGGGCAGACCATTCCAATGCTTCACCACCCTCCCAGTGAAAAAGTTTTTCCTAATGTTCAACCTGGACCTTCCCAACCACAACTTAAGACCATTGTTCCGTGTTCTGCCATCTGTGACCACTGTGAACAGCCTCTCTCAAGCCTCTTTGCAACCTCCCTTCAGTAAATTGAAGGCTGTTATCAGGTCCCCCCCCACCTCAGTCTTCTGTTCTGCAGACTAAACAGACCCCATTCCCTCAAACCTTTCTTGATAAGTCATGTGCTCCAGCCCCATAATTATTTTGGTCACCCTCTGCTGGGCCCTCTCCAGTGTGTCCACGTCCTTCCCATAATTGGGGGCCCAGAACTGGACACAGTACTCCAGATGCGGCCTCACCAAAGCCGAATAAAGAGGAATAATCACTTCTCTTGATCTACTGGCAACGCTCCTCTTGATGCAACCTAATATGCCATTAGCCTCCTTGGCTACAATGGCACACTGTTGACTCATGTCCAGCTTCTCATCCACTACAACTTCCAGATCCTTTTCTGCAGAACTACTACTAAGCCAGTCGGACCCCAGCCTGTAACAATGCTTGGGATTCTTCTGGCCCAAGTACTGTCCTTATTGAACCTCATCTGATTTCTTGTGGTCCAGTCTTCCAATTTGTCTAAGTCACTCTGGACCCTATCCTTACCCTCCAGCGTATCTACCTCTCCCCCAGCTTAGTGTCATCCGCAAACGTGCTGAGGGTGCAGTCCAACCCCTCATTCAGGTCATTAATAAATATGTTGAACAGACCAGGACCCAGAACCGAACCTTGGGGCACTCCACTAGAAACCAACCACCATCCTGACATCGAGCTGTTAATCAACACCCGCTGGGCCCGACCTTCTAGACAGCTTTCTATCCATCTTACTGTCCATTTATCCAATCCACATTCCTTTAACTTGCTGACAAGAATATTGTGGGAGACCGTATCAAAAGCTTTGCTAAAGTCAAGATAAATCACATCCATTGATTTTCCCCTGTCCACAGAGCCAGTTATCTCATCATAGAAACTAATCAGATTGGTCAGGCATGACTTGCCCTTCATGAATCCATTCTGACTATTCCTGATCACTTTCCTCTCCTCCAAGTGCCTCAAAATGACTTCCTTGAGGAGCCCTTCCATGATTTTTCCAGGGACTGAGGTAAGACTGACTGGCTTATAATTCCTTTTTTAAAGATGGGCACTACATTTGCCTTTTTCCAATCATCCGGGATCTCTTCTGATCTCCACAACTTTTCAAAGATAACGCCCAAGGGCTCGTCAATGACATACGCCAACTCCCTCAGGACCCTCAGCTGAATTAAGTCTGGGCTCATGGATTTATGTACGTTTAGCTTTTTTAGGAAGCTCCTAACCTGTTCTTTCCCCACCAAAGGCTGCCCACCTTCATCCCTCAGTGCATCACTTATCGCATGAGTCTGGGAGCTGTCCTTGTCTGTGAAGACAGAGGCAAAGAAAGCATTAAGCTTTCCCTATGTCATTGGTCACTGGGTTACCTCCCTCATCCAGTAGGAGCCCCACGCCCTCCCTGATCACCTTCTTCTTGGTAACATGCCTGTAGAAACTTTTCTTGTTATCCTTCATATTCCTCGCAAGTTGCAATTCCAGTTGCGCTTTCGCATCAGGCACCGTTTAGGGAAAGCACGGTGCAGGGCTGAAGTGCCCCTCCCAGATTTGTACCTGGATGCTGCTTGCTCTTCCTTCACTTCTCATTAGTGTCATGGAGTGAGGGGGAAGTGCACAGTGCACTGCACTCCTCTTCCTCTGCCTGGAGAGTGCAAGGGGGCAATCAAGCGGTGCATGTTCCTCCTCTCCCTGACAGACAGGAAGGGAAGGAGCGAGCAGTGTCTCGATACAAATCTTGTGGGCAGGGGTCTTCAGCTTCCCCCACCCTCCCTGTCCACCCCCCTACACATACACACATCAACTCTTCCCTGACTCCTGCACCCCTCCATGCCCCCAGCCCCTCCCCACATCCTGAAATTCCCCTACCCAGCCCTGACTCCTGAACACACCTACACCCACAGCCCCTCTCCCTGACTCCTTCACTCCCACACAACCCCAGCCCCCCTGCCCTGAGCCCCTCCCATCCCAACATTCCCACCCCCTTCCCAGAGCCTCCCACATCCCAACTTTTCCACCCCCTGCCCGAGCCCCCCGCATCCCGACATTCCCACTGCTGCCCTGAGCCCCCCACATCCCAACATTCCCATTGCTGCCTTGAACCCCCCACATCCTGACATTTCCACCCCCTGCCCTGAGCCCCCTGCATCCCAACATTCCCACTGCTGCCCTGAGCCCCCCCGCATCCCAACATTCCCACCCCCTGCCCTGAGCCCCCCACATCCCAACATTTCCACTGCTGCCCTGAGCCCCCCACATCCCAACATTCCCACGCCCACCCCAGAGCCCCCCTGCATCCCAACATACCCACCCCCTGCCCTGAGCCCCCCGCATCCCAACATTCCCATCCCCTTCCCAGAGCCCCCCACATCCCAACATTCACACCCCTGCCCTGAGCCCCCTGCACTTCATCCCACACTTAAATTTCATACAGGTACTATTGTATCACGCTCACCTCCTGTCCTCAGCCCCCCAATCATTCAGGATGGCGGGTTATGGTATGACAGTACCTGTAAGAATTTTAAGTTACTTTCACCCCTCCTTGTAAGTCCCAGTGCCCTGAGCCTGCTTCCAGCAGAAGTGCTGGGCAGCCAGGGATGCGGGGCAAGTCCCAATCCCACTTCACCCTTGGGGAGCATGCTAGCACCCTGACCCAGCTCCACATTGGGAGCACCAGCCAGGAACAGGGCAAGCCCCCACATACCTCCCTACTTGGAGCACTGGGAGTGGGGGAGGGGCAGAGTAGGGCGAGCCCCTGTGCCCCGATCCTGCTTCCCTTGGGAGCACCAGGTGGGCAGAATGGAGAAAGCCCCCAGTTTCCCTCCCCAGTGAAAGTGTCTCATGGGCAGAGCAGGCCAAGTTCAAGGCTGGGTGGGGAAAGTGAGGGATACATATTTATGGCCCCCTATTTTTATGGTGCCCCGGGCAATGTTTCTCTGCTTCCCTTCCCCATGGTCAACCGTAGGGGAGGGAGAGGTAGCCCCATCATTGCCCATCCACCTGAAGTCAGGGCCCACCCACTTATCGCATCCTGGCTATGCCACTGCACCTACCCAGGAAGAAGAGGTGAATAAGACTTTTTAAAAACAACTAGCAAAATCACCCAAAGTACAGGACTTGGTGGTAATGGGGGACGTCAACTACCTAGACGTGTGTTGGGACAAAACCACAAACAGCACAGATTACCCAACAAGTTCCTGGAATGACTAGAGACTCTTTTTTATTATTTAGGTGGAAAAAGCTACTAGGGAGGTGCTGTTCCAGACTGGGTTTTGACAAATGTGGAGGAGCTGGTTGAGAATTTGAAAATGGGTGGCAGCTTGGGTGAAAGTAACCATGAAATGATAGAATAGTAACAGAGAGGTAGCCGTGTTAGTCTGTACTCTAATAAAACAAAGCAGATTTGAAGAAGTGGGTCTGTCCCATGAAAGCTCATCACTGAATAAATAATTTTGTTAGTCTTTAAAGTGCTACATTACTGCTGATTTGTTTGGATGAAATGATAGAGTTCATGATTCTAAGGAATGCTATGAGGGAGAACAACAAATTGAGATAACGGATTACAAGAAGGCAGACTAGCAAACTGGGAGTTGGCAGGTCAGATTCCATGGGAAGCAAGTATAAGAGGAAAACCAAGTGAAGATAGTTGGCAGCTTTCAAGACGGTATTATTAAGGACACAAGAACAAACTATCTTGCAGCATGGAAGTAAGGCAAAAGACTCAATCTTCAATGATCTAAACGTCAAAAAATAGTCTTACAAACTAGGTCAATTTACAAAGGATGACAATAAACAAGTAACAGATCTATGTAGGGACAAAATTAGAAAGGCCAAGGCAAAAATGAGATCAAAATACTTAAAGGGTAATGGAAAACATTCTACAAATCCATGAGAAGCAAGAGGAAAACCAAAGTCAGGGTAGACCTATTACTCCACAGAGGAGGCAGGGGGCACAAAAAATGTGGAGGAACTTCTTTGCTTCATTTTTTACCACAAAGTTGTTGGTACTTGAACATATTGCATAGTGAATGCCAGTGAAAATGAGGTAAGATCAGCGGCTAGCTAGATGTCTTCAAGTCACCAGGGCCTGAGGAATGGATCCTAGAATGTTCAGATAGCTGACTGAGGAGATATCTGAGCCATTAGTGAATAGCTTTGAAAAGTCCTGGAAGACAGAAGAGTGAAAAAGGATAAACACAATGCTGATCTATAAAAAGGAAAATAAGTACAACTCAGGGAATTACAGACCACTCAGCTTTACTTCTGTATTCAGAAAGAAAATGGCACAAATGATTAATGAATCCATTTCTAAATATCTAAAACATGTTGATAAGCTGATAAGTTGACAAGCTGATAAGTAACAATCAGCATGAATTTTTCAAGAACAAATCATGTCAAACCTACCTGACAGCTTTATTTAACAGAGCAACAAGCCTTGTAAATAGCAGGAGGGGAGCAGTAGTAGGGCATATCTTGGATTTTAGTAAGGCTTCTGATACTGTCTTGCATGGTTTCTTATAAATAAACTAGGGAATACTATCAGATGCATGCAAAACTAGTTGGAAAATTGCTCCCAGAGATTATTTATGAATAGTTCACAGTCATGCTGGAAGGGTATAACAAGCGAAATCCCATAAGGCTCAGTTCTGGGACACATCCTATTCTATGTCTTCATCGATGATTTTGATAAAAGCATAGAAAATACTGTTCTGTGATCATAGAACAGTCGCTTGAGTGAAACTCTCTCCTGTACATAACCTTCATGGACTTTGAAAGAACCTTCAACATCATTGATAGAGACGTTTTGTGGAAACTGCTGCAACACCATGGCATCCCATCAAAAATTACTAACCTGATCCATTCAACCTATGACCCATCAACATGCTAAGTTGTTCACAATGGTGTCTTGACAGAATCCTTCAGCATATTCTCAGGAGTGTGACAAAGGTGCCTATTGTCACCTTTCCTGTTCTTGATCACAATGGATTGGGTATGAACAGGACAACAGATGGCCATCAATAAGGCATTCAGTGGACACTTTTCAAACAGCCAGAGGACATTGATTTTGCTGATGATGTCACCCTCCTTTCACACTGACATGAAAGCATGGAAAAGAAGGTCACAACACTAGACAAAACTGCCTCACTAACTGGACTGAGCATTAACAAGGTAAAAACCAAGATGATGAGGCTCAACCAGTCCAACAACATCACCATCACACTGGGAAGGAATAATCTGGAAGATGTCGAGCAGTTCACCTACTTGGGGAGTATTATGGGCAAAGATGGAGGAACCGAAAAGGGTATCAGTGCCAGGATAGGAAAAGCAACAGCTGCATTCAAGACTCTGCATCCCATATGGAGTTCACAAATAATGTCTGTGAAAATGAAACTGCAGATTTTCAACACAACTGTGAAGAGTGTGCTGTTGTATGGATGTGAGACCTGGTGTACTAAAAAGTCTTCAAATCACAAGCAACAGACATTCATAAACAGATGCCTGAGGCACATCCTTCGCGTCAAATGGCAAGACTTCATTACAAACGAGAAGCTTTGGAATAGAGCAGGACAAGAACCACTTGATATTCAAATCAAGAGAAGAAAGTAGAGCTGGCTAGGCCACAGTCTCAGAAAACCATCATCCAGCATAGTCTGTCAAGCTCTCAAATGGAACCCACTAAGAAAAGGCAAAAGAGGAAGACCTCAGACAATGTGAAGATCTACGGAGAATGAAAGACAACAACTGGGGTATTCCTGGAGTCATCTAGAAGTTTTGTCCCAAGACAGAATGAAGTGGAGGAGACTTGTAGATGACCTATGCTCTATGTGGAGTACAAGGGTTTAAGTAAGTAATCGAGCACACACTTATGAAGTCTGCAGATGACACCAAGCAGTTGCAAATGCTTTGGAGGATAGAATTAAAATTCAAAATGATCTGGACAAACTGGATAAATGGTTGGAATTAAATAAGATGAAATTCAATAAGGACAAATGCAACACACTCCACCTCGGAACAATCAGTTGCACATGTACAAAATGGGAAATGACCATCTAAGAAAGGAATACTGTGGAAAGGAATCTGGGGAGTGGGGGATAGTGGACCATAAGTTAAATATGACTCAGCTGTGTTATAATACAGTTGCAAAAAAAAGTGAAGATCATTCTGAAATGTATCAGCAGCAGTATTGTAAGGAAGACATGAGAAGTAATTCTTCTGCCCTACTCCATGGGTGCGTCTACACTAGGAACTAACTTGGAAGTAGCTAGCAGAGAGTCTACACACATTTTTCCTTACTTTGAAGGTAACTTCAAATTAGAGAGCCCAACTTCAAAGTCCATGCTCCATTCCCGGGAATGGAGTAGTGCCCTACTTTGAAGTTTAACTTTGAAGTAGGGTGTGTGTGTAGATGCTCAACTTTGAAATTGCTTTGAAATTATTTTTGTAGTGTAGACACAGCCCACATGAATTAGGTTTCATCTGGAGTACTGCGTCCGGTTTTGGATGCCACATTTCAGGAAAGATGTAGACAAATTAGAGAGGGTCCAAAGAAGAGCAAAAAAAAAAAAATGAAGAAAGGTCTAGAAAACATGACCTGTGAGGGCACATTGAAAGAAGTGGGTTTGTTTAATCTGGAAGAGAGAAGACTGAGAGGGGGCATGATAACAGCTTTCAGGTACCCAAAAGGTCATTACAAGAAGGAGGGACAAGGTTTGTTCTTCTTAACCTCTGAGGATACAAGAAGCAATGGGCTTAAAATACAGTAAGGGAGTTTTAGGTTGGACTTTAGGAAAAACCTCTGGTCAGGGTGTTTAGAGTTAGGGTTAGGGTTGCCTAGGCAGATTGTGGAAACTTTATCATTGGAGATTATTAAATGCAGGTTACACAAACAGATATCAAGGATAGTCTAAATAATATTTATTCTTTCCATGAATGTAGAGTACTGGATTTGATAATCTCTCGAGTCCCTTCCAATCCTATGATTCTATTTTCATGATTTTCCTCAAACTATTGTTGGATGGCCCATTGGCTGTATAATATTACCACTGTTTTTAAGAGATCTCTGAAAGTCTAATGACTATCATTATCCATCTTAAAGCATATCAGAATAAGGAAGGACATGACACCATAGTAATTGTGTTTTTCCAACTATACAAGCAGGAGAAACGGAATGTTCTATAAACAGGAATCACCAGTTCAAACTGGTTTCACAGAAACTCCACCCATCAATTAACAAATAATATTCATGTGGAATCATCATACAGATGAAGGGCCTGAACCTGATCTCAGGTACATTTTTGCTGATGCCTATCTAGCAAATTAATTTTTCTATACTTGCAAATTAGCTCAATTTACAAGCTAGCTGCGCACTCCCGGGATGAAATTTAAAATCAACTCCCTTCTGCTCTAACTGAGAACAACATTTGGAGGCCATTATGCCCATTGCAAACATATTAGAATGTGCTGGTGGTATTTGTACTCCCACAAAAGCTGTGCAGTAAACACAGTACAAAGACCTCTGAAGGAAAAAATATTATGGGGTCTCAGACGTAAGGTATAGTCAAATAAAAGAAAAAGAAAGAAAGAAAGAAAAAAAAAAAGAAAAACCTCAGTTTATCAAAAACTTAAGACAGGCTTCATGGGTGAGATGCCAGAGCTCTGAGGGGCACCATTAAATTTTACATTTAATTACATAATTAAAGGAAAAATATTCTGTAGCTCTTTACAGTTTACGGTTTACTTTTTCCCTTTTAAAGAAGCGAGGTGGGACACATTTTGAGGTACAGGACTCAAAGTTAGGAAACTTGGGGCTTATACCCTGCACTTTTACAAGGGTGCTGCTATCTGATCCCTAGCAAGTTACTTCTTTCTGTGTCTATTTTCCTATATGTAAAATAAAGATAATATTTCCTTATGTTATTGTTTGTAAAGTACTTTGCAATCTGTGGACAGAAGGCACTAAAGAAATGCAAAGTACTGTATTATTATTACAACTCTCTTAGCAATCCTGTGTCAGCTATTGCATGCTACATGCAACAACTGAATGGGAAACAAACCTAAAAAGAGAACAAAATAGGTGGACTCAGATAATCTTCTTGCTAGATGACCAGAGGGAATGAAAATCACAGCATCCTCACCCAGCAAAGAGTGGAGGGGTCAGCAGAGGAAGTGAAAAGAGAAGTGCTGTCTTTTAAACTTGTTTCCCTCTTCCTCTAAATCCTGGCATTAGTCCCTCAGCTCTGCAAAGTCTGGGATTCACATGTAGTAAGACAGTGTATCTGTGTGACAACAGCAGTTCATTTCCACTCCTGCCCACATAAATCCGAGTAGAATTCCTTGCCTAAGAGAGTTTTGATGTTAATACAGGAATCCTCCTCTGTGATGCAGTTCCTTACATATATCTTTTAGGGAGGTGCTGAGGAGTATGGAGGAATACATTGCAACAGAAGCAAGGGTGTCCTTTGGAACACTGCATGCTGCCAACATCTACACAGATGGCCTTTGCTTCCGGAGGATCCTCAAGCAGATCAATGCAATGAACAGATATTTGGTATTCTGACAATTCCAAATAATTTTTTAAAATCTATTTTGTGTTGAATGAAAACTGAAGTTGTTCAAAAAGTTCAGTTAATCAAAAAGTTAAAATGTTGTCAAATGAAATGTTTGGTTCAACTCAAAATAAATGTTTGTGTTTGATTTTTGAGCCCTTTAAATTTATTTTGATTGTTTTAAAAATAAAATTTAAGGAAATTTTGAAATAAATAATTTCAAATTGAAAAAGTGACACATTTAATTTCAAAAATGTCAAAACAGTTTCAGTTTCCTTGGATATTTTTAAAGATTGAGATAAGTTGGCAAAACCAGCACTAAATTACAAAATGTTCACAGGGCACCACATCTGCATTATTTGCTGAAAAAAATCAAACAAAAATTTGGCTCAGCACTTCCCCCACATTTGATATGACTCAGGAAAATTGCTTACCTGGGGGACTAGATTTCTTGTTGTTCTACAGAGGAAATGAAGAGAATGATCCATAACATGTAATTTCCTAGCTCCTACATAGAAAATTTGGCACTGAGCAGATTTTGTTTGCTCACCTTTTGCTCCCCTTTACATGCTACATTCAAAAGAAAGTATTCACGTAAAGTTGAGAAATTTGCTCCATTTTTTTTTCAACTGGGTGTAGAAAAAACACACAAGCCTGTATGTCGTGTTATCTTCCCTTATCTCCTTCCTCATGATGGTGTCTACATGAGAAGCCTCCGTCAACAGAACTGACTGTGAGAAAGGATTTCCTGGAGACTGTTGATAGATTGCATCTACATATAAAAGCAGCTCAAAAGACCAATCCGATCTATCAACAGAGAGCAGCCAGACTGCCCATCCCTCTCTTAACAGAAGAGCTGTGCAAACAGGGCTGCCCAGTGAACCAGAAGCCCTGTCATCTACATGACTGTTTTGTTGGCAGAACACTGTTGAGAGAGTCATACCTGAACGGGGAGAGGTATAATGCGGCCAGCAGTTGTGCCATGTTTTGTCAGCAAACTGTCAACAAAGCACGTTTTGCGTATAGGTGTTCCATGGTTTTTCGCAACAAAAGCCTGGTTTTGCCTGGAAAAGCCTCTCACAGTCGCATTTTCTGGGTGTAACTTGCCATTTTCTGAGGAGGCTGGGTTTGCTATTTCCCCTTTCTAACAAATGCATTCTGCCTGGATTCTCCACAGGGCAAGCAGAATCCACTATATACCCTTCACTAAAGGAAAATCAAGCAAACAAGAGCTGCCACCAACAAATAGGTCTCGTTTGATTCATGTGCTTCATGTCTCCCAGGAACATATGGATGTGCTATGAAAGGTATCTATTTTACTTACCCAAAGGCACAGAACGTTCTCCATGCATCATGAAAGAGATTAAAAATAATCAGAATTTACTATTGCTTTCATTGATATGCACTCCAGTAATGAAGGTCATACTCTCAGTTCTGTACTGGAAATGTTATATCTCCAAACCTGAGGAAATGGGTCTGTCCCACGAAAGCTCATCACCTGATAAATTATTTTGTTAGTCTTTAAAGTGCTACTTGGCTGCTGGTTTGTTTTCTTTCAAGTGGTTTAATGGTAATGAAAGAGAATGACTTAGTTGCAGCATCACTTTTTATTCAGGAAGATTAGATACTTTTAAGGATATCTTAAACATAACTTTACCCTGCGCCTATTAAAATCGACAGGAGCAAGAGCAAATTTGTGCTCTGTGAAACCCCATAGTCTCATAGTTAATGTTGGGCTACCTATCATATGTCCCACGTAACACTCATCAGCCTGATCTAATTGGCTGGAGATACACATTTATGGAAATCCTTTTAAAAGCACTTAATAATATTGTTATAACGCTCTGAAGCCATTACCTCTGAAAGTAGTTGAGTCAGTAAAAATTTTACTCATGATGTAATTCAGATATTTGCATCTTTATTATAATTTCAACAATATATAGCTCTGCTTATGTTATGGATATTACAGAATGAACAACAAAGTATAAATGTTGCAGACAGGACTAGCAACAGACTTCTTTGGGCCCTGGGCAATAGGGGGCTGGGGGACAGGGGACTTGGCTCTGCCCATGGAAAGGGCAAAGCTTCCAGCAGAAGTGGAGGAATTAGGTGCAGCTAGTCCTCAGAGCCACCTGGACTGTGCTGCACCTCCTCTACACAACCCTCAGCATCACGCAGACTCCAGTGATGCTTTCTAAAGGGCCTCGGGCTCCAGCTTCTGTGGCTGATGCTGTAGCAGCAGCAGCAACCCAGAGCCCTGGACCCTGTTAATTTGCCAGGCCCCAGGACAACTGTCCTCTTTGCTACCATCAGCAGCTCTGGTTGGGGATCTCAGTGTTCCTTTACACTCATTAAACACTACAGCTGTGTCTATACTTGCATTCCACTTTCGAAAGAGGAATGCAAGTGAGGGAAATCGAAAAACAAATGAGGCACTGGTTTACATATCTCATGCTTCATTTCCATAATCTCTTTTCCAAAGAGATTCTTTCAACAGTTAAAAAACAGTGTAGACATGGCTCTTTCAAAAATAAACCCCATCTTCGAAAGTACCCTTCTTCCTATTTTCTTTCAGGAAGAAGGGTTCTTTCGAAGATGCGGTTTATTTTCGAAATAGCCCCATCTACACTGCTTTTTTTAACCTTCGAAAGAATCTCTTTCAAAAAGAGATTATACATATGAAGCATGAGCTATGTAAATCAGTGTCTCATTTGCATTTTTGACTTCCCTCATTTGTATTCGTCTTTGGAAAGAGGAATGCAAATGTAGACAGAGCCTACAGGTTACAGCTTATCCTTTATATGCTGGGCCTTATTTCTCTCATTGGGTCACTTTTTCATTACAGCCTTCTGAAATTATCTGGCTTTATTCTAGCTCAATATTTTAGTCAATAAGAACATAATTTTTAAAAATACCATCATTCAGATGTGGTTTGACTACTTCATGTTTTTGATTGCCAAAACCTTATTTGAAATAAGGGGAAAGTAAATCAGATGTTAGTAAAGATAAATAATACGGAAAACAGAACAGTGTAAAATATGTAAAATGAGAGAATGACTCAATAGATTTAAAACTATCCAACTGAATATGTTCACTAAGATATTTTAATTTAATTTTGGAATTGTGATTGTGTAGCCGAATGGCACTGGAATAGTAACCATGTCAAAAAATTACATTTCTCTGCTTATTTTCTGTGAAAGAATGTTCAAAAGCAGCTTAGCACACTGCAATGGTATTAGATTGCCACAGTTCTGGTGCGTTGTCTTGGTTT
The DNA here is from genome assembly GCF_033958435.1 of Carettochelys insculpta. NCBI lineage: Eukaryota > Metazoa > Chordata > Testudines > Carettochelyidae > Carettochelys > Carettochelys insculpta. The sequence continues at coordinate 30,723,072 of NC_134149.1, forward strand.
TTGAATCTATGTTAATGACCATTAATATCCTGCAAACACTTTATAGATTGAAGTATGAGCTTAAACCAGGAAGAAGGTGCTCTGTAAAGTGAAGCTAAACTTCAATGAAAGCAGAGCACAGACTGTATCCTGGAGTACAGTCATCACTACACATAACAGCCTGAATTTGTTTCGTAATTAAACAGAATGTTCATTTGCAAGTGTTATTATTATTAGCAATACATGAATCAAAATAATTAAGGGAACACACCAAGGTTACACATCTAAGACTCAATTTACCTTATTATATGGGAAGTCTTCTGTAATTTGAACACCAAACAAATCGTTTTGGTGACAGGAAGGGTAGTTTACTTACTATTAACTTGTTTGTCTCATTATCTTTCATCATTATTGTTATTATTGTTATTATTATTATTATAAATGACAAGAATGACGTCTCTTTGCATTTACATAGCACTTTATATCCAAGGATCTTAAATTGCTTTTTGGAAGCAGAGTTTCATTGATTAAACCTCTAACACCATGCAAAATTGGTATCACTATACCTCTTTAGAGAAAAGCAAACTATGCACAGGGAAGCGAAGTAATTTGCCCAGTGTCATAAAGTAAATATTATGATTGCATATCCATAAATAGAATTTTTGTCTGTACAGTTCCAAACTCTACTTTCTTACCACTAAAACAGGTTAGCTTTTGTACAGATCTTGGCTACCACTGAGGGAACTACTAGTGGCTCACATGCCACTTCCTTCTACATTATGGTAGGATTTATTTTGTTATTCCAAAACTCATCTTTAATAAGTGAGCATCTGAAATATTTACAATCTGTTTAAGTAACCCCTCTATGAGGGGTTTAACAAAGATGAGTAGAAGGTGACTTATACAAGCACAGGTGCTGTAGAACTGCTGCCAACCCAAGGTCAAATATGCAGAAGAAGATGTAGTAAGTGTTATAGTTTATGGTTTTCCCACATGGTCAGTGCTTTAATGGGCTAAAAGAAGACCCCTTCCCCAGCTCCACATTTGATCTTACTTACAAAACGTGACCAAATTGCTCTTAGGACAAAACGCTACCAATATTACCAAACTCAAGCATTCAGACACCCCCTCACAAGACACTCCTGATTTTTAAACCATTTTATAAACTTTTAAACCAATTTATAACTTGTAGGTTTTGTAATGAGCCGTTAAGGTGCACACACTTAATATTCTTTAGATTTTCTGCACAATCATGAGGGCTTGAAATTTACTTAAAACAGGAAGTTGATCTACTAATGCAATCTCTTGATTCCAGTAGGTGAGGCCTTAAGGAGAATACCAAATGTCATGCAACATTTTTAGAGACTAGTTTAATTTCACAGAACTGCTGGAGACCATAGAAATTAGGGATGAAGAAGAGGTGTCACAATATGCTTAAACCTGAAGGACAGACTGACACGTCACATGGTGCCAGAATACTATGGGAGGACAGGGCAAAGGAGAGGAACAGAGGACACTGAAAAAACGTTTGACACCAGGTGCACCTCACTACTAACTGCAAGCATGTTGCAAGGTGTTACCACGCTCAGGGAATCCTTCACTATCTGAAGAAGTTTTAAGTCCTCTTTTTGCACTGCTGGAGTTGTGTAAAGGGGATTGATGTTGGGCTAAGGATCTGGGCCTTTCTGAGTACATTAGCTGCATTGGAGAAGAGTGGATAATCTTTCAGGCCACGCTGGAAAGCTTGTGCCTTTGAAAAGGAAGGTTTCAGCAACATTCTGATCAGACTTCTTAAGGGGATGAAAATAGTAATAGTAAGCATAAGCAGCCTTCTGAAACCTGAGAGCTACCTCATAGATGAGAAAAACTGCCCTAGAAGAAGCATTGAGTACAGTCACAGAGACTTTTATGAACAGTCACCCAGACTGAATTTGGCCTATCATAGCAGTCTAAGCAGACAGGAATCTTGTTAGTCAGTTCCAGGGTCACAAAATGCCAACTAGTTCAACAGCCAACAAACACTAACCCCTAAGCCTTACTCTCCTTCCAAAATGGAGCTTCTTCTCAGCGATTTTTCTCTAATTAGCATCTCCTGACAAGGGGAGTCACAAAGAGATTGTCTAGTGAATCTGGTCTGTTCTTGTCTTTGGATTACTCAATCAATCATCACTAACCCCTTTCTAGTCATCCCCAGATCACTTACAATTATTTCGTGTTTTATTATGTACACAACAGTGAGTCTGTGCTCACGAAAGCTCATGCTCAAAACTTTTCTGTTAGTCTGTGAGGTGCCACAGGACCCTTCGTTGCTGTAACAGCCATATGACATACCATGGACAGGGAACATTTTTGTTGGATAAAATTTCTCACACTTTGCAATGATGCTGTATTTGTTAATTACAACAAACCTGTATTGTTCCTGGAATTGTGCCTATAGAAACTAGTGCAGAAATATGTTTATGTTATATATAATTATGTGCATGGTGTAACCTGTCCACAGTCACTGCAAAACAAGTTGCAATATCAACAATGAAAATCAACCCCTTAGTGAATCATTGTGTTTGGCCTACCTCCAAGTCATTAGTGGCTCAACCTCTGAAGACAGACTAGATGCATGAAAGTGAAATTTTTGCATTTGGATGCATAAGGGCACAGGGGAAAACTTCTATTTAGGCTCCGAAGGGTAAGTCTGTGCTCAAATAAAGGATCCCTGGCAGCGCTGCAGCTGGTCCAGGTCCACAGTCGCAGGCTGCAAAGCTAGAAAACTGCAGTCTAGGATTTCGGGATCTGAGACCCCAGAAAGGTGTGTGTGGACCCGTGGGCTCCAGCCCAGCCCAGCCCAGCCCAGGTTGATATATTCAGCCCTGCTTCCCGAAGCCATTGACACAAGCTCTGAGACTTGGTGTGCCAGATTTTTTCTTGCTGTGGACATATCCTAGGTGGCCTCAGATTCAGGGTTACTGAGAACTCACAACCAGTGTTTCTTTTGTGCCTGTACATGGCAGTAGTGAGTACTGGCACCTCGGCAGCCCCAACTGCAGGACTGGCTGGCAGGGGAGGGTGGGGAACTGGCATTGGGTGTGATAATAAATAATGTTTTTATTAAGTATAAATAGTAGGATTTAAGTGATTGCAAGTGAAAACACACAGATCAAAGTAAGTTACTATGCAAAAATAAACCACATCAGCTAAGCCTATTACACTAAGGCTCTGTCTGCACTACAGCACTCTTCCCAAAGAAGATCTTCTAGAGGCTATTCTCCAGAAGATTGGCTTTCGAATGAGCACATCCACACACAAAAAGGGGATCAAAAGAGCGATCCACTCTTTCAATAAAGAGCAGCCACACAGCCCTGGCCACTCTTTTGAAAGAATGGAGCAGGAAATTCTGCAGATGGGGGTCACATGGCTACCAAACAAGCCCATCTGGGGGCCTCGGCCAGGTACTCCCTTAAAGACCATCTCCCAGATACCCACTCCCTGCACACGCTGCTGAGGCCTGCCGAGCTGTTCGCAGCAGAGCTGAGCCAGTGCACGGACCAGACAGCCATTCCACAGCCACATGGATCTCCAGCAGCTCCCTGACGTGGACACCATTGACACTGTGGTCGGCCTGCTGGCCATGGTGGTTGTGGCCGACCCACCTCCTCAGCCATTGTTGAGCACCCCCCCCCCCGAGGGTCTCCCCCATAGCCCCCCTGATGAAACAGTGCCTCTGGAGCCAACCCAGCAGCTCATATTGGTGGGACTGACACATGGTGTGCGAGTGGGATGATGGCCAATGGCTCCACAAGTTTCGTATGAGTAAGCAGAACTTCCTGGAACTCTGCAACTCGCTTGCCCCCACCCTCTGTCATCAGGGCATCTGCATGTGGCCCGCTGTCCCTCAGAGAAGCAGGTAGCCGTTGCAGTATGAAAGCTGGCCACCCTGGACAGCTACTGGTCCATGGGGCAGTATTTTGGGGTGGACAAGGCTACCACTGGGGCCATACTCATGGAGGTAAGGCATGTTTGGGTCATACACCAGCCGTGGGGAGTGGAGAAGGGACTCTCAGGCACGGGGGACCCTCAGTGGCTAGGGGCAGAGGTGCAAGGAGGCAGAGAGGCCCATAACTGAGGGACCATGATGCCTCACTTCCCTGGCCTCACGAGGGGTGGGGCAGAGGGCTCTGGGCACGGGGGGAGGGGCCCAGGTGCACCCCATCATACACTCACAAGTGCATGCACATCATCAGGATCATCAATGCCATGCTGCTCCACAGAGTCATCAGCAAGGGGGGATCTGGACATGGCCATCGCAGGGTACGCCATGGTCGGATTCCCAAACTGCTTTGGCTCCCTGGATGGGACCCATATCCCTACCCGTGCGACAGACCACAGTGCAGGCTGGCACATAAACTTCAAGGGCTACCACTTGGCAGTGCTTTAGGCCCTGGTGGACACTAAGGAACAATTCATGGACATTTACGTGGGCTGATGAGGCTGGGCACATGATATGCGCCTGTTGCAGAACTCTCACCCCTGCTGGCAGATGCAGGCAGGGCCTACATCCCCCAGCAGGAGCTCCCATCTGGTGACATCACCATGCTTCTGTGTATGGTGGCGGATACTGCCTACCCCATGCAGCCCTGGCTCATGTGGCCTTACACCAGCCACACAGACCCCCACCCACCCAGAAGCTAACTCAACAAAGCCCACAATGTGGCATGCTCATTCAGGCTGGAGGTTGGGCTGCATAACGTCCCCTAGGTGGTGGAGACTTGCTGCATCCTCCACAGCATGGTGGGGAGCAAGGGCAAGACATTCACCCTGGGTGGGCAGCTGAGTTCAGCCCTGGCTTTAAACAGCCAGCCGCTGCCCTGAGCCGCCAGGCCCATGGGCATGGGGTACAAATCAGGGAGGCCCTCTGCGAGAGGTTTGCTCATGGGTGCCAGTGACCCTCCTCCAGGCACCCCACACAGGTCCCCCCACCATAAACATGGGACGCAGGTATGGTGAACCAATAAATGGTTTAACATGATGAAAGAACATGTGGAATACTACAGTATGTGCAACCAACTAGATACAGTGGGGAACAGGGGATAACTATATACATTGGGGGCCTGGGAAAGGGGGGACACATCAACTGGGGGGGCTGGTGAAAGGGGAGCATTAGTTCAGGGTGCGGGGGTGGAGGGCCATGAGACCCATCAGCCCCAGGATCCCCTCCCACCCCAGGTTCAGGGTCCCCACTGGGGCTGGGATGAGCAGGGACCATGGGGAGGTAGGACTGTGGGAGAGCTTTGGGGGACTTGGGCTTGGTGGGGGGAGAAGGAGCAGTGGGGGCAGCCAGGGAGGCTGTCAGGGGAGTGGGGTGGCAGGAGAATGCGCTTTTCCTGATCTGGGACTGGAAAAGCACCTCCAAAAAAAGTGCTGCGGGCATCTGATTTCCTTTTGAAAGAACGTGTTTTGTGTGTGGACACTCCATCGTATCTTTCAAAAGAACCCCTGCTCTTCTGGAAGATCTTGCTAGTGTAGACGTGGCCTAAGATATATATATATCATGCTAATTCTTATCTCAGATGCAATTCTTCACAAACCAATGCTGCTCTGCTTCTCTGACCTTGGCCCAGCACTGCTCCTCCATCCTCTTGATACAGTTCTCTTTTTTTCCCCATTGTGTTCTTCTGTATCCTCTCAGGATGGAGAGAGAGTTTCAAAAGCCAGCTGCAGATAATCTTTACTTTTTTCCCATCCCTGACATAAAAATTCCCCAGGGTAGGATGTCTTAGGTCCATTCTTCCCAGCCCAATGGATAAATCATAATTAAGCTGGATTCCAGCACCAGATGGCATAGTCATATGTAGGACCAATGATAATCCAGGCTTCCAAGAAAAATAAAATCCCTCAAATGATTGTTTTGCGTGCCAGGCCATTAAGTTGCTTTGGTAATACTAATGGCTTTCACTAGATGACTTAGATTAATAAGCAGGTTTACACTAATAGTCCAATTTTCACATACAAAAATGATACATGCACACAAAATGTACACATTCAGGGGATTACAGGCTGTTCCATGTAAGCCGTGTGCTTGTGCGGCCACTCAAGAGAGCTTCAAATGCCACCCCAGCTGATTACCAGAGCACCCAAGCTAGTTTTTTTCTTTTGTTTTCTTTTGTTTTGTTTGGGGTTGTTTTGTTGTTTTTTTTGTTCCTGCTCGGGGTGTACATTTGCACATGCATCAGTGCACATAAAAATTTTATTCCACACATAGATGGAAAAGATTAGAGGAAACATTTATTACATGCTTTTGAATGATAGGTTACTTTGCCTGTTTTGCACAAAGCACATTCAAGTTATGTCTATTCATACCCAAAAACATCTTCCTATTCAAATATTTGGGGTGTAGCATCACAAATATGTCACATACTTTGCAGTGCTTTCACAGGTGTACCGATGGGGGGCAGAGGGAAATGGGGTAATTGCCCAGGGGTCTGGGCAATTTTAAAGGGCTGGGGGGGGGCCCGGTCTGCTGCTGGCACCACTGGCACTACAGCGGGGCCAAGGCAGGCTTCTCGCCCACCCTTGCTGTGTGCTGCTCCTGGAAGCAGCCGGTGGCATAACACATGCTGCATGTCCCTGCAGCCCCTGTACAGGGGTCTCTGCACCCTGCCCTGCCCTGTGGGCCAACTTCGCAGCTCCCATTGGCCAGGGAATGAGGTGAATGGGAGCTGCAGGGGCGATGCTTATGGGCTCGCCCACCTAGAAGCTGCTGCTAGAGAGATGTGCTGATTGCTTTTGGGGCCTCAGAGGTCAGCGGTGCCCAGACCCTCTTCTTCACCCCCGCAAACCTCCTGCCCAGCCTAAAGCTTGTATCCCACATCCAAACACCTTTTCAGAGCTTGCACCTTGTATACCCTTCTACACCCTAATCTTCTGCTTCAGCCCAGAGCTTACACCCACACCCAAGTGCCCTCTCAGAGCCTAACCCCACACGCCACTCCCTCCTGCACCCAAAGTCCCTCCCAGAGCCTGCATCCTAAGCCCCAAACTCTGCCCCAGCCTGGTGAATGTAAGTGAGGATAGAGAAGCGTGAGCGATGGAGGGTGTGGGGAGGGACTGAGCCCATTGACTTCCGCTGAGGGTCTAGAATTGCTGGTGGAAATCCTGCTCTTTCATATGTCAATTGTGTTACAGTTTTTCTCACACCAGATATCTAAAAACTGCCAGGAGAAGGGCTGGCACCAGGCAGGGCCTCAGGAAAGGCGTGGGGCAAGGGCACTTGGTTTTGCATGATTAGACTCTTGGCCACCCCTACCGGACAGGCATGTAAAAACCTCGGCCCTGCTGGAAGAACTCGCCTAGCAGCACAGCTGGCAGATCACTGGGCACCAGCCAGTGCACATGCAGACATCAGGCTGACCACCTCCACACAGGTGTGGCTTGCGTGTGTTTGAGGGCCCATTGACTGTTCTGCTGCAGGGCCAAGAATTGCTGTGGGAAGGCCTGCTCTTTCCTAAAGAGTCTCAGAGGGGTGGCCATGTTAGTCTGTAGCTTCGCAAAAAAAAGCAAGCAATTCTGTAGCACCTTGAAGACTAAATTTTACTTATTAGTTAATGAGCTTTCTTAAGACCCACGTCATCAGAATGAAAGACACCCCCCCTTTAGGTGCCACAGCACTGCTTATATGTTAAATATGTTACATTTTCTCCCATCAAATATATTTAATTTAGCTTTTAGCTGTGCTGCAGTGGCTACATGAGCGCAAGTAGACAGAGAAAGGACGTGCAAGGATGAGCAGCAGTGAAACAAAACTTTCCTCTTGACTTTTACCTCTGTAGCAAAAAACGGCCCTGAAAAACCCTCAGCTGGAGCCTGCTAGCAAAGAACAAGCTTGGCCCAGGCTTTGCAGAAACCTTCTGGGAAACTGAGTCCCAGGGAGATGAACACCCCACTTTGCGTTTCAGCCTTCACCCCTAACGCCTGCCAAAAGGTGATGGCAAATTGGATCCACGGCCCAGCAATCACCCACAACAGATGCCAACTTTGGAGCCAGAGCCAAACCCAGTACCATGCTAGGACTACATCTACACCAGAGTTTTGTAGATGAAACTGGGGTTAGTCAACAAAATTAGCTCCCAGGGGCCCTTTTGTCAACAAAGCCAATCAAAAGAGCAATCCGCTTTTATGTGTAGCTGCAATTTGTGCACAGAAGTTTTGTTAGAACATCTCTTCCAACAGTAACTCCTGTAGACAGATGCTTCTAGAGTAGCCGTAACCAAGCTGTGCAGTGTTTCAGAGGCCAGGTCAGTGGGTATTTCTCATGAGATGGAAGAAAGAGCTGTTCTACTTGGGTTTGTGTTTTGTTTTGTTTTTTGGTCCGGGGAGGAGAACACTGAGAAATGGGAAAGTGCAGCAGTGGGAACGTAAACCCCTCCCTCGTGCAGTTCTCTTGCAGCTGGCTTACCGCGAGCCCCACCAATAGCAGTGACGGCAAAAGGCCACTTGTAATTTGCTCACTTAGTACAAACACTAAGGGAGGGTCAAGTGGAAGCAGCCGCGCTACTGGGATCTCAGCGCTAAACGCTTCCCTTTCCGAGGCAGGGCGTCCAGAGCCGCCAAGACGGACCTCGCCGCCCGCCCCGCGCAAACACCCGGGAGCAGGAGCCGGGCAGAGCGTGGGGTGTGATGCTGGTGCCAGCTCTGTGCAGAGGCAGAGGAGGGTCTCCCGAGCTCTCCTGCTGCGCATTACAGTGGAGGCCGGAGGGAAGGGGTGAAATTAACCAGCTGCGCGGTGGTAGCGAGTGAGGCTGCGGGAAGCGGCGGAAACCTGGTAGGGCAGCGTGGGGCGAAGCGGGTGGCACAGCCGCTTTCCCTGCCTGGGAACCCCACATTGTCTGGGCACTGCCTCCCGCCCCAGCGCTCCCATGCAGACAGCAGACAAACAAAGTAACCCTACGCTGCCCCCGGTAAGCACTTCCCACTCCAGGGCGCTGCCTGCCCAGCGGGCCCCCAGCAGCGCTCCACAGAGCAGGAACCTAGGTCTGTCAAGTGACTCGTGTTCATTCTTCCACGTGTTAAATGCGCCCTGCATTAATCATGGGTGTTAACGCAAGTTAAGCGACAGCCCCACTATTTACTAATCCCCAGAAAAGACATGAGGAGACGCCAATTTATCAGGAGAGGCTCCATCTATTATTAGCTTTCACACAACTTCTGAAGAACTGGCAAAGGCGCTGCTGGCGCGAGGCCACTTACATGGCAGGGGAATGTGGAAAAATGGTTGGGATAAAGGTTCTTTTTCTTCTGTATGAAACTGATAATACACACAATTGGTGTGCAATTTGTGTATGCAATTCTCACGCGTGGAGAATATCAAAACAAAAAAGCAGCCATGGAGCACTTTAAAGGCTAATAAAATCATGTATTAGGCGATGAGTTTTTGTGGGACAGACCCACTTCGTCAGAGCATAGCCTCACCAGAACAGACTTCATACATAAAGCACAGAGGTCCAAAAATTGTTATCAAGGTTGTAGAATATCTGATTAATTGTTGCCTAAATTAACGACTCTTTTGCACACCTAATTTGTCTGCAAAGCTGGTGGAGACGTTTAATCAATAAGCCTTGTTTTCCTGGACCCCTTGGCAGTCAAATACCATGGGGAATTTTCTGGTTTCCTTTGGGCTGTGAAGTCAATATAAATAATGTTGCTGAACTCCAGCCACTGTGGACAGCCACAGCCTTCTGGACACTGATGCAGTGGGGAGGTGGCAGTGGTGGCAAAGCCGTGCTAAAAAGCATACAAGTATCACTTTTCACAGAAATAGACTTACGAGATAGCAAGTTTTTAAAAACGGGTGAAACAAACAAGACAGGAATGTGAAAAGTGCACTATTTCTATTCTGTTTAGGTTCAGTTAAGAATAGAGATAACTGTACATTATTTTTATTATTGAGGCAGCAGTAAAATCCTACATAAATAATTTACAATGATTTGGACGTGTGTACGTGCATATTTACTTATTGTTCCTAAGGTCACAGAATCACATAGACACTAGGCTGGAAGGGACTTGTAGAGGTCATCGAGTCCAATCCCCTGCCCTCCTGGCAGGACCAAACACCATCTGGACCATCCCCCATAGATGTCTATTTAACCTGCTCTTAAATATCTCCAGTGATGGAGATTCCACAACCTCCCCAGGCAATTTATTCCAGTATTTAACCACTGTGATAGTTAGGATGTTTTTCTTAATGGCCACCCTAAACCTCCCTTGCTGCAGTTTAAGACCATGGCTCCTTGCCCTACCCTCAGAGGCCAAGGAGAACAATTTTTCTCCCTCCTCCTTGTAACCCACTTTTAGGTACCTGAAAACTGCTATCATGTCCCCTCTCAGTCTCCTATTTTTAAACAAAACAAGCCCAGTTCTTTCAGTCCTCCCTTACAGCTCATGTTCTCTAGACCTTTAATCATTCTTGTTGCTCTCCTCTGGACATTCTCCAATTTCTTCACATCTTTCTTGAAATGTGATGCCCAGAACTGGGCACAGTACTCCAACTGAGGCCTCATGAGTGCTGAGTAGACTGGCAGAATGACATCCTGTGTCATGCTCTGAACACTCATATTAATGCATCCCAGAAACATGTTTACTTTTTTTGCAACAGGATCACATTATTGATTCATATTTAGTTTGTGGTCCACTTAGACCCCCTAAATCTCTCTCCACAGTACTCCTTCCTAGCTAGTCACTTCCCATTTTGTATGTATGAAGCTGGTTGTTTCTTCCTAAGTGGAGTACTTTGCATTTGTCCTTAGCAAACTTCATTCTGTTTACCTCAGACTATTTCTCCAGTTTGTCCAGATCATTTTGAATTCTGACCCTATCCTCCAAAGCAGTTGCAACCCCTCCCAGGTTGGTATCATCTGCAAACTTAAGAAGCATATTCTCTATGCCAATATCTAAATTGTTGATGAAGATATTGAATAGAACCGGTCCCAAAACAGACCCCTGCCGAACCCCACTCATTATGCCCTTCCATCATGACTGCGAAACATTAGTAACTACTGTCTGAGAAGTTATCCAGTCAGTTATGCATCCACTTTATAGTAGCCCCATCTAAGTTGCATTTGCCTAGTTTACTGATAAGAAGATCATGCGAGACCATATCAAATGCCTTACTAAAGTCGAGGTATACCACATCCACCACTTCTCCTTTGTCTACAAGACTCGCTATCCTATGCAAGAAAGCTATCAGATTGGTCTGGCATGATTTGTTCTTCACAAATCCATACTGGCTGTTACTTATGACCTTATTTTCTTCCAGATGTTTGCAGATGAATTCCTTAATTATTTGCTCCATTATCTTTCCTGGCACAGATGTTAAACTGACTGGTCTGTAGTTTTCTGAGTTGGTCTTTTTCCCTTTTTATAGAGGAGCCCTATGCTTGCACTTTTCCAGTCTTCTGGAATCTCTTCCGACTTCCAGAACATTTTAAAGATGATAGCTAAAGGTTCTGTTACCTCTTCTATCAGCTCCTTGAGTATTCTAAGATGCATTTCATCAGGCCCTGGCTAATTTTTCTAAGAAAGTTTTAACGTGTTCTTTTTTTAATTGTATCCTCTAAACATACCCTCTTCCCACTAGCATTCATCACGTTAGGCATTTCTGCATCAGACTTCTTGGTGAAGACTGAAATAAAGAAGTCATTAAACATCTCTGCCACTTCCAAGTTTTCTGATACCGTTTCTCCTTCCTCACTGAGCAGCAGACCTATCCTGTCTTTGTTCTTCTTCTTGCTGCTAATATATTTAATAGAATGTCTTCTTGTTACACTTTGGGTGCGTCTACACTTGCTGGCTACTTCAAAGTAGCCGGCACAATGTTGAAATAGCATACGGCTTGTCTACACACGCTGTGTGCTATTTCAATGTTGAAAGCCTTAGGCAGTGAGACGTCGAAATCGCTATCCTGATTTAAAGATGGGAATAGCGCCCTACTTCGACATTCAACGTAGAAGTAGGGCGTGTGTAACATGATCCGTGTCCCGCTATTTTGAAATAGCAGGGTCCTCAATGGTGGCAACCAGCTGAGGGGTTGAGATGTTCTGTCCAGCCCCTGCAGGGCTCTATGGTCCCTGCACGCAACAACCTTGAAAGCACCACAGACCCAGATTTCCTGTGGCGGGAAGCTGAGAGCATGCAGGCAGCAGCACATGCACATGCTAGCCCTGCACGTCCTCCGGAGGCCCTGAATCAACCACCCACCACCCATGGCAGACAGCCAGCCCACAGAGCGCCCCCAGGGCTCCCCCCGAGGGGACCCAGGCACCCCCAGCAGCCAAAGAGGGGGCCAAAAAGAGGTGGGGCCCCTGCTGGCCCGATGTCAAGGTCCGAGACCTGCTGGGGCTCTGGGGTGAAGAGGAGGTGCTCCAAGAGATGGGGAGCAAGCGGCGGAACACAGAAGCATTCACCCAACTGGCTGAGGGCCTGGCTGCCTGGGGTCACCCTGCCCGCACTCCAGACCATGACCAGAGCAAGGTGAAGCAGTTGCAGCAGGGTTACGCCTGGGCCCGGGACTCAGCCAGCCGGTCTGGGGCCGCCTCTGCCATTTGTCCCTATTACAGGGAGCTCAGGGCCATCCTGGGCCCCTGGGACACCTCCTCTCCCCCAGCCACCCTTGACACTACGGCCAACAAGCCCCAGCAGGCCTCAGAGCTGGAGTCCAGGCCGGAGGCCAGCCCCGCACCCCAGGGCCCACCCAAGGAGGCCCCCTCTTGGCACGGTGGAGGAGGGGTCCAACAGCGAGGAAGGGGGGCTCCTAATAGACCTCCCCTCCTGGAGCACCAGCTGGGCATCCACTCACTGGGATTCCCCCGTCTGCGGCAATGGACCGTCAGGTACACACCCCACAGGGCACACACCCCTGGGCCATGGGGCGGGGTCACCAGACATGACTGGGAGCCCCACACACTCCCAGCAGCCCCCAAGCTGCAACTGCCCAGCCATGGCATGGTTCCAGGATGGCAGCACAGCCACCAGTGCCTGTCAGCACCCACACCCATGGACAGCACTGTGCCCTAACCCCGGGGGCCGGGGGACCGTGCAATGGGGACACCCAACAGGGACGCCACACCCACTGACAGGGACGGAGACCCAGCACCCAAGAGTGGGGTGGGGGGAATAGGCCATGGGCCAGGGCACAGTACTAACAGCTTTCCCCTCCATCTCTCTCTCTCTCTCTCTGCAGCTGCACCATCCGAGGCCCCAGGCAGCCAGGCATCCTCCGTGGTTCCCAAGAGCCCACTGGAGTCCAGCCACCACCAGCACCTGGGGACACCCCCAAGGCCAGCAGGATGGTCACGCCACTGCTGGACCCAGGGGATGGCCCCCATGGACCCCCAGCTCCTGGCAGCTCTCCATCGGGAGATGGAGGTAGCCGAGAAGAGACTCCGATTCGACCAGGAGGAGTCCACCCGGTGCTGGGCAGCATGGCAGGAGTTCATGGGCATATTCCGGGACATAGCCAGGTCGCTCCAGCAAGCTGTCGCCCAGCTCCCGCCCCACCACTGCCCTCCCGCCGCCCTCCCCACTGCTCCACCCGATGCCCCCCGCCTCACCCCCCCGCTGCACTGCTGCATCACTGCCTACCTCACCACCTGCCATGCTGCCTGCCAGCCCCCCAGGAACAGAGTCCACTGGGGTTGAAGACTGGCTAGTGTAGGCATCCCAGCCATACCTGCCGGTCCTCTTGGCCCCCAGCTGGCCACGCCATGGAGCGCGGAGGCAGGGGGGGGTCACGACCCCTACCCACCAGGGGTCGCGCCCCTCTACCCCAACCCCAGACTGATGGGCCAACATCTGAGCCATCCGCTGGTCCCACATTTGTATGTAGTTGTCCCCCTTGTGCATAGTTGTTCCCCTTGTATATAGTTGTCCTCATTTGCATATTGGTTGCAGTATTTGTTGTGAACATTATGCAGTTACCAGTTTTCAATAATTCAGTTTTATTTTCCACAGAACCTGAGATGTGTGCTTGTTGGGTGGGTAGTGTGCAGGCAGTGTGTGGGGAGCTCTCCGGGGAAGGCTAGGGAGGTGCTCAGGGATCTTCCTGATCAAAATGGATCTGCAGGGCCTGGTGGACCCCTACTCCCTTGCAGTGGGCCTGGTGACTCGGTGCGGCGGCCAGCGGGGACGCCCATGCCGGCATTGACCACCCATCCCGGACAAAGGCCTCTCCCTTGCTCTCCACAATGTTGTGGAGCATACAGCATGTGCCCACCACTTGGGGGATGTTCTGGAGGCCGACATCCAGACGGGCAAGGAGGCACCACCAGTGGCCCTTCAGGTGGCCAAAGATCCTCTTCACCACCTGGTGGGCATGGTTCAGCCAGGCATTGAACCACTCCTGGCTGACATTGAGGTGGCCGGTGTACAGGTGCATGAGCCAGGACTGGAGGGGGTAGGCCATGTCCACCAAGAGGCAAAGGGGCACAGTGGTGTCCCCCAGAGGGATTGCCCTCTGGGGCATGTAGGTCCCTGCCTCCAGCCAGCGGCATAGGCCCGAGTTCCAGAAGACGTGGGTGTCGTGAGTACAGCCAGGCCAGCTCGTGTAAACATTCTGGAAGCGGCCCCACCTGTCCACCATGGCCTGCAGGACCACAGAGTGGTAGCCCCTGCGGTTGATGTATCTTCCCCCACTGTGGTCCCAGGTGCGAATGGGGATGTGTGTCCCATCCAGGGCCCCAAAGCAGTTCAGGAACCCCATGGAGGCAAAGCTGGTGATGGCTGCATCCAGGTCCCTGACTCGGACGACCCTCTGGAGCAGTATGGCATTGAGCGCACGGACCACTTGTGGGGAGGGAACACAAGTGCCCATGAGGGTGTGCAGGGCCCCTCCCCTCAGGCCCTTCCCCTGGGCACCTCCCTGGGTACCTCCCTCCCCGGCACCCCTTCCTCTGCAGCCCCACACACAGCCTCTTCCTCCCCGGAACGCCTCCCTCCCCAGCCCCACACACGGTCCCCTCCTCGGCCCCCCCTGCTGCTCACGGGGTGTGTGCCTGAGCCTCCTTACCTCCATGACTATGGCCCCAATCATGACCTTTCCCTCTCTGAACTGGTGTCCCATGGCGCGGTAGCTGTCTGGAGTGGTCAGCTTCCAGATGGCTATTGCGACACTCCTCTCAACAGGGAGGGTGTGCCACTTCCATGTATCCTGGTGCCTCAGTGTGGGGGTGAGCCACTGGCATATCTCCAGGAAAGTCTTCTGGCACATGCGGAAGTTCCGCAGCCACTGGTCATCGTCCCTCTCCCCCATGACCAGCTGCTCCCACCACTCAGAGCTGGTGGGGTAGCTCCAGAGGCAGTGGAGCACCCAGTGGGGGAGGAAGAGGGGAGCCCAGTGGTCAGGGGCATCCTTATCTGCCCCCCAGGAGGGCCCTCCTGCAAGCAGCTGCTGGGCGGCCTCCCATGCAGCACCTAGCAGGGCGCTTGATCCCTGGGTGACTACCTGGAAGGCTTGCAGGTTCTGCTGCTGCTGGAATCAAAATGTTCCATAGAATCATTATGGATAACAATTCATTCCTCTAATATGAATATGGCATTAGGAATATATTACCAACCACCTAACCAGGATAGTGATAGTGATGCTGAAATGTTAAGGGAGATTAGAGAGGCTATCAAAATAAAAAACACAGTAATAATAGGAGATTTCAATTATCCCCATATTGATTGGGTACATGTCACCTCAGGAAAGGATTCAGAGATTAAATTTCTTGATGGCTTAAATGACTGCTTCTTCAAGCAGCTAGTACAGAAACCCACAAGGGGAGAGTCAATTCTCGATCTAGTCCTGACTGGAATGCAGGATCTGGTCCAAGAGGTAACTGTTACTGGACCACTTGGAAATAGTGACCACAATATAATAACTTTTAATATTCCTGTGTTGGGAAGAACACCGCAGCGGTCAAACACTCCGGCATTTAATTTCAAAAAGGGGAATTACACTAAAATGAGGAAGCTAGTTAAACAGAAACTGAAAGGTAGAGTAACTAAACTAAAATCCCTGGAAGCTGCATGGAAACTGTTTAAAGACACCATACTAGAGGCCCAACTTAAATGTATACCCCAAACAAAAAAACACAGTAAGAGACCTAACAAAGAACCACCATGACTTAACAGTCATGTTAAAAAGGCAGTGAGAGAGAAAAGGGCAGCTTTTAAAAAGTGGAAGTCAAATCCTAGTGAGGAAAATAGAAAAGAACACAAACACTCCCAAATTAAGTGTCATAATGTAGTAAGAAAAGCCAAAAAAGATTTTGAGGAACAGCTAGCCAAAAATTCAAAAAATGATAGTAAAATGTTTTTTTAAATACGTTAGAAGCAGGAAGCCCGCTAAAAAAGCAGTGGGGCCCTTGGACAATAAAGATATAAAAGGAGCAATCAAGGAAGACAGTGCCATTGCGGAGCGATTAAATTATTTCTTTGCTTCAGTCTTCAAGGCTGAGGATGTTACAGAGGTTCCTAAATCTGAGCCAGCCTTTTTAGGTGGCAAATCTGAGGAACTCTCCCAGATTGAAGTGACATTAGAGGAGGTTTTGGAGTTAACTGATAAGCTGAATAGTAACAAGTCTCCAGGACCAGACAGTATTCACCCAAGGGTTCTGAAAGAACTCAAATGTGAAATTGCGGAGTCATTAACAGTGGTTTGTAACCTATCCTTTAAATCCACTTCAGTACCCAATGACTGGAAGACGGCCAATATAACGCCAATATTTAAAAAAGGCTCTAGAGGAGACCCTGGCAATTATAGACCGATAAGTCTAACATCAGTACCAGGCAAATTCATAGAAACAACAGTAAAGAATAAAATTGCAAGGCACGTAGAAGAGCACGAATTGTTGGGCAAAAGTCAGCATGGTTTCTGCAGAGGGAAGTCGTGTCTAACTAATCTATTAGAATTCTTTGAAGGGGTTAATAAACATGCGGACAAGAGGCACCCAGTGGACATAATATACCTAGATTTCCAGAAAGCCTTTGACACGGTCCCACACCAAAGGCTTTTATGTAAATTAGGCGGTCATGGGATAGGAGGAAAGATCCTTTCATGGATTGGGAATTGGTTAAAAGACAGAAGACAAAGGTTTGGACTAAATTGTAAATTTTCACAATGAAAGTGGGTAACTAGTGGTGTTCCCAAGGGGTCAGTCCTGGGACCAATCCTGTTCAACTTGTTCATCAATGATCTAGAAAATGAGGTAAGCAGTGAGGTGGCAAAGTTTGCAGATGACACCAAGTTGTTCAGGACAGTCAAAACCAAAAGGGACTGTGAAGAACTACAAAAAGATCTCAGCAAACTGAGTGATTGGGCAGCAAAATGGCAAATGAAATTTAATGTGGGTAAGTGTAAGGTAATGCACATTGGAAAACATTACCCAAATTACACGTACAACATGATGGGGTCAAATTTAGCTACGACAGA
Organism: Carettochelys insculpta; assembly: GCF_033958435.1. Lineage (NCBI taxonomy): Eukaryota > Metazoa > Chordata > Testudines > Carettochelyidae > Carettochelys > Carettochelys insculpta. Next base: position 30,740,506 of record NC_134149.1, read on the forward strand.
TCAGGAAAGGGATCTTGGAGTTATAGTGGATAGTTCTCTGAAGACATCCACTCAGTGTGCAGCGGCAGTTAGTAAAGCAAATAGGATGTTAGGAATTATTAAAAAAGGGATAGATAATAAGACAAAAGATATCAGACTTCCCCTATATAAAACTATGGTACGCCCACATCTTGAGTACTGCGTGCAGATGTGGTCTCCTCACCTCAAAAAAGATATATTGGCATTAGAAAAGGTTCAGAAAAGGGCGACTAAGATGATTAGGGGTTTGGAACAGGTCCCATATGGGGAGAGGGTAGAGAGACTGGGACTTTTCAGTCTGGAAAAGAGGGGATTGAGGGGCGATATGATAGAGGTATGTAAAATCATGAATGGTGTGGAGAAAGTGAATATAGAAAAATTATTTACCTTTTCCCATAATACAAGAACTAAGGGACACCAAATGAAATTGATGGGTAGTAGGTTCAAAACTAAGAAAAGGACATTTTTCTTCACACAGTGCACAGTCAACCTGTGGAACTCCTTGCTGGAGGAGGCTGTGAAGACCAGGACTCTATTAGGGCTTAAAAAAGAGCTCGATAAATTTTTGCAGGTTAGGTCCATTAATGGCTATTAGCCAGGGGTAAAGTATGGTGCCCTAGGCTTCAGTACAAGGGCAGGAGGTGGATGGCAGGAGATAAATCACTTGATCATGGTCTTCTGTTCTCCTTCTCTGGGGCACCTGGCATTGGCCACTGTCAGCAGACGGGATACTGGGCTGGATGGACCTTTGGTCTGACCCAGTATGGCCATTCTTATGTTCTTATGTTCTTATGCTGCTGCTGCTGGGAGTCCACAGCTGCTGTGTGTCGATCTGTGAGAGTGTGGCTAGCACTCTGCAGACCGTGTGCTGTGCAGGCCAAGTGTGTCTGGGAGGGGCCCTTTAAAGGAGCGGCTTGCTGTTGCCCCAGAAGAGCTAGTCCAGCCTGTGACCCAGCCCGCAGGCTTTCCTGGCCCCTTATTTCAACGGGGACCGCTTGTGTGTGTGGACGCTCCGCATTTCCTTCTGGGGCGGCTCCTTTTGACATTCCCCATCTCTACTTAGATGTTGAACGTTGACGGCACCAGCCCTGGAGTATGTGTAGATGATACACGTTGAAGTAGCCTATTTTGATGTTCTTACTTTGAAATAGGCTACTTCGACGTGGTGTGCTAGTGTAGACATAGCTCTTATGTCTCTGTCTAGTTTGAGCTTGTTTTGTGACTTTGCCTTTTTAATCTTGCCCCTGCATACACATATCCTGTGTCTACGCGAGCCCCTTCCTTTTGGAAGGGGCATGTTAATGAGCAGGTTGGAAAGATGCTAATGAGGCACATTGGTGGGAGGGCTGGGATCGAGTGAAGCGCTGCCTGCTGCCAGAAGTGTCCAGCTGACAGTGCCCCCATGAGCCATCTCCTCCTCCACCGAAGGTGTGTCAGCAGTCTTTTGTGGTGGGACAGCGATCTTAACCTCAGCTATCTCCACAAGAATACTGTCCAGGAATTGCTTGTGGGTACTCCTTAGCCTAGCACCTCCTCCTGGAGCTCTCCCGCCTGATTCCTGAGAGATTCTACCAGAAGACACTTTCCACAAGGGATGATCCCCACAGCCTGGACTTCAGTAAGCGAGAATTACAAGTCACAGTCCCAGCAAAACCACACCAGAGTGCAGGTGGCGGCATCCCTGGTCAGGTCTGTCTGACTACAGGCGCAGGAGGAGGAGACAGAAGCAGTGCTGGCCCAGGTGTTGTGGGTCTTCCTACCAATAGGGGAATCTCCTCTGTCACACTCTCTCTTAAAACTCCCCTGTCTGCAGCCCCCTGTCCACTTCACTCTGCTGGTCACTCTGCCTCTGGCTTTTTAAAGCCTGCAAACCTAGGTCAGACCTTCCCCTTCTTTGGGCACACACAGGAAGGCTAATCATGAGGCTGATCAAGCGCAATCAAAGGAACAAAGGATCCATCCCTCCCAGACACCCAATCATAACTGCCACAGTAACTGAAACTGAAATCACCAGGAGTCAGAATTCAAAATTCAATATTTAAACAGTCAAGCAAACACACACTCACCAAACGCTCGTATGTTCACCAGACAGCTGTCTCAGTGGTGGCATCTCTTTCTCTCCCTCTTAAAACTCTCCCGTCTGCAGCCCCATTATCAGAATGGCTTCCAGTCAGACCTAGTGGCTGCACTCCATGGCCACCAAAAAAATTCACATGAGACTCCCTAAATACTGAGACGTAAGCATTTACTCCCTAAGTGGTCCTTTGAGTTCAGCAGAAGATTAAGCAGACCTTTCCATCTCTCATGGGTGTTAAAAGCAAAGGGACAACATGAAGAAAACCCTTTTCTGTACAAACAAGGCCGTGTGCCTTGTACATGCAACCCTTTGAAAATTTGCACATTTTTGTCTTCAGAAATGCATCATTAACATTTCTCTCTCACTAAATGTGAGAGAGATTTGATCAAATAAGCTTTGATTGATGTGCAAATGTTAATTAGAGGTAGTTCCTAGGAAGACATTTTAAAAGGGATTTCAGAACAAAATTTTATGCTGATGTAACTTTTTTTTTTAAAATCTCGAATAGAATGAGAGGTACACTCTTCATTCTTCGAGCAGAATTTATATACACCGTGACATCTAGAAAATAGGTCATAGCACAGAACCCTAGATATATGTATTCCCAAACCAATCAGATGAGAAGCAACGCCTTTCAACTAATCACCAACTTATAACTAGGGATAACTATAATAGCAAAATGCAGTTTGATGAATAAATCTGAGCAGGCTGAAAGAACATATGGAGGGCATCCATTGGAAGAGCAAAATAACAATGGTAAATTATTTGGTAAATATGTGACTGGAATAAGTACTGTATATACTTGTTCATAAGCCAATTTTTTTTGGATTAAAGAAGGGGAATGAAAGAGTGAGGGTCGGCTTAGGAGCAAGTCAGGATGGTTTCCAGACTGTCAGGGAAAGCCCCTGGCACGCCTGGAAGTTGAGTGTGTATCTGGAGCATCGGCAGGTATAGAGCAATTCAGAGCCCAGCAGCTGCATTTCACCAGTTACACCCAACAGGAGCTGCGGAAAATGGCAGTCAGTGTGTTTCTCAGCCCACACAGCTTTCCAAAGCTCCCATTGACTGGCACCAGCAAACTACAGCTCCATGGCTGCTGATGCACCAGGCACATACAACATCCTGGTGCGCCAGCAGTTTTCTCTGACAGCTGGGAGCCAACGCTCAGCAATTAAAATTAGATTTAAATTTGGAGTCAAGAGAAAAACAGAAGTTTTCGAAGTATTTTAATGTCATCAAGTGAAAAACCTGTTCAGAATAATTCAACAAAGAGCTATTCACATCCCTTCAGAATTACAGTCAGTATTTTAAATTTGAACTTCTTATGAAATATTGCCATTTTTAGTGAATTTTTGCTACTTGGCAACTCCCTCCCTGCTACTGTCAACAGACTGATGCCAGCACAAAGTGCTTTTGAAAAATCTCACTGTTCATCTTTTTCTGTTCTGCTGCCCTTAGACCAGATGACCATTTCTCTACAGGTGGTGCACTGTGACTGTGATGTTACTGCTCCTGAGCATGCTATACCCATGCTCTTACTATACCCATTAGGACTGAAGCCAGGTTGCTCCTGGTCCTTTCCATTAGGAATCCAAATGGGAAACTGAGGGAGAGAAGGAAATACAGAAAGCAGAAGGGAGAGAAGAGAACATGGGTATGGGTTTCACAGAGACCAAGGGTAGGGTGACCATCTCTCCCCTCCAGCCACATAGTCGAGATGAATGGTCACCCTACGTTGGAGTCAGACAGTGGCTGCCCTCTGGAGGCTGCCACCCTACTGGGGGAAAGAGGGTGCTCTCAAGCTCTAGGGGGCAGCTGTGGCTCTCAGCTGCCCTGTGACTTGGGGCACCGGAAACGGAACTGCTGCCCCATGAAACAAGGCTCCTGACTTCCCCCAGCTGTGGGGTAAAGGTGGAATATGGGGCAACTAGCCCCTTTAGCAAAATAAATCGGGATGCCAAGATGTCATCCATAATACGGGGCTGTTCCACCCAAAACAGGATGGATGATCACCCTAACCAAGGGGGACCACAGGCCTTTGGGAAGTCATAAAGAGGAATGTGAGGGAGGACACAGACTGAGACAGGCAGTGGTATATGAAGGTACAGGAGACAGTGAGGAATGGGAAATGTGCATGTACAAAGTAGTGTCGGGAGAAGGGAACCAAGGGTGAACGGAGAAATATCTGGTAAATAAGGGACATGTAGAGGAAGAGAAGCAATTGACTGTATAGGACAGAGAAAGAAAGGAGGGGAGAGAGCTACAGCAGAGCAAAGGAAGAGAATATACTTACAGCAGTCTACAGCACAAGAAACAGCAAAAGGTAAACAGAAGAAGGCATGGATTTTTGTGTATCCATATAAAGGTTGAATTAAATAATCCCATGTCAGTGGAGGGTGAGTGAGAGCATTTCTTCTGTTGGTTCACAATGCAAAAGTCAGGCCACAAATTAATCCAATAAAATATGATTTTAAGCTAATGTCAGTGTGATTTTTGAATGTGTAGAGTTAAAACCACCATGTACACTCACTGTGGGTGAGAAGAAATAGTCCATATACCTGTATATAACTAAGAATCTGTGGTCTCGGGATATATGCTAAGCACATTTCACATTTTGACCATACCCTTTCAGCTCATCTGCCTTTAAATATCTATTAAAATGCAAACAGTAAAAGAAATCATTGTCTCTAATTATCCTTCAAATTTAAAGAAAACAAATTATTTTGCTACCTTGACATAATAAAGCATATCTGATCTGCTAGGCAAGAAACAGACACACAGAGGGCATCTAAAAGCTAAAAGTCTACTGGATAACATTACAGAAAGTATAATGAACAATTCCCTTGTGTGTAGGGGAGCTGACTTTCAACTCTCATACAGAACATCTTTTCACCTGAGTAAGTTAAGTTCTATTTAAATTGTGTATTTCTCTGTCGTATACAAATTATAAGAACAGATTAATGAGTTTTATGGAGCAAATGTTTGCAACCAATTAATGGCCAAAAGAATGAGTTTTACTGAGAGAATGTTTACAACCAATGAAAAGCCACCTGGCATAGGGTAAGAAATAAAATACGTAAGTCATCTGCGGAGCAGAAGTGGGTTACAGCCCTAACTAGCACTGAACATGGTTAACAATTACACATGGTAACATACCTTGCCCAGATACATGTAATGGAAAGATTACTTTTAAGCCAATAAGTAGTCCCTGGGCAAATATCCATATATACTATACTTGATCTTAGCCTTTAGTACCAGATTTTTCAAGAGCAACAGCTAGCAAGCAGCTCCCTCTGCTGTTTCTTTATTGTATGTTTTCAAAATGTGCCTTTTTAGAAAGTTTCTCTTTGGTGAAAAGACGCAAATACAAATGTGTACAACATCAAACTATTATATATTGTTCATTTGAAATATATTAACAGTAAAAGTTTAAGGCGGCATTACAAATGTTCTCATTAGCCTCAGCCTTTCCAGACTACTGCACCACTTTCAAGAGTCTGATTTGTCTTGTGAACCCCTATGTTTCATCACACGTAAACACCCCGGCTGTGTCTACACATGCACATTATTTCAAAAAGACCATCCCTCCTTCGAAAGAGCACAGGCAGCATCTGCATGCGCCATGCACTCTTTTGATCGGAAAGCAGAGGCACACAGCCCAGACATCGAGAGCTGGACCTGATCCTGTAGTGGGAAGAGTGCCCTCCCTCAGAAAACAACATCAAGAGAAGGCACGTATAGACGCACCATGGGCCGCTCTTTCAAAAGAGGAGTCCTCCACGACAGCACCCAGCTGGAGCACGGAGCCACCCTGCCCAGCAGACCAGAGCTCTGTGACCTACGCATTGAGCCGCTCTTAAAGCCGCATGGATCCGGAAACCCGATCGCAGAAAGCTGAGAGCAGGCAAGCTGCGAGCACACGAGCTCCTCACAGCACACCCGCTCAGCCATCCACAACAACAACCTGGGCCACATGGCCCGCACCGGGCAGCCCCCTGAGCCCGAAGGCCCCTGCTCCAAGTCCTCACAAGAATCCCAGGAGCCCGTCCCACAGGAGAAGAAAAAGGGCCCTTCCTGGATGGAACCTGAACTTCAAGATCTCTGGGGCCTCTGGAAGGAGGAGAAGGTCCTCCAGGAGATGGGGCGGTGGGTGAAGTGGAGGAACGCCGCCACATTTGCTTGCCTGGCCCGTGGACTCTCAAGCCAAGGCCACCAGGAGCGGACCCCAGAGCAAGTCGAGAGCAAAGTCAAGGAGCTCCAGCAGGGCGATAACTGGGTTTGGGATGAGGCTGGGTGCTCAGGGGCAGGTCCCTCCACCTGCTTCTACTATGGGAAGCTCCACACCATCCAGGGGTCCCAGGACAGCTCCCCTTCCCCAGCGGTCCTGGACACCTCCAAGGACCAGCACAAGCCAGAGGAGCTGGAGGAGCCCAGATCAGCCAGCCCAAGCCAGGGGGCGGACACCACCTGGGAGTGGTCCAGTGTTGAGGGTGACCTCATCATCAACATTTCCTCGAGTCATCCAGCCAGGCCACGGGGAGCCAGGCATTGCCAGAGATCATTGTGGTCCCCCCAGTAAGTGAACAGTGGATCAGGCAGAGGCCCCCAATGTGCCCCTTGCGCCCAGAGGGAGGAGGCTGACCTGGCGTGGTGAAGGGAGGCATGGGACCAGCTCATGTCCCACCTGGAAGACATCCATGGGACTCTGTGGGAGCACATGGGCAATGTGGCACATCTCCTAGCCCTCCATACACACACCCCAGCTGCCCCCCCCCGCACAGGCCACTGCACACACACACACACCCCACAGAGGCCCCCACTCCACCTCACACCAATGTCCCCTCTACCATCCCACCCTACCTTTTGGTGCTCCCCGTCCCAGCCCCGCCATGGAACTCACTCTGAGGGGAGAGAAGGGGATCCCGGAGCCAGCGGGGCTCTCAGCCCACAACCCCCTTGCCCGAGTGATCCTCCCGGTTCAGGCCACTGCCCACTCCCCTCCCAGTTCAGACTTCATCAGCCTGCAGCATACAGGGATGTTCCCCCCACCCACATTGTAAATAGTTAAATGTTCGAATAATACACTGGGTTTTGGTTTAAGTTATAAATGTTTATTGTGCACCAATGCCCATGTCCTGCAGGCCTGTGGGGGGAGGGGCAGGCATGGGTGCAGTGGTGGTGCATGTGGTGGGGGGGGTATCGGGGGGTCAGTGTGGCCCAGGGGCAAGGCTTACCCTGAGGGCCTCCCAGATCTGGATCCGGACCCTGTCACGGTTCACCTGGCAAGTGACGACAGCCGCCGGCTGCTCAAAACCGACAGTGGCCTTGGCCGCCCAACCCTGCATGTAAGCGTCCCCCCTTGCCCTCCATGAGGTTGTGGAGGTGTAGCCAGACAGAACCCCCCCCACCTTTTCTCTACTCCATCTTGTCTCTCCTGGGTGCTTCAGAGCACCAAAGGGTTAACAGCTCAGCCCTGGAATGCCCGAGAGTGCAGATGTGCTTATCTCAGCCACAGTCTTGAGGCTCCAGAGCAGAAAAAAATGGGCTAATAAACAGCCGAGCCTCGGACTGCCCTTGGTTAATTACCATCAGTTGATTCGCCTACACAAACATCCCAGATGGAGGAAAAATCTCCGACCCATAAAGCAAGAATGCCCTAAAATTATCTCCACCCTACAGGTGTGAACCAGCCCTGTGAGAACCAGTGTCTTGAGATGAGTTACTTCAATTGGCACCCTTTTGGATAAGGAAGAAGCATATGTGACCCAATGGGTATAAAGTAATGGTCTGGCAGCCCCTCTAATTGAGCTCCAGTAACCTCTACCTGCCGGTCAGGAGGGTCGTTGCCACCCAAGGTCCTTGTTATTTATTGCTTCTTCCCGAGGGATTGAGTGAACACTGGCCACGCCACGTTGGTAATGCAGGGGTGAGAATAAGACCTGTGAAGGGTACTGCTGTCCTTGTGCACATTCAATAATAGATCTACGAATTGTTACATGCCAGCTATTGAAAACTAAAGAACAAAGTGTAATCCTTGTAATCTTTGTAACAAAATATAAATCTTGTAAGTTTGCAACAAAGTATATGTATGTCTTGTAATCTTGTAACCATAAGAGTTAAGTCTCCTTAGTCAATAAATAAGCAACTGGTTAAGATGTGACCTGTGTCTCCCTGTTACTGTGCAAGCTGAACACAAAACAAAGAACCCAGCTGCTTTTCAGCTGCAATTAGCCTGGTCATTGGTAAGAGAGAGCGCGCTGAGAGCTGAGTGCTGAGTCTTGCTGCCTCCACAGGACAGACTCGTTGGGGCACCGGTCAGCCACCCCTGGCTGCCCGCTGCGAAGGGACTTTCTCGTCCTAGCAGTTAAAGACTCAGGTGTGGGAAGCTCTCAGTGCAACCGTTGGGGCACCCATCAGCCTGTCCTGGCTGCCCGCTGTGAAGGGACTTTTCCTGTCCTACCAGTTAAAGACTCGGGTGTTAGGACCTTGGGGCATCTGTCAGCCTGCCCGGGCTGCCCGCTGTGAAGGGGCTGTCTGTCCTAGCAGTTAAAGACTCGGATGAAAATAAGGGCATAGGTGGTATCTTACCCAACCATTGGCTAACAAGAGGATGCAGCAGGTGCCCACCACTTGTGGGCCATTGCGCACACCAACCTTGAGGCACCGCCACTACCCCTTAGGGTGCCCAAAGGCCCGCTCGACTACGTGCCGGGCCTGGTTGAGGCGGGTGTTGAGGGCCTTCCAGCTGGGGTCAAGGTGGCTGGTTTTGGTGCTGCATCAGCCATGGCAGTAGGGGTTATGCCACATCCGCAACCATGCATAGCGGCACAGTGGTGTCCCCAGCCGGCATCTCCCGCGGGGGGATGTAGGTGCTGGCCTCCATACACTGGCACAGGCTGGAATTGCAGAAGACCCTGGCATTGTGGGCTTGCCCCAACCAGCCCACGTAGCTGTCCATGTACCAGCCTTTGTGGTGCACCAGGGCCTGGAGGACCACCAAGTGGTAGCCCTTCCGGTTGATATAACAGCTGGTGCTGGGTGGTGGGGTGCAGATGGGGATGTGTCCCCATCCAGGGCATCAAGGCAAATCGGGAACCCCAACAAGGAGAAACCTCTGACGATGGTGTACAGGTCCCCGACATGGATGACCCGCTGCAGGAGCATGGTGTTTATGGCATGGTCAGCCTGCATGGGAGGGAGGCCATATGCTCTCATGAGGGTGTGGCAGGGTGTTCCCAGCCAGCTCCCGAGGGTTCCCTGTGCCCATGGGCCCCCTTTCCCCTCCCCATGGTGGGAGTACCCTCGGCCCAGCTTACTTCCATGAGCACCACTCTGACAGTGGCCTTGCCCACACAAAACTGAGTGGTAGGAGTCTGGGGTGGCTAGGTTCCATACCGCCATTGTGACTCGCTTCTCGAGGGGGTGTGCAGGCCACATGGTGGTGTCCTGGCACCTCAATGCAGGTGCCAGCCAGTGACACAGCTCCTGGAAGGTGTCCCAGCAAAAGCAAAAGTTCTGGAGCCAAGTGGCTTCATCCCATTGCCTCAGAACCAGTCGCTCCCACCAGTCCATGCTGCTGGGGTGGCTCCACAGGCGCTGGGGTGCCAGGGGGCTGGGGGTGGTCTGTGTCCTCAGGGGGCCTGTTCTGTCTCCTGAGGAGGAGGGGAGCATCTGCAGAGACCGTGCAGACAATGTGGGCAACAGTGCCCATGATGTCTGCATCCAGTGAGAGGAGCAGGGTGTTGTCGGCCATGGTGCTGCTGCACTGGGGTCTGAGTTGCTGCTGGCAGCTCTGCAGGCCTCGGGTAGTGCAGGGTGGGGGAACTGGAGGGGGGCCCTTAAAGGCGGCGGCTCACTGCGGGCCCCAGAAGGGCTTGGTGGCCATGTGACCCTGTCCGCAGCACCTCCGCCACCCTTCTTTCGAAAGAGCATTCGTACATGTGGACACTCCCTTTTGAAATAATGAGATGGGTCAGCGAAAGAGGGAGTCAGAACTGCGATACACCTTTGCCTCATGGTTGTGGTCTTTCAAAAGCCGTCATATTGATTTCTGGCTTTCGATTTTGCCCTTTCCATGGTGGGCTCCCATGTAGACACAGCCTACTTATTTAAAAAAAATCAAATGTAAAATACCAAAAAGTGCTTACTTCCTCATTTTTACTATACACAGGTTGAACCCCCCTAGTCTGGCACCCTTGGGACCTGATTGATGCCAAACCAGAGAATTTGGTGAACCATGGGAGGTCAATATTATCTAACAGCATTACCAACATTTCCACTACTTCCTTGGCTCTTAGAGGACATGTAGGGGGTAAATTAGAGCTAAGTAACAGCATGGAACACAGATAGTCAGGACTGGTGGCTGTAAACAAACTTTATGGGACCATGGGAAACTTGGCCACACCCAGGATAAGTGGGCATTGACTAATTAAAATCACGCTGCATCGCAGATGCTGCTGGCTGAGAGACTGAGGGATTAGAGAGGTTCACCCTGTAGTATTTTTCAGTCTATCTCATAAAAGTATAGTAGTGCCATCTTTTTATTGTGAAAGTGCAACTTATAAATGTAGATTGTTACACAATTGCACTAAAAACCAAAACAATGAACTTTAGTGCCTACAATTCCACCCGATCTACAGCCTGTTTAGCAAATATCTAAGATGGGTCTGCAATCTGCAGCTCTTTAAGCAGCCACCAGTGACTCCTCTTGCTGCTCCAGAGGCTGCCACTGCTTAAACAAAAAAATTAAATTCAGTTGCCTGCTGTTAAACCAACTGAATTTAGCTTTTTGGTTTGTTTGTTTGTTTAAGCAGTGGCAGCCTCTGTAGCTGCTGAGCAGTCAGCTGCAGCACAGAGCCCTGGAAGAGAAAACTGGCAGAGCAGAAGCCACCCGTGCTGCACATGGGGGGAGCACTAAGCCCACAAGAGAGCTGGGGAGAGAGGCGGCCCAGCCTCCCCCTGCCAGAGCTGCACGGCTCCAGAGGGGAGGAGAAGGGATGGCCGAGGAGGAGCTGCATGCGCTGAGGTGAATTAATCCTGAGGATGCAGGGGTGGAGGTTGGGGCTGAGACAGTTTAATCCTGGGGCTGGGGGGTGCAGCTTGGGGCTGGGGGGGTTAAACCTGAGGATGTGGAGGCGGTTTGGAGCTGAGAGGGGTTAGGCCTGGGGATGGAGGGATGGGTTTGTGGGATGGGGGTAAAGCTTGCAGATAGGGGCAGATTTGGGGGCTGAGGTGGGTTATGCGTGGAGATGGGGGTAACAACTTTCTAACTGATACAAATCAATGCGTGTGCACTGTTCTTAAAATAGGGGTGATAAAAAGTATGATTTGACATTATTTATTAAGGATCATCTCATATGGACAAGCATTGCGGCTCTTGAGTATTGATTTTCTAACTGAATTTGAAAAAATGGCTCTTCTCACTATTTCGGTTGCAGACCCATGGACTAAGAAAAACAAGTTTGTTTACATTTGTGGGAGGGGTAGATAGAGCCCCTGCTTTCTATTTATAATGTCACCTGAAGGTGAGAAAAGGCTTTCCCAAGGCACTTTTGTCACAAATATCACAAGATATTTATCTGACAGATATGCTAAACATTTGTATGCCCCTTTGTGTATTGGCCATCAGTCCAGTGGACATGCATCTATGTAGATGATGGTCATTAAAAAAAAAAAAGAATTAAAATTGTGACTCAACTCCTTGGTTGGGGAGGAGGAAGGAATTGTGCATCTCCTGCTCTGTCTTTTATCTCTGTTTTGCCATATATTTCATTTTACAGCAGTCTTGGGTATGACCCAGCACATATTCATTTTAAGAACACTTTCAGAGTAGATTTGACAAAACGCAAAGAGGGTACCAATGTGCGACTTCTAAAACTAGCTACAGCACTCAACCCAAGGTTTAAGAAGCTGAAGTGTTTTCCAAAATCTAAGGGACAAAGTGTGGAATGTGTTTTCCAAAGTCTTAAAAGAGTAACACTCTGATGCGGAAACTACAGAACTTGAATCATCAAAAATGAAAATTCTGTTGGTGGCATCTGAATCAGATAATGAAGATAAACATGCATTGGTCTGCATTGCCTTTGGTAATTACTGAGCAGTACCCATTAGCAGAATGAACCCATGTCCCCTGGAATGGTGGTTAAAACGAGAAGGGACACATGAATCTTCAGCTCATCTGGTACTGAATGTTTAGCGATGATGGCTACAATGATACTGTGTGGAATATCCGTTTTTTTACTTTCAGGTGACACTGAAAACAAGAAATGGGCAGCATTATTTCCTGCAAATGTAAACAAACTTGTTTGTCTGAGTGGACAGTAGGAGTAGGAGTGAGTGGACTTGTAGGCTCTAAAGTTTTACATTGTTTTGTTTCTGAATGCAGTTTTTGTACATAATTCTGTATTCCAAGTTCAATTTTCATGATCAAGAAACTGCACTAGAGTACTTGTATTAGGTTAGTTGAAAACCCTTGTTGACAGGGGAAATATTTGTAATAAAAATAAATATAAAGTGAACACTGTACACATTGTATATTGTGCTGTAAATGAAATCAGCATGTTTGAAAACATAGCAAACATCCAAAATATTTAAATGAATGGTGTTTCAATATTGTTCAATAGCACAATTAAATATTGAATGCACAATTATGATTAATTTTTTATCACACGACAGTCCTACTTAATTGCTTTTTTCCCCTGGTTTTAAAATGACCTAATGAAAAGCATCTCATATGTAAAACTGTATTTTATGTTGAATAACATCAAATATGTAAAACAAATTCCAGAATTTTAGATATTTTTATGAAATGGTTTACACATTCCAAACAGGAAAATTCTGTTGTTTCCCCCAGTGCAATTGCAGTTCCAACTCCCTTTGATGTCAGTCTGAGTTAAATTAGGAGGCATGAATGTGTTCTTAATATTTTCTTTGTGACTTTGTCAGAGTCCTAGTCTCTGAAGCAAAACGTTACAGATGAGACGAGACAAAGATCAGTTTTCCAATCAGCAATCTCTCTATTCTTCCCCTTTTAAAAATTTTGCAAATCCATGAATGCCACATATGTAATTTTTAGCTTTTGAGAGACTGGTATCCAAAATCCCCAGCATTAATTCCATACTTTCATCCACTGTGATGTTTGCAGTCACTCAGTTATGTTACCAACAGAACAGATTTTGGTCAAACTGAAATATAAGCATTAAGATGGCATCACTTCCACAACTGTAAGCAGGTTGCATTTTCTGCTTTTGGCTTTCCTAGAATAATTTTTAAAACCAAGTATACAGACATGGGATTTGCAAAGCACATTCAAGGGTGGGACATGGCTCGTGAAGAAATGTAACATTAATAGTTACATGGTTTGTTCTCATAATATCCTGCTTGAAAGAAAACATGCCCTCTGGATAGCTCCCCCTGACGTTAATGGTAAAACGCATGATGTCAGTGAGAACACAGGCCCATCCCTGAGTCGCTTTGAAAAATCTCACCTTTAATTATTTTTTTATTTTTTCACATGTAAGAAATATCTTAAAGATTTCCTATCATTGCTACACATTTGCTGGCTTCTTGGCCAAGTTACACAAGGAATGTGTGTCCAATATCCTTTGAATATAGTTGCCTATGAGGCAATAGGGACTTTTCCCCAACACGGTTATGTTCAATGAGGAGCATTCTACAAATGTCACTTCAAAGCCAAAAATTAATCATGTCTGCATGAAGGGCCAAATTCTGTCATTGTGTCCTGCTGTTCCCCCTTACCTCAATAAGAGCTGTACAGGTACACCTAGGGGCAGAATTGGGCTCTGCTTTTAAAAATACATTTAATACCTCTTACCTGTGACAATTACAGAGAAAACTTAGGCCTAGTCTCTACTGGGCCTTTCATGGAGTTGCTGAAATACTTACAAATTATTGTAAGTACTATTTTTTAAAAATACTATTCAACCCTATTTATATTGGTCAGCTAAACAGTGTCAAAACCATTTTAGCTGGAACTATAGATGAGGTGAGCTTTAAAATAGTGTATCTACATTGGTTCAAGGCTAGGTGTAGAAGGGGTCAAATGAAATTGTTCCTGCTCTCTCGAGCAAATTCTGCCGTTTTCTTTAAAAAACTGCAGTAACCATAGATATCATTTACTCTGATTGGGTGCGTCTACACTAGCCAGCTACTTCAAAGTAGCTGACACGATGTCGAAATAGCACGTCGCGTCTACATGTGCCGTGCGCTATTTTGATGTTGAAATCAATGTTAAGCGTCGAGACTTCGAAATCGCTATCCCTATCCAAAGATGGGTATAGCTCCCTACTTCGACGTTCGACTTCGAAGTAGGGCATGTGTAGACAATCCACATTCCGCTACTTCGACATAGTAGGGTCCTCCATGGCGGCCATCAGCTGAGGGGTTCAGATGCTCTGTCCATCCCCTGCGGGGCTCTATGGTCCTCACGTGCAGCAGCCCTAAAAGCACCACAGACCTGGATTTCCTGTGGCAGGAAGCTGAGAGCGTGCAGGCAGCAGCACACACACGTGCTAGCCCTGCATGCCCTCTAGAGACCCCGACCTGACTGCCCAGCACCATGGCATTGAGCCAGCCCCCAGAGCACCCCCAAGACTCCCCCCCCCAAGGGGACCCAGGCACCCTGGCAGCTAAACGGGGGGCCACAAAGAGGTGGGGCCCCTCCTGGTTGGAGGCTGAGCTCCGAGCCCTGCTGGGGCTCTGGGGCAAGGAGGAGGTGCTCCACGTGATGGGGAGCAAGAAGCAGAACATGGAACCATTTGCCTGACTGGCTGAGAGCCTGGCCGCCCGGGGCCACACTGCCCGCACTCTGGACCATGACTGGAGCAAGGTGAAGGAGTTGTGGCAGGGTTACGCCCAGGCCCAGGACTCAGCCAACCAGTCTGGGGCTGCCTCCACTGCTTGCCCCTATTACAGGGAGCTCAGGGCCATCCTGGGCCACCAGGACACCTCCTCCCTGCCCCCCAGCCACTCTGGATACCATGGCTGATGAGCCCCAGCAGGCCTCAGAGCTGGGGCCTGCCCAAGGAGCCCCCCTCGGGACGGCGGAGCAGGGGTCCAGAGTGAGGGGCCGGGGGGGGGGGGGGGGGGCTCCTCATAGACCTCCCCTCCCAGAGCACCAACCTGGCATCTGCCCACTGGGGTTCCCTCAACCATGGCAATGGATGGTCAGGTACATACCCCACAGGGCACACACCCCTGGGCCATGGGATGAGGGCACCAGACATGACTGGGAGCCCCACACACTCCCAGCGGACCCCGACCCACAACCGCCCAGCCACAGCATGGTCCCAGGACGGCAGCATGGCCATCAGCGCCCGTCAGCACCCATACCCATGGACAGCACTGTGCCCTAACCCCGGGAGTGGGGGGACCATGCAATGGGGACACCCAACAGGGACTTCACACCCACCAACAGGGATGGAGACCCAGAACCCAAGAGGGTTGGGGGGGACTGGGCCACAGGCCAGGGCACAGTACTAACAGCCTTCCCCTCCATCTCTCTCTCTCTCTCTCTGCAGTTGCGCCATCCAAGGCCCCAGGCAGCCAGGCACCCTCCATGGTCCCCGAGAGACCACCGGAGGTCAGCCACTGCCAGCACTCGGGGACACCCCCCCCCAAGGCCAGTGGGATGGGCATGCCACCGCCGGACCCAGGGGATGGCCCCTGTGAACCCCCAGCTCCTGGAAACTCTCTGGTGGCAGACAGATGTGGCCGAGGAGAGACTCCAGTTCGACCAGGAGGAGTCCACCCGGCGCTGGGCAGCATGGCAGGAATTCATGGGGGTATTCTGGGACATAGATGGGTCAACCTGGAGGCTGTCGCTCGGCTCCCGCCCCCTGGTGCTCCCCATGCCGCCCTCCCCACTGCCCCACCAGCCACGCCGCCTGCCTCGCTGCCTGCTGCCCCAGCTGCTGTGCCGCCTGCCTCGCTGCCTGCTGCCCCAGCTGCTGTGCCGCCTGCCATGCCTCCTGCGAGCCCCCCAGGACAGGAGGCCACTGGGGCTGAAGACCGGCCGGTGGAGGCATCCCGGCCATACCTGCCAGTCCTCCTGGCCCCCAGCTGGCCATGCCAGGGACTGCGGACAAGGGCGGGGCAGTCATGACTTGTACCTGCCGGGGATTGCGTCCCTCTACACCCAAAACAGACTGATGGACCGACGGCCAAGCCATCTGCTGGTCCCCCATTTGTATATTGTTGTTCCCCTTGTGTACAGTTGTCCTCTTTTGTATACTGGTTACAGTTTTGGTTGTGTGCATAACACAGTTACCAGTTTTCAATAATTCACAGTTTTATTTTCCAAAGAACCTGAAACGTGTATTTGTTGGGGGGATGGAGTGTGGGTGGTGGGGGCAGTGCAGGTGGTGTGTGGGGAGAAGGCTGGGGGAAGGCCAGGGAGGTGTTCAGGGGTCTTCCTGATCAAAATGGGCCTGCAGGGCACCACAGACCTTTACACCCTTGGGGTGGGCCTGGCGACTGGGTGCAGCGGCTGGCTGGGGAAAGCCCAAGCTGGCGTCAACTGCCCAACCCAGACGAAGGCCTCCCCCTTGCTCTTGACAATGTTGTGGAGCCTGCAGCATGCACCCACAACCTGGGGGATGTTCTGGAGGCCAATGTCCAGGCGGGCAAGGAGGCACCACCAGCGGCCCTTCAGGCAGCTGAAGGTCCTCTCCACCACCTGGTGGGCGTGGTTCAGGCAGGTGTTGAACTGCTCCTGGCTGGCATTGAGGTGGCTGGCGTACGGGTGCATGAGCCAGGGCTGGAGGGGGTTGGCTGCGTTGCCACGAGGCAGAGGGGTACGGTGGTGTCCCCCAGAGGGATCTCCTGTGCTGGTGGCACCAGCCCAAGTTCCAGACGATGTGGGTGTCATGTGTGCAGCCGGGCCAGCCCACGTAGACATCTTGGAAGCAGACCCAGCTGTCCACCATGGCCTGCAGGACCATGGAGTGGTAGCCCCTGCGGTTGATGTATTTTCCCTTGCTATGGTCCGGGGCGCGTATGGGGATGTGGGTCCCGTCCAGGGTCCCGAAGCAGTTCAGAAACCCCATGGCGGTGAATCCGGTGATGGCTGTGTCCAGGTCTCCGAGTCAGATGACCCTCTGCAGCACCATGGCATTAAGTGCATGGACCGCCTGTGGGGAGGGAACACAAGTGCCCATGAGGGTGTGCAGGGTGCCCCAGGTCCCTCCCCCCAGGCTCCCCTCCTGGGCACCTCCCTGGGTACCCCCCCACCCAGCCCCTCCCTTCCCAGCCCGACACCCAGCCTCTCTCTCCCCAGCACCCCTCCCTCCCCAGCTCCACACCCGGGCCCCCAGCCCCAGCCCCCCACCCCCCAGTGGATGCATGCCCAGGTCTCCTTACCTCCATGACAACGCTCCCAACCGTGGCCTTTCCCACTCCAAACTGGTGTCCCATGGAGTGGTAGCTGTCTGGAGTGACCAGCTTGCAGATGGCTATTGCGACCCTCGTCTCGACGGGGAGGGCGCGCCGCATCCGTGTGTCCTGGTGCCTCAGTGTGGGGGTGAGCCTCTGGCAGAGCTCCAGGAAGGTCTGCCAGCGCATGCGGAAGTTCCACAGCCACTGGTTATCATCCCACTCGCCCATGACCAGCTGCTCCCACCACTCAGAGCCAGTGGGGAAGCTCCAGAGGCAGCAGAGCACCCAGCGGGGGAGGGAGAGGGGAGCCCAGTGGTCAGGGGCATCGCCTTCTGCCCCTGGGAGGGCTCCTCTGCCAGGAGCTTCTGGGCAGTCTCCCGTGCAGCACCTAGCAGGGCGCTTGCTCCCTGGGTGACTACCTGGAGGGCTTCCAGCTGCTGCTGCTGGGGGTCCATAGCTGCTGTGCGTTGGTCTGCGAGAGTGTGGCTAGTGCTGTGCAGACCTCGTGCTGTGCAGGCCGAGTGTGTCTGGGAGGGGCCCTTTAAAGGAGTGGCTTTCTGTTGCCCTAGAAGGGCTAGTCCAGCCTGTGACCTGGTCCGCAGGCTTTGCTGGCCCCTTATTTCAACAGGGAGCGCTTGTGTGTGTGGACGCTCTGCATTTCCTTCTGGGGCGGCTCCTTTCGACGTTCCTCATCACTACTTTGACGTTGAACATCGACGGCACCAGCCCTGGAGGACGTGTAGACAATACGCATCGAAGTCGCCTATTTCGATGTTCTCTACTTCGATGTAGTGTGCTAGTGTAGCTGTAGCCATTATGGATATTATGTTCATTATGTATCCAATAATGGGCAAACTGCACATACATGTCACTCATAATAAACAGTTAATTATGACAACTCCGATCTAAATTAAAATATAAACAAACTGATCCATGAAGGTTGTAAAAAAAAAAAACCAAACACCTCAGTAAAAAGGAAATCAGTGTATAAAATGTCCGTAAACGTCAACCAAGTTAAGCAGCGGAGAAGTTGACTCATGACTTCATCTTTTTCTGTATGTAAACTACATTTTCTTTCAATCCTTTATTTTATTCCTTTGTACTTTACTGAAGAAGCCAAAAGCCACAAACAGTAAGAGAATCCAAAAGAAAAAATGGAAAAGTTCTACAGAATTTCACTGTATCTATTCTCCTCAGGCATGGAATGAGATATAGAGTAAAGCAGTTAGCTTATAACAGGCATTAATAGTATGACTTATAGATCATTTTACTTAGGGCAAGAGCTACAGAATGACAAGACTGTACAACATATGCAGTGTTGTTGTAGCTGTATCAGTCCCAGAATATTAGCGACACAAAAGTGGAGGGAGTAAAAACTTTTACTGGGATCAACTTCTGTTGGTGAGAGAGACAAGCTGTACAAGAACTTACACAGCGCTCATCTTCAGGTGAAGGCTGTACAAGAAAGCTAACCTCCACCCTTTCCCAGCAGGTGTCAGTATAAGGCAGTACAATACTTTGCAGTTTAACAGACATTTACATTAAAATTACCATACAAACCTCTGTATCATACAAAAATCTTTAATAGCTGCTTTTCGGTAACACACTGGGACACTATTAAGGATACAAAGAATAGAGGAACTGCCTGACTGAAGAGAGAGAGGAATGTACAGAACTCCAGCAGATGATTTGCATCTGCAAATCAAAGATACATTGAAGGGTAAGTAGTTGAGAGCATTCAAAAGATATTGTTCCAAGCATGTATTAGGGCCAAATTTTCAGAGGGACCCAACACAGCCTCTACAGTGATGCACAGAATTCTCCAAAGAATTTGGCCAGTGAATACTTTGTTTTCAAAATAAGTATATGAGGACCAGAGCACAAGAAGAAAATAATTAAAAACACACACACATTACTGGCAATTACCAGCTAAATAGACCCTAGTAATCAAAACAAAAATCACGTGTTCACAATCAAGCCCCAGACAAAAAGGCAGTTTAGCAACTCGGTTTATTGAAATTAAAGGAATGTACGCATTAGTCACCACTATCCTTGCTCTCCATGGTCTTACAAACAACATAGTAAAATAAAGTTAAGTCAAGCACTCAAGAAACAGGAAAGATTGGAGTGAAGCTTGTACCCAGGTGTTATCATTCCTCCTTTACTACTACAATGTGCACTGTTTTTTTCAGAGCACTCCATCTCATTGAACACACAGTGGTGCTCAGACAGTGAGGCAGCAATTAAATATTTTTTTAATCCTCCTCATTCAATGCATGGCCCCATTCTTTATTTTCTGCTAACACATATGTTCAACTCAACAGATTTGGTCAACTCCTCATGGTCTTTTCTATGGAGCTCTTCACCCACATTTTTTAGATATCTCACAAATGATGATAAATCTCCTCAACCCGCAGAGAAGACAAATTCGTGCTGTCCTCCCCTGTTTTAGAAAAGGGGAAACAGAAAAAAAGTGATGTGCCTGAGACCAGAATGAACAAATTGCAGCACTAAGATTAGGTCTCAAGACCACCTAACTTTCAAGCCTGAGATCATCCATCATTCTAGAGGTGCTGATCATCCAACTCCTACTCTTACAGACTTCAGCTGCAGTCTCAGAACCCCTGAAAGTTCAGCTCCATGCATCTCAAGTTACAAGCTGCGCTCCTAGTCCTGGATGACCATCCACCGATATTTTGGTTTCAGTGACTTGCTCATAAGGGCTACGTCTACACGTGAAGCCTACATCGAAGTAGCCTATTTCGATGTGGCGACATCGAAATAGGCTATTTCGATGAATAACGTCTACACGTCCTCCAGGGCTGGCAACGTCGATGTTCAACATCGACGTTGCGCAGCACCACATCGAAATAGGCGCAGCGAGGGAACATCTACACGCCACAGTAGCACACATCGAAATAAGGGTGCCAGGCACAGCTGCAGACAGGGTCACAGGGCGGACTCAACAGCCAGCCGCTCCCTTAAAGGGCCCCTCCCAGACACACTTGCACTAAACAGCACAAGATACACAGAGCCGACAACGAGTTGCAGACCCTGTGCATGCAGCATGAATCCCCCGCTGCAGCAGCAGCAGCCAGAAGCCCTGGGCTAAAGGCTGCTGCCCACGGTGACCATAGAGCCCTGCACGGGCTGGAGAGACAGCATCTCTCAACCCCCCAGCTGATGGCTGCCATGGAGGACCCCACAATTTCGACGTTGCGGGATGCGGATTGTCTACACGGTCCCTACTTCGACGTTGAACGTCGAAGTAGGGCGCTATTCCGATCCCCTCATGAGGTTAGCGACTTCGACGTCTCGCCGCCTAACGTCGAAGTTAACTTCGAAAGAGCGCCCGACACGTGTAGCCGCGACGGGTGCTATTTCGAAGTTAGTGCCGCTACTTCGAAGTAGCGTGCACGTGTAGACACAGCCATAGAATGTTAATGGTATAGGCAAGGCCAGAAATTAGTTATCTTTTATCTCCCTGCAGGTCCCTGCTTCATTCTTGACACTTTTTACACCTATTAGAGTAATAAGCCAGGGTCCCTAAAAACAACAGTTTCACTCAATGCACAACACAGATTCATTCCCTGAGCATAGCGTACTTTGTGTGCTGAATGAAACATGAGTCTGATGGAAAGTAACACAATCAAATATTCATTCATAAATGGACAGATCTAAGACTCCCTGAGAAATATAATGCTGCCGTTTCTTGGCTTTCCAAGCTTAACTATTCAAATTAAATAACCTTTTAGTAACACAATGCAATTTACAGAGGAGCTTGAGATTTTTCAATTAAGGAAAAAGATAATGCACATGTAATCCAGAGGCACAGGCTTCCATAACTTCAGACTACTGGACATCATCTACACTAGTGGTAGCAGAAGTGGCTTTGGTCCTCTATGAAACAGCCACACAACACATCAACAGTGACCAGCCCCACCCTTGCCCCCCACAACTCTACAGTCAAAGAGAAACCCATGGGCAAGTTTTATCCAAGAGGTAGTAGGGCTGAATGATGCAATTTGACCCTGTCTCCCCCAGTCAGAGAGACCTGGATTCTATCGCCAGTTTCTGAGGATGGAAGGAGACATTGTTTAAACAATAAATAATAATAGGAACATGTAGGATACAGAGCATAACACCACTTAGTAAAATGAATCCAGAAATTCATGCTTCCCTGATATCATCATTTGTCTCTGCTCCATGCACTCTCATTTTGTCCCTGGAAGATGGGGTGGCTCAGTTCCATGGGATGCCCTCCCAATCTCAGAGCAGGGAGATTGGTCACTGGGGCTACATGCTTGGTCTAGTTCCATTATTTTGCATGCCAGTTCTCTGTCTTCTCCCTTCCCCAAATGCTATAGCTGCCCAGTTCACAGATGGGCTGGCTGTTTTTCTGGGGGTTCACAATGCAGAATATACTATTCATGCTGTGATGGCAATACAGCTTTTCAGTGGTTCTGAGATACTGACACATTACCAAAATTATACCAAGAGATGCAACCCAGAAGTGGGAAACAGTGATTTTCAACACCTTATAACTCAGCCAAATCAAGACAAGATTTCATGGAACAAAAAGAAGATTCTTAGCTCCTAGGCTATGACACATCATATTTCATAGGCCTGTTGCAAACTATGGAGGTGTGCGAGCTCCTCAAAGAAAGATTACAAGAATCTTTCATAGTGGAAAGTACCAGGTAACCTAAATAAAGGGAAAGAACTCAAAAGTGAAATTGTGGAACTATTAACTGTGGTTTGCAACTTATCCTTTAAAGCAGCTTCTTTATGTAGTGACTGGAAGATAGCTAATGTGACACCAATATTTAAAAAGGACTGTAGAAGTGATCCTGGCAATTACAGACCAGTATGTCTAACATCAGTAGTGGGCAAATCAGTTGAAACTATAGTAAAGAATAAAAGTGCCAGACACATAGATGAACATAATTTGTTGGGGAAAAGTCAAAATGGTTTCTGTAAATAGAACTCATGCCTTACTAATCTACTAGAGTTCTTTGGGGGCAGGGGTCAACATGCATATGAATAAGGGGGCATCTAGTGGATATAGTACACTTAGATTTTCAGAAAGCCTTTGACAAGATCACACAACAAAGGCTCCTAAGTAAAGTTGTCATGGGATATGAGAGAGGGCCCTCTTATGGACTACAAATTGTTTAAGAAGACAGTAAACAAAGCATAAGAATAAATGATAAGTTTTCAAAATGGAGTGAGGTAACTACTATTGTCCTCCAAGGGTCTATACTGGGACCAATCCCATGCAATTTATTTATAAATGATCTGGAGAAAGGAGTAAACAGTCAGGTGGCAAAATTTGCTAATGATACTAAACTGCTCAAGACAGTTAAGAACATAGATCATGAAGAGTTTCAAAAAGATCTCACAAAACTAAACAATTGGGTGACAAAATGGCAAATGAAATGTAATGTTGATAAATGTAAAATAAAGCAAATTGGAAAAAAAACAATCCCCACTATACATACAAAATGATGGGGACTAATTTAGGTATAACCACTGAAGAGTAAGAGCTTGTAGTCATTGTAGATAGTTCTCGGAAAACATCCACTCAATGGGCAGCAGCACTCAAAAAGCAAACAGAATGTTAGGGATCATTAACAAGGTATAGAGAATAAGACAGAATGACAGAGAATATATCGCCTCTGTATAACTCCATGGCATGCCCACATCTTTGCTTTAGGAAGAGCATTTTCAATTTGCAATTTGCAGACCTAGAGAAGTTATTATTCCTCTCTGTTTGGCACTGGTGAGGCTACCTCAGAGCTACAGCTACACTAGAAGCATCTGTTGACAGATGAGTTAACAAAAAATCTGTCCACAGACTGAATCTACACACAAAATCAAATCAACAGAGCAATCCACTCTGTTGACAGGGAA
This sequence comes from Carettochelys insculpta, assembly GCF_033958435.1. Lineage (NCBI taxonomy): Eukaryota > Metazoa > Chordata > Testudines > Carettochelyidae > Carettochelys > Carettochelys insculpta. The sequence continues at coordinate 30,763,907 of NC_134149.1, forward strand.
CTGCCAGACTGCTCTGCCCAGTCTTGACAGAATGGCTTACCGGATGCTCTGCAAACAGGGCTGCCCGGTGAACAGGAAGCCTCCTCTGTCGAAGAAGTGTCTACACTGCACTTTTGTCAACACAGTGTTATTCCTCAAAGCTGAGAAGGACAACACCATTGAGGCAAATGCTGGGTTTTGTCAAGACTCTGCAGACAAAACGCTTCGTGTGTATAGATGCTCCCTGAGTTAATCTCTGTAGTGTAGACACGACCCTGGAGTACTGCATCCAGTTCTGGCCCCTCCCCCAATATAAGAAAAGATGTGGCTGCATTGGAGAGCGTCCAGCAGAGGGCAACCAAAAGGCTTAGGGAGGTGGAGCACATGAGCTATGAGGAGAGGCTGAGGGATTTGGGCCTGTTTAGTTTGCAGAAGAAAAGAGTGAGAGGCAATTTGATAGGAGTCTGTAACTTCCTGAAGGGAGGCTCTAAAGAGGATGGAGAGAGGCTGTTCTCAGTAGTGAGGGACGGCAGAACAAGGAGCAACGGTCTCTAGCTACAATGGGGGAGGTCTAGGCTGTGTATTAGGAAAAACTGTTTCACCAGGAGAGTGGTGAAGCACTGGAATGCATTGCCGGAAGAGGCCGTGGAATTGCCATCCCTAGAGGTTTTTAAATCCCAGCTTGACAAAGTCCTGTCTGGGATGATTTAGTTGGAGTTGATACTGCTTTGGGCAGGGGGCTTGACTCAAGGACCTCCTGAGGTCCCTGCCAGTCCTAGGATTCTATGAATCTTGAATACTGTGCACATACATGATCACCTCATCTCAAAAGATATCTTGACATTGGGAAAGGCTCAGAAAAAAGGCGACGTAAATGATAACAGGTTTGCAACGGGTACCGTAGGAAGAAAGATTAAGAAGACTGGGATTTTTCTTCTTAGAAAAAAGGAGACTAAGTGAGGTTATGATAGACGTCTAAAAATCATGACTGAATGGAAAAATAAATAAGGAAAAGTTATTTATTTGTCTGCATAACATAAGCACTAGGGTTCTCTGAATGAAATTAATGGGTAGCAGGTTTAAAAATAATAAAAGGAAGTTCTTCGTGCAGCACATGGTAGGTCTGTGGAACTCCTTGCCAGAGGATATGGTGAAGACCAGGACTTTAAAAGGGTTCAAAAAAGAGCTAGATAAATTCATGGAGGTTAGGTCCAACAATGGCTATTAGCCAGGATGGGTAGGAATGGTGTCCCTAACCTCTGTTTGTCAGGAGCTGGAAGTGGATGACAGGAAAGGGATCGCTTTTGTGATTACTTGTTCTGTTCACTTCCTCTGGGGCATCTGGTGTTGACCACTGTCAGAAGACAGGATACTGGGCCACATGGACTCTTGGTCAGACCCAGCATGGCTGTTCTTACGGTCCTGTTGCTACCAGCTCTCCCTATATAATCCTCCTATGAATTTCTAATTGGGTCATCATCATACCTAAGTACCATATTAAAATTAAGAGTAAAACCATTTGTCAGAAAAACAAACCCACATTCTAGCCTTCCTTTTTTCAATCCTGCTCTCATAACCGGGCTCATTTTTGGTGGCAGGGTTTTAGCAGCTAGGACAGACTATTCAGCCTGCATGACAACTTTCATGAGTTTTATTTAACTCCTAAATAATGAATAAAACACATACAAATAAGTGATCATCTCTGTGTTTTCCACCCCAAGGTTATGGCCTAAAGTAATTCCTCTTACTTGGAGCCTGCTCCGTTTGTTGAAAGGAGGGTGAAATAGAAAATTTCTTTTTACTACCTCAACAGTTTTGAGAGCAATGCCAATATTTTTAAGTGAAACAGAACCTAGGAAACAAAACAAAACAAAACACTCCTAAACGTTTCCACAGTTGTTCAGAATGTTTTGGTACACTGGAGCTGCGTCTACACGTGCACGCTACTTCGAAGTAGCGGCACCAACTTCGAAATAGCGCCCGTCGCGTCTACACGCGTCGGGCGCTATTTCGAAGTTAACTTCGACATTAGGCGGCGAGACGTCGAAGTCGCTAACCTCATGAGGAGATAGGAATAGCGCCCTACTTCGACGTTCAACGTCGAAGTAGGGACCGTGTAGACGATCCGCGTCCCGCAACGTCGAAATTGCTGGGTCCTCCATGGCGGCCATCAGCTGGGGGGTTGAGAGATGCTCTCTCTCCAGCCCCTGCGGGGCTCTATGGTCACCGTGGGCAGCAGCCCTTAGCCCAGGGCTTCTGGCTGCTTCTGCGGCAGCTGGGGATCTATGCTGCACGCACAGGGTCTTCAACCAGTTGTCAGCTCTGTGTATCTTGTGTTGTTTAGTGCAACTGTGTCTGGGAGGGGCCCTTTAAGGGAGAGGCTTGCTGTTGAGTCCGCCCTGTGACCCTGTCTGCAGCTGTGCCTGGCATCCCTATTTCGATGTGTGCTACTTTGACGTGTAGACGTTCCCTCGCTGCACCTATTTCGATGTTGGGCTGAGCAACGTCGAAGTTGAACATCGACGTTGCCGGCCCTGGAGGACGTGTAGACGTTATTCATCGAAATAGACTATTTCGATGTCGCAACATCGAAATAAGCTATTTCGATGTTGGCTGCATGTGTAGACGTAGCCTGGGTGCACAATTCAGATGACTCTGTCTAAATCATTTTCAACATTATTTGAGAAGGTGTTTGATCTTAAAAAACATGGTTTGAGGGGATTTTTATGCCCAGATTTTTTATTGTTAGGAGCAAGAGTCAGGGTCACAGTGGTAGCTGCACCTCTTTCCCCTTCTTTGGCCCCACTGAGTAAACCCTGTCACATGGCTAGTATCAGTCACGTACCTCCCTTGAGGTTGAATCAGGCAATTCTTTCAGTCCTAGATCAGGCCCTGGTCTACAGTACCTTGTATAGCAACCAAGCTTGCCCTGCCCAACAAGTCTGTCAGGGTTCAGTAACTGTAGTCCTTTCTTTCAGGAGTCTGTAACAAAGGGGTGTTTGCAGTGACCAGACAGCCTTCTTAAACGCCAACTATTGTTTCATTTTAAGAGTAGAAATAAAGCATTTGGAGAAAAAAAGATTTTACATGAAAGAGTCTGCCCACATATTTCCACATGTATTTGCGATGGGGGCTTAAGCAAGTCAAACTGCTGCAGATATCACAACCGGTGCCTGTGTCAATCTGGTTTTCCTGAATAGCTCCCAAACCCGAACCTTTCCTGAACCTCTTTGAGACTAGCTCCCAAACTCTTACCTCCCTAGACACATTTTCTTTGTTCCTGTCAGTACCATGCATCAGGCCTGCTTCTCAAAACCACCTTAGAAGGGTCTGTCACATCTTCAACGCCAACGATTCGTCCGTTAGCTCACTGCAAGCTTAACTGTTTGTTGATACATGTTTTAAGCCATTGTTTTGACATCCTGCTCATTCCTTACTTCACTCCTAAACTCAACATATTCATACAGTAAGTATCCTAATAATCAGGTCACATACAATATTCATAAGTTATTACAGAGTATCTCCACTTCTGTCACACCAAATGTGGAATTATTTAGCCTGAGATGTCAGAGGCATCATTTTCTATTGGTCTATTAATAGTCAAGATAGTGTTATTACCAACTTAACACAGCTTCTCACTGTACTTTTTACAAGTCAAACCATCTTCAAAAAGCTATTTAAGGTTTCTATTAAAGATTTACACATTGTTTTGAAAACATAATTTAACTAGTTCATGGAAATTCTGCTTTCTTAAGATCTCATTGAGTTCCATGTTAAAATGATTAGGAATAAGACTAAAGGCACATTTATCAGAGAAATCCGAAACATGATTTATAAGCATAGTTTTTAAAAGGTAAATGCATGAATTATTTTTAATTACGCCATCATGTGCGATTATATTTGGGAAGAAAATTCTGACCTTGCTGATTTTAGGCATTTTTGTGATATATACCTTTCATACTTCTCCAGTATTAAATGTATATTTAATACATTGTGCATGTGATGGTGGTGACAATATTCTGATCCTCATTTTCATGAAAGTATTGCTCATTTTTGTCAAATTATGGAGTCAAAAACGAGGGGTTTTTAAGCTCATAAATATACAGCATATATAAATGAACAAAATGTAATGTAAATTTGTGCTCATGCTTTTTTCCATGGAAAAACAATTAATTCCTTAAAATCCAGGGTACATTAACTTCTACAATGTCCTCTTAAATTTATGGAATACTAGCAAATTGGCCCAGCATTTCTTGGGTATTTAGGTGAAATAAGTCTTTTTCCCCCATTTGGAAAACAAAAGGAAAATGTGTCTGGTTAATACAAATGATTGTATTTCTGGAAAATGAAAGGAAAGTTTGAATCAATAAAAGTCAGAGTGATTCACAGATTACATAGACCTTGTTGGTAGGTAACATTTGCAGTCTGCCTGTTGCTAAAATGAATAGAGGGGCTAGGCGAATGTTGGGGTGTGGGAGGGCTGACGATAGGGGGCTGTGGTATCGGTGTGAGAGCAGGAAGATGGGAGAGTTGGGGGGAGACAGAGATGGGGCTGGAGCAAGCTGCATTGAGGGCACAGGGCTGGGGAGGGTGAGGGCAGAGGGCTTGTGTGGTGGAGCCGAGGATGGAAGAGAAGTGAAGGCAGGGGGTTGGGATGGGGAGCTTGAGACAGGCAGTGTTGGAGTGAGGGCAGGGTGGTGGGAACTCAGAGCACATGGGTTGCTGTGAGTGAGGGGGTCTGAGTAGGAGATGGGGGTGCAGATGTCACACCAGAGGGTTTTGTGTGGGGGCAGCTTGGGGTGGGGGGAGTGTGGTTGAGTGAGGGAAGACACTGGGTGTGGGGGGCTGAAGATTTGGGGGGCTTAGAAGTGGTTTTGGGATGTGGCTGGGGTGTGATTGGAGGCATGCATGGGCTGGGGGGGGGCTGTTTCGTGGAAGGGGTGGGGTTGGTGTGCTGTGGGTAGGAGTTGGGGATTCAGAGTGTGTGGGTGGGTCAGGGCACAGAGTGGGGATGCAGACATCAGAGTAGCACTTTTGCTCCGGGAGGTTTCAGGGCAGATGGTGGAAGGTGGTGCAGTGAGGGCAGTGGGCTGAGGGCAGAAAGTCTGGTGCGGGGGTCAGGGTAGGGGGTGGGTAGTCACAGAGCAAGGGGATTACAGCAAGAGGTTGGGAGGTCTCAGGGGGTTTGCTGGGGGTAGCCCCAGCAGTGAAGATAGAGCTGCTCCATGGGGGTGGGCAGGGCTATGCTGTCCAGCCCTGGCAGCTCCTTGCCGGGGTCTGGGTTGTGTTTCCTGGCCCCAGTGTCTCTGGGGAAAGGGCTGGGCTGGCTTCTGCAGCCCCAACCATGGCACCCAAGGGGAGGAGGCACCTTCCCACACTCAGGGGAAGTCCCTTCCATGCCCCAGGGTGAACTGTTGGGGCAGAGCTGGAGCTCTTTTTCCCAGCCCTGGCACAGTGGGAGTGGCGGGGGGCTGGGGATGTGCCTTTTTTCCCTGGCCCTGGCACAGTGGGCAGTGTGGGGGCTGGGTCCAGGGTTGTTTTACCCATTTGCTGGAAGAGTGACTAGAAGGGGGGCTAACAAAGGAGGTTTTTCTCAGCTCCAGCATGAGCTTGCGGGGGCAGGGACAGGACTCATGGCTGCAGCATCTCATGGGCAGTGGAGGGCTAATTGTGTGTGGGAGTCTAAGAGGGTGCAGCAGGGTTGGGGTAGAGGGTCGAGTAGAGGGGCACTTACTTCTTCTGGCAGGGCAGAGAGCTCTGTCTCCAAGTGACCACTGTTTTCCTGCTGTGGCTGCCTCCCCGCAGTGGCCACTCTGCAGTATGGCTATTCCCTGCACCCGCTGCCTCCTGTGGCGAGTCTGAAGTATGTTGTCCCTCCTACCAGTGCCCCTCCCTTTCCACCTTCTGGGAAATCCTGGGATTTCAGGCATTTCCCATTTTCCAGGCACAACCAACCCCTCCTCTCAGTTTAAGTGAGGGTAAGGGGAAGTAGCATACCAATCTCGCACTTAGAGTTCAAGAGGATGTCAGCATTGCCTTCTGACTCTGACATCCGAGTCAGAAAGTGGAGGCCCACCAAACCTTAAAAATCTCTTGCCTGTAAAAGGCTTTGCTTTAAAAACTCCCCAAGGTCACAGATATCCTGACCCTGGGGGGTAGCTGGCACCATCAAAGTAAAAAATACGCTTTAATCCAGGAAGACACACTTGGGGATTATCTCCGCTCTTATCCTTTCCTTCAGAGAGATCTTGGGAACAAAGAGGTGTGATCTGATCACTGATCTTTCAGTCTAAGCCATGAATACACAGACTCTTTGCGGGACACAGGAACCAGACCATTTGCTTTTAAAAAATGTAATTTATTCACAAACCAAGAGAAAATAATTCAATCATACCAGTTGCAGCACAGAGGATTACTTCCCTAGGATTTGGCTTAGCAGTTACAGAATACAGGGAAAGAATCAAGTCATTAACAAGAACCACTTAAAAATACAGTTCCCAACAAATTCAAAATAACCGTAACCTGATCGCATCTAACTACACATTTCCCTTCTATTTATGTATCTATGTCTGATTATGAGATGGCCAGGATGTTTGCTGGATTCATTCTTGCTGATTAGTGGCAATCATCTCTCCTGCAGCCACAAAGACCCCTCAGACTGCAATTGTTCTCAGTTCAAAAGTTTCTCTTCCTCCCATGGGCTTACCTGACCAACCCCTGCTGAGAGCCTTCTGTTAACCCTTTACAGGCATTCGTTCATGACAGAGGAGTTCTTGAACAAATGTAGGACAGACAGACACACTCTAAAATAAACAGTAGATGAGCCAACATTACGCACTACTTGCCACAGGTAATACATGATAGAGTGAATCTAATGAACCACCACATTCTATGCAAAATTGCATTTTTTGTGGGCAACTGTTTTTGTATTATACTGCAATAAAAATCTAGATATACAATGTAGAACAGACTTTCAAACCAATTAGGCATACAATTACATGTGCAAAAAACATGCACAATTGTTCAGTTAATTTGTGCATAAAATTACTGTGATTGCACATACTAATTGAGTAAAAGTGTGTGCAAATGCCAGTAGTCATTTGTGCTAGCAATTATCCAATTTGCATGCACTCGTTCAAGGCATTCATATGAATAAATTAGGCACACTCTTACACACCAAAGAACCTATTTTTTAATCACGAATTCTTTTTTCATTAGGTCACTTAGCCACCAAACATGGGGAAAATTCTTTACTTTTTTATGCTTGACAGTCAGAACAATGCAATGTTCTACATAAATAAAGGAGGTCCTTCAATTTCTTCCTGATAAAGCGCAGGGCAAAGAAGGAGAGAACACTTTTCTGTTATCTAGTATAGCAGTATGCTTCTGAGAATGAAGGGTTAGCCGCAGAAAGTTGTCTGTTCTCTCATTCTGGAGAATGCTTTAATATTTCTCTCCTACAAAGCATGACAGAGGCTGCGTCTACACGTGCACGCTACTTCGAAGTAGCGGCAGTAACTTCGAAATAGCGCCCGTCACGTCTACACGTGTTGGGCGCTATTTCGAAGTTGAAATCGACGTTAGGCGGCGAGACGTCGAAGTCGCTAACCCCATGAGCGGATGGGAATAGCGCCCTACTTCGACGTTCAACATCGAAGTAGGGACGTGTAGACGATCCGCGTCCCGCAACATCGAAATAGCGGGGTCCTCCATGGCGGCCATCAGCTGGGGGGTTGAGAGATACTCTCTCTCCAGCCCTTGCGGGGCTCTGTGGTCACCGTGGGCAGCAGCCCTTAGCCCAGGGCTTCTGGCTGCTGCTGCTGCAGCTGGGGGTCCGTGCTGCATATACAGGGTCTGCAACTAGTTGTTGGCTCTGTGTATCTTTCACTGTTTAATGAAAGTGTGTCTGGGAGGGGCCCTTTAAGGGAGCGGCTTGCTGTTGCGTCCGCCCCGTGACCCTGTCTGCAGCTGTGCCTGGCTCCCTTATTTCGATGTGTGCTACTTTGCTGTGTAGACGTTCCCTCGCTGTGCCTATTTCGATGTTGGGCTGAGCAACGTCGAAGTTGAACATCGACGTTGCCAGCCCTGGAGGACGTGTAGACGTTATTCATCGAAATAGACTATTTCGATGTCGCAACATCGAAATAAGCTATTTCGAAGTTGGGTGCACGTGTAGACGTAGCCAGAAAGTTCTCAGATGCATAGATATTGACATACATATCTGAATATCAATTACAGAGTAACTTTTAAAAGTGATCGTGGACTGAAAAGTTATGCTTATTTTATATTATTTGGTCTTCACGTAAACAGATATATGCAAAACATATCTACAGGGTGTGATGTCCGTATTTGTATGTCAGCAGAAAATTAGCTCATGAAAAAACTTGCAGCAGAAAACTAAGCACTTATATCATAGTTTTCACTATATTCTTCATAAAGTGAACCTTTCCTACTGAAGGGAAACAGGCTCCAGCTAAAATTGGCATCAGGTCAAATCCTAAATGAATCAATTCACAAAGCATATAAATGACAGTTTTTAAAAACTTCAGTTTCTTTGATAATCACAGACTAAGGAGATAATAAGCAGGATGAAAAGAGTCAGAGAAGTCTAGGCAAATTAAGAAATGAACAGCTATCATTACTACCATATAGAGTGTCTATAGACCAGTGTCAGAAAACAAATAGAATTTGTTCCTCCAGTAAAATGGCTTCTGTTTTGTTATGAGAAAGTAAATTATAATTCTACTGTATAAACCAATGGTATATCTTCACTTGGAAATGGTTTGGTTTTGGTCAGTCTCTCATAAACTGTACAGCAGAAACCAAATGGGTGCAGAGAAGAGTAATAAAAATGATCAAAGGTGTGGGAAGTCTTTTATAAGGAGAGAGACAGTTAGATTTACAATGGAGATGAATTAGAGAGGACATGATAAAGGTAGATAAAAGAATGAATGTTCTAAAGGAAAATAAACGCTGTTTCTATTTACTTTCTTGTAACGCAAGAACAAAGGGATATTCAATGAAATAGAAAGAACGCATTTTAAAATTGATAAAAAGGAATATACTCATAACAGATAACCTATGAAATCACTGCTACAAGATATCAGTGGAGACTTAGAAATATTAAAAAAGAGAATAGGAACTTAGAAATATTTTAAAATATATATGAAAAATGAAAACACCCACTGTTCCATTGAATAAAATTATTTCTTTTCAAATCCTATAAATCCTCATATTTAACACTATAAACCAATAAATTAAGGGCTTGTTTTCACTTAAAACTAAATAATAGAATTTTAATTGAGGTCATGTTAACTAAGAAATAGTTATTTACCTTATTATAAGAGTTCTTCGAAATATTTTTGTCCATACAGATCCTATGCAAGTGCACGTGTCCCATAGCAATGAGATCAGATTCTTTGGGATCAGTAGTGTCTACTGGTGATGAACATGTGCCTTACATGTTCTAGAGCCCTTCCCCATAGGTCTCTCAGGTCCTTAGCTAATACAGAGCCCTGAAGGCTAAAGGACTGCATGGTAGTTGGGATGGGGTAGATTGTGGGACCTGTGTGGTTAAAGAATCTTGACAAACAGTTACTATAACTGTTTTGAATATTTATGTTCATGCATGGGGGTCTGCCAGATTTTCTGGGCCCCTGAGCGAAGTCTGGCAGTGTGTCAATGCTTCTGGAAGGGGGGAGTCTTGGGTGGAAGGGAAGGGTGGTCGTCTGGCCTCCCCTGTCATCCCTTCATTGCCCACTGGAGTGCACCACTTGGGGCTTTGACAGTGTTTTAAAAGGCCCATGGCAGCAGTGACCCAGGGCCCTGAGCCCTTGTGAATCTCTGGGCCCTGGGGTGGTTACCTCCTTCCCCCAACCCCTCCATTGTACATCAGCATTTGTCTCTCTGAGGTGGAGGGCGGTGGCAGCTGTCCTATTTAACCTAGTGTAAGATTGCTTTGCCAAATTGCACCACATCAGGAGGCTGATACTAGAGATTAATGCTTTATAAAGGTATGTACGGGGCTTTTAGGGCTTCTCTACATGAACAGGATGGAAGACAGATATTGCTACTAGTTGAACCTTAACACACTTATCTGATAATGATAACAAATAATCCAGGATGGCAGAAATACATGCATTCACAGTGTGAAAATTATAGTGAAAAGCCCATCTTAAAAACAGTTTCCTGACTCAGAATGAGAATGTTGTGTACCTCAGCAGAACATCATCCATCGTCCAGGCTCAGACAGCTAGCATCCAAGCTGTGATATATAGACAGATGCTGGATCTAGGTGTAGAATAAGGGTACATCTTCACTACAGATCAACATACCATGGTCGAGCTTCCAGAGTTCAATTTAGCATGCCTGGTAGGGACACACTAAATCAAACATGCAGGACACTTATATCAGCATAGTTAGGGGTCAGGGAAGCTTCTCATTATGGGGTAAAGGAAGCCAACAAGAGTGAATATTCCTGTTGACCTCCCTTAGTGGACATGGCATGGAAGCTTGAATTAAGACATGTAATTAATGCAGCTGGAATTGCATACCTTAATTTGACCTTCTGCCCTTAGAACACTGTCTTGCCATGTAACATCTGGAGCTATTAATGGCTTGATGTATGGTTGAATTGATAGGTGCACCATCTATGAGAACCAAAACTGCTGAGCCCTCTCCAGGGCTGTTAAGATGATTCAAGCTCTCTCATTTTATTTTCCTAAGGAATCTAGGGATTAGAGGAATAAAAGAAAATGTGCTAAGATTCCTGCTCTATCACATCAGAAATGCATTTAAGAGGGAACCTGGAATTCCCACCATGAAAAAATGAGACATTTGTGGTCTAGAGATGTTGCAAACAAGTCTATCATTGCAGGGGTGGGAGGGGAAGGAAGCACTTTTCAAAAAGCTGTCCAACTGACTGAGTCCATGAGGGATTATTAGCAAATAGAAAACTATTTTCTGATCAGTTGAGCTGCTAAATCGTTCTGAATCCCAGGTCAGTACAGGGCTGTTAGACTGATATGCTGCTGAAAACACCATTCCCAGAAGAGAACCGCCTCTTGCTTCTCCTATCTGTTGACATAATGCATTTCTGTAGTGTCGTCTGTCAAAACTTGAACAGTGGTGTCCTCAATTACAGCTAGAAACAAAATGCAAACTACATAATAGCCTTGAGTACCAGTGTGTTTATATGTAATTGGTTTCTGTCAGGGACCATATATGTTGTGTCTGCAGCTGAGCTAAATATACTATCCAGCCTTGTGTGGAGACACCTGTCTTCCCAATGTTTGAGGTGGGCTGAGAGTAATGTTACCCCAACGGATGTCTGAAGATCTTTTTCCCCAGAGTAGTGAAGAAAGGCTGTTCCTAGGAACAAGTATGTGCAGACTCATGCCGTATCTGGCTGCTTGGCAGATGGACTTCAGTCAACCATGAAGGGGATGAAGAGATACACATATCTCATAGAGCTGGAAGGGACTTCCAGAGCTCATCAAGTCCAGTCCACTCTCCTCTTGGCAGAACCAAACACCATCCCTGACAGATTTTTTTTTTAAATAACCTATTTGCCCCAGACCCATAAATGGCCTCCTCAAGGACTGAACTCACAACCCTGGGTTTAACAGGCCAACGCTCAAATGACTGAAGGCACAATCTGGCATGTGGTCATACAAGCACCAGAGGACACAAGACCCAATTGGGACAGGCATTCACTGACATCTTGGTTAAGCCCAGAACTCCAATACATGTGTCAAATCTGTCACAAGGAAGCTATATCCTTATTGACACTGAGTCTAGGAGCACTCCTATGAATATTATTGATTGGGTAGGAATAAATCCTTTTGATTTATCATGCATTTTACTGTGGAAGGAATAGGTACCCTCCCCCACTGCTTAGTCGCTTAATACCATGGGCAGTGAATGAAGCCTCCCTTTAGAGGGGCTAGCCCATGGCTACACCCTTCCTCCTGTAGCCCCTCTCAGCCAGAGCCACAAGCCTCCCACCCCACCTAGAGAAGCCCTATGTACCTCCTTTCAGGCAGAGGTGCCCTGGGTCACAGCCCCATCCCTGGCCAGCCACAGCTGCATGTTCTCGCCTCTCCCCAGACCCAAGCTACTCTTGGGAAAAAATCTCTTCAAAGGCACTTTTGATATTCTCCATGCAAGTTCCAGAGTGGCTGAGGCAGCGATATTTGTTACTCAGCCTCCTCAGTAACAAGACACCAGGAAGATTACTAAGGAATCCAAGAAGCTGAATAGCACATATAACCTCTTCAGCAGCCCTGGAATCTGAATGCGGCATAATAAAGTTAAAAATTTGCCACCAAACCTCACAGTGGGCGAAGGGGAGTCTGCCTCCCCCAGTCTATTATACACACCTGCCATGCTTATTGTAACAATTCTCCTTGTATCAGCAAATCACTGAGTTAAGAATAAATGTGAAAGCCTTGCGAACACAGGTGAGCTGCCACGACCAAGAAGCATGTGATGGATACCCTTGGAGGTGGTAGAAAGGCATAAATATGAAAGTCTGAATTGACATTGAGGTTCCCCTCTCAATTACAAAGAGTTGCTATGTCTCAGGATGTTAAATAATGGAACTAAGTAAATACACATCCTGCGATTGAGGGGCGATATGATAGAGGTATATAAAATCATGAATGGTGTGGAGAAAGTGAATATAGAAAAATTTACCTTTTCCCATAATACAAGAACTAGGGGACACCAAATGAAATTGATGGGTAGTAGGTTCAAAACTAATAAAAGGAAATTTTTCTTCACACAGCGCACAGTCAACCTGTGGAACTCCTTGCCCGAGGAGGCTGTGAAGGCCAGGACTCTATTAGGGTTTAAAAAAGAGCTTGATAAATTTTTGCAGGTTAGGTCCGTAAATGGCTATTAGCCAGGGATAAAGTATGGTGCCCCTAGCCTTCAGAACAAGGGCAAGAGATGGATGGCAGGAGATAAATCACCTGATCATTGTCTTCTGTTCTCCTTCTCTGGGGCACCTGGCATTGGCCACCGTCGGCAGATGGGATGCTGGGCTGGATGGACCTTTGGTCTGACCCAGTATGGCCATTCTTATGTTCTTATGTTAACCTTTTTTTTGGGGTGTAAATAAATATGTGAAGCACAAACAGAAAACTAGGTACAAACGTTCAACCAAAGCAATATGTACAAAAATAAAACAATCCAAAGAAACAACTGTGTGGCATACATAATAAAAAGAAAACCAGGGAGGAGAAAGGGGAGAACTATTTACATGGGGGGGACGGGGCAAACAGGGGCACCAAAAAAACAGGGTCCAACTATATACAAGGGGGGGCCACGTCCCGGGCCCCTCGCCCCTATAGCCCGGCACTGGGCGTGCCCGGCCGGGAGCCCCGCCGCGCCTGCAGTCTGGTCCGCAGCTGGGTGGGAGCGGGCTGGACCGGAAGGTATCGGTGCCGGCGAGTCTCAGGTGGTTCCAGGGGTCCCTCGGCGCTCTGGCCCTCGTGGGTGGGTGGTGGGGCGACGGCGGACGGGCCGGCGACGGCCGGAGCAGCTGGTGGTGGGGCTGCAGGAGCGGGCAGGGCGGGCGATGGGTCGGCCGGCGCGGCATGGGGGGCCAGGTAGTCGATGAGATGGTTAAATGTCTGCATATAGGCCCCCCATGCCTCCTGGCGCCAGGCCAGGGCCCGCTCCTGCAGCTGGAGGTGCTGCTCCGAGACCTCCAGCTGCCGGCGGAGGATGGCCAGCAGCTGGGGGTCCGTGGCCGTCGCCGGTAGTAGGCGCGGGGTCCGCCGTCTTGCCCTCCGCGGGGCTGGTGGTTCCTCGGCCGAGGGGCTGCCCTGGAGCGATGGTCCCGGAGGGCTCTCCGGGACAACTGAGGCCTCGCCGGCGCTCTCTTCCGGTCCTTCGGATGGTGCAGGTGCAGGTGCAGGACACAGGAGAGGAGGGGGGAAAGAAGAATGGAGACAGGCGTTAGTGTGGGCCCCGAGCCGTGGCCTCTGTCCCCCCCGCCCTGTGCTGCAGGTTCCCCATCCCCGTCCCTGGGAGATGCTGCTGTGATGGACGGGGTTCAGGGGTCCCCCTGCCCTGCACCCCGTCCCCTGGTGGGAGCGACTCTCACTTCAGCCCGCAGGGTCTGAGAGCAGGAGAGGTTTCTTAGGCCACAGATGGCCAGTTTCTGGCAGGAGTGACAGCACCAGCTGTCGGAAGAGACAGTCCTTCCAACCCGTCGTGGGGAGAAGACCCCAAGGGGGGCCCCTCTGGGATGCAGCTTTCCCCCTCCTCAGGCTGGCTGCCTACCAGCTCTCCCTTCCCCTAGCCTCTACCTGTGGCCCCCGCCCTCGCCCCCCAATTCCAAGCCAGCTCGGCTCCTCCCTCCTGTTGCTTCAGGGCAGAGGTGTCACCTGCCAGCTGTAGCGCCAGGATCCTCCTTTGGCCCTTGGAGCTCTTCGGCTCTTGTGGCTCATATGTAGCCTGAGTCTCCCTTAGGCACTCCCCCCACTCCATCACATGCTGCTGCTGCGGGGTGTCCCACCCACTCCGCCCGGGGGCCCCTCGAGGTTCCGCTCCCCCCTGGCCCGGGGATGGGGCATGGCACTGTCATGCAGGGTGTTGGGGGGCAGGGACTGATGGCTGCAGTGCTGTGAGGGCCATGGCCCTGGTGTCCTTGGGGCCATGGCCATGTGAGCGTGTGGGGGGCCCTGGACACATCTCTGTTACCCCTGCCCCTCAAGCCCAGGGGTGTCCACCAGAGAGGGGTACCTACCTGTGGGTCCGCTCCCAAGGTCCGGAGATCCCCGGGGGTTGGAGGCCCTGCTGCTGCTCCGGGATGGCAGGAGGAGGATCTGCAGGCTGGATTCTGTGGAGGAGGAGCCCCCCTCCTCCTGCTCCTCCTCCTCCTGCTGCGATGTCCCAGGAATGGCCTCCGGGGGGGCCCCCGGGGTGCGGGGCTTGCCTCCGGGGCGGACTCCGGCTGCAGGGCCTGCTGGGGCTTGTCAGCCGAGGTGTCAAGGGTGGCCGGAGGGGAGGAGGTGTGCCGGGAGCCCAGGATGTCCCTGAGCTCCCTGTAAAAGGGGCAAGTGACGGGGGTGGCCCCAGATCGGCTGGCCGCATCCCGGGCCCGGGCATAACCCTGCCGCAGCTCCTTCACCTTACTCCTCACATGATCAGGAGTGCGGGCAGGGTGACCCCGGGCAGCCAGGCCCTCGGCCAGCCGAGCGAACGCATCCGCGTTCCGCCTCTTGCTCCCCATTACCTGGAGCACCTCCTCCTCGCTCCAGAGCCCCAGCAGGTCCCGCAGCTCGGCCTCCGTCCAGGAGGGGCCCCGCTGCCGCTTCCCAGACTGCCTGGCCCTCTGGCTGGGCTGGCTGCCCTGGCTCCCCTGGCTCCCCTTGGGGGGGTCCCCTGGGGGTGCTGCGGGGGCTGCTGGCTCGCCATCGCCGCTGGGTGGGTGCCTGAGGGTGCAGCAGGCTGCCCGCGTGTGCAGGCTGCAGCCTGCACGTTACCTCAGCTTCCTGCAGAGTCAGGGAGGGGGAGGGGACCTTTAAGGGGCCGCTCCACGTGGCCACCAGTGAGCTGAGGGGCTGGAGAGAGCGTCTCTCAACCCCCCAGCTGATGGTCGCCATGGAGGACCCGGCAATTTCGACGTTGCGGGACGCGGATCGTCTACACTGTCCCTACTTCGATGTTGAACGTCGAAGTAGGGTGCTATTCCTATCTCCTCATGGGGTTAGTGACTTCGACGTCTCGCCACCTAACGTCGAAGTTAACTTCGAAATAGCGCCCGACGCGTGTAGCCGCGACGAGCGCTATTTCGAAGTTAGTGCCGCTACTTCGAAGTAGCGTGCACGTGTAGACACAGTTCTAGTGACCTAACGTTGTGTGCTTATCTGGAATATAAACAGAGAGATAGCTGTGTTAGTCTGTACTCCAACAAAGCAAATCAGCAGAAATATAGCACTTTAAAGACTAACAAAATGATTTATTTGGTGATGAGCTTTTGTGGGACAGACCCACTTCTTCAGATCAATTTCATTTCCAATACAGACTGACAGAAATTGATCTGAAAAAGTGGGTCTGTAAATAAATAAACAAATCATTTTGTTAGTGTTTAGAGTGCTACATTTCTGTTGCTTTGTTTTATCTAGAATATAGTTTGCAATACTGTAATCAGGTACTTGTAAAGAGGAGACTAACTGTCATTAAATGGAATTGGAAAATATGATTAGCTGATGGTCATTTAGTTAGGTGATGTTAAGATATAAAGTGACATCTTAACTAAGTAGTTGGAACTCAGACATAACCACAGTGTTCAGTACTGCACCAAATAAAGTAAGAGAAATAAAAGAGAAAATTGGTAGCTCAGGAGATTCATTACCATTCGAGGTAACATCATCAGTGCGCAATCCAGTTCAACAAAGTCCTCCCTAACTGGTCATTATGAGACCTTTTTGTACAAACCTGACCAACAGTCGATCTTAATTGATTGTTTACCTTTGACTAATCATTGTTAACTGGTGTTTGAGCCCATGAAATTAAGAGATAATAGGAAAAGATCTGGAAACGAACCCATGGTTAACAATGATTGGTCAAAGGTAAACAATCAATTAAGTTCAACTATTGGTCAGGTTCACACAAAAAGGACTATATAAAGACCAGTTAGGGAAGATTTTATTGAACTGGATTGCGCACTGATGATGTTACCTCAAATGGTAATGAAATGTTTGTGATTTAAGTGTCAAGCTCAGAGAACACCTGTACATTAAAAGTAAGAGAAAGTTTTATAACTGCTTTAAATGGAAACAGGTGTGAGTCTTCAGGCAGCCTTCCCCTTACACTCTGCACCTCCTCCCCTTCAAAAAAGATTTATATAGAAACACAAATTCCTGATAAAAATTATTTATAAGTGGTAGAAAAGAAAAAAGGAGCATACTGTCATATAGTATTTCACATAATTTTCTTTAGATCATGACTCAACATTTCATTCCTATAGGAAACAATGTTAAGCTAAAAAACAGCTCAAAAATAAGAATTAGCAAAATACACAAAATAATCTGTATGGGCAATGCTCATTTCCAGGACTGGACACAAGAACGGAGCAGAAAGATTTAAAGGCTTTGTGTAACACAGGAGTTTGGGGGGGGCGGGGCACCTAAGAGTATCAGTTCAGAGTAAATTGCTTAGAAACAGGGCTACTTACAGCCCAAGCTGCTGGGGAGAGTGGGATGGAGTCTCCACTACAAGGCGTACCAAAAAAGTCACAAACAGCGCTTCTATTCACCACACTGGCTAGCACGAAATCATACAAGCAGTTCCCTAAGACACACCAGTTGTCCATTGCTGCAACTAGTACCACTTCTTATATACGAGGGCTGTGGCTACACTGCCCCTCCCTTTCTGAAGGGGCATGCAAATTTGGCCAATCAGAAATGCAAATAAGGCGTGGATGTAAATATCTCGTGCCTCATTTGTATGCTCACACAGAATCTCGATTCCAGAAGAACTGATTTCGAAAGCCAAAATAGCTATGTAGACGGGGTTCATTCGAAAGGAAATTAGGAAGAAGCGTGCTTTTGAAAGCATGTTGGCACTTTGAAGTTTGCCGCTTCGAAGTTGCTCCAAGGAAAAATTATTCACCGCAGCACTTCATTAGTAATCTCCTGTGGCCCTGATTACCATGCCTCCTTTGAAGTTGGGGGCAGGTGTACACCCAGCCCTAAACTCTTTATTATTAAAGAATATATCTACAAGACTATCTCTAAAGCAATAAAGCTACAAGTACAATGTATGGTCACTCTTCCTCAAGATCCTGCGATATTGTTATTTATATGGATAGGTTTAGATTATCCATATAAAAGAACCTAAATGAGTGGGCCATTCTGCTAATGACTTAAGAGTTTGTGTGTTACTGAAGAAGAATTTTCACACTATGTTGGAAAGACAGGCTGCTGAACTCTCTTTTATATTCAAATTTGACACATTAACACATGGTTTGAACCAGGGTGAGAATTTTCTGGGTCATTATAGGGGCTCTTTTGCATACGTGGCTTAATCTAATTCTTGACCTCCCCCCCCGCCCCGCCCCTCTACTCTGATTTGCTCACCTTGATAATTTTTTTGTGATTTGTCAACCTTGATTACTGTTTTTGGTTCTCTGTGCCTTAAATATTGACTCTGTTCTGGCATGGCTATGATCTGAAGAAGTGGATCTGTCCCACAAAAGCTCACCTAATAAATTATTTTGTTAGTCTTTAAAGTGCTACTTGACTGCTTTTTTGTTTTGATAGTATATAGACTAGCATGGCTTTCTCTCTGTTACTAACCAAATGAGATTATTTGTTTTGTAAATTCTATAAACAAAAGAAAAGAAAAGAATCCATTAAGATCTTAGAGCAGGGGTGAGCAAAATGGGGGGTGGGCCCCCTCAGTCCGGGCATGAAATTTCATAAAGTGGGGCACAGCACAACTGCATCTGGGTCTCAAGCTCATCCACATCATTAAAATGTTGAAATATGTTTCTGTTTTTCTGTATGTGTAGTCACATTTATATACCAATTCTGATGCCTCTGATGAAGTGGGTCTTTGCCCATGAAAGCTTATGCTCCATAATGTCTGTTAGTCTATAAGGTGCCACAGGACTTCTTGTTGTTTATGCCAATTACTAGTTTTCACATTCTCCATACTCATTTTTTTGCATATGCCAAAAGGAGTTTTTCTTTTATGTGTACATAACCAAAATTTCTATCAATTTGGATTACATTAAACAGGTTGGCAGGGGGCTGCTGAATACAGGGATGAAAAGTGGGGCCCAATGTAAAACCTTTGCTTGCCCTGTCTTAGAGAGAGGCAAGGCCCTAGAGAGGAAGAATGGTCAGTGGTTAGCCTCCTGGGATTTGGGAGACAATGTTCTGTCTTAAGGTTACCTGTGTGACCACATACATTAATAACTCATGTAACGTGGATAACTGTACTCCCTACCTCACAGGCTATGTCTACACTAGAAGCATCTGTCTACAGAAGTTACTGATGGAAAAGACGTTCCCACAAAACTTCTGTCGACAGATCATGTCTACATATAAAAGCGGATCGATCTTTTGACCTGCTCTGTGAACCAAAGGGCCTCCCGGAGCATCTACACAGCTTTTTCGTTGACAGTTTCTGTTGACAAAATGCATTTTGTGTGTAGATGCTCCACAAGTATTGTCAACAAAACTCTCTAGTGTAGATGTAGCCACAGAGGAGTCATAAGGATGGGCTAAAGACTGCAAGTCACAAATCCAGTCATTATGGGAACCTTGTAAGTGCCTAGAATAGACTACCTCTGCACATCCCTCTCTAGCCAGAAGGGTCTCGTCTCCCCACCAACAATTCCTCATTTCATAGCGAACACCACCGCAGGTATATGGATCGAGCAGTGCTCTGGGAATCAGAAGATTCTGAGCTCTGATGCAGATTCCTTCTGTGACCCTGGCCAGATCAAAATCCCCTTGCCCAGTTCTGTAAAAGGTGGATATTTGCCCAACGTATGGACTTTGTGTGTGTAAATTCTGTGTACTAGCAATAGTGTTAATAAATACCTGGGGACAACTTAAAGACATGTTTTGCAAGTAAGCTCCTTAATATTAATGGCGTGGAAGAGCTATTTTGATTTGCTATGATGGATCTAAAGATGAAGGGCCTATAGCTTTGGTACTTGTTGACAGCAGGTCCAACTGCCACCACGGGACTAGGGCAAGGTGGGGGACCCCAACTCCACGCCCCCAGAAGAGGCAGAGCCAAGGGCAGAAGGGGAAGCCTAGGGTAGTCAGCCCTTAGCAGCGCATGGACCATGGCACTGGGCCCCCCCCTTCACAGCTGCACGGAATGGCACAGCAGTGCTGCTGCAGCACTTCAAAAGGGCCCAGAGCTCCAGCCGCCAGCACTGCCAAAGTAACAGCAGCAGTGGCCAGAGCTCCAGGCCCCTTTGAAATGCCGGCCCCCGGGACAACTACACTAACAGTCGGCAGCCCTGTTTATTGGTATGCATGGAACATGGATCTCTTGCTATTTCATTGCCTTGCATCTGTCATGGATGCTCTCTTCTAGGACAGAGAACAATCATTCAGGAGCAATTGAACTCTCTCATTCCTATTCCCCAAGAACTCCTACTCATTTTCAAGACTGTTCATGGCTTCAGAAAGACAGTTACTGTCAGCTTGGGTCCTTCTTGAGTCCAGGCATGGCCCGGTGAGGCACTCCTTCAGCTAAATCACAAGTGTACTGATCCTGTCCGAGTGATGCTGAGCTGTCCTCATATCATGTTCAGCTGCTCCAGGAAAACTTGTGCTGTGTTGCTTATGCCTTCACACTCTACATTTTTACTTGCCTTTTGTCTTTGGTTGTAAGAAGTCCCTCTGTGTTGCAGATGGCAGTGTTACCTATGAACAGTAAAGAAAGAAGCACCCTAAAATGTTCACTTTGTTGATTGCACCTCTACCTTAAGAGAGAAATATTACTACAAAAAAAATACCGTAATGGCCTTGTCTCTTTGCTTGCTTTGTCTTTTTGTTTATCTCTTTAAAGAAGCATTACATTAGTCTCCTGTTGCAGCAGAAAGAGCAGATGATGAGAGAGGAGAGACTTCACTGCTCATCTCAGAGCACAAGTGACTGGTTGGTTATATGCTCATTGAGTACTCATCCTTGCTTCCTTTCACTGAAATGGTAAGAAAGAGATACATCTAAAATAAAAGGGCTCTCTTCCCACCATCACTTACAGCAATAGCTGCAGTGAGCGGCTCTCCTGGGAATTTGAACTCTTCAGAGAGCACTGATAGTTACAGATATAGGAATTGGACTAATCTCTTACGCCCACGCACAAAATTATCCTTTGGAGTTGAATGCATTGCTTCGGTCAGAGGATCTAGAGGTTCCTGATATAAAGGAATACAATGAGAACCTGTCAGACTTACAGGGTTAATTGAACCTCTGTCCCCTTTGTGGTGCCTGAGTGCATGCCCCCCAGATGTACATCCTTGTCCCTTCATTTGTCTCAGCATGGAATTTCACAATTCTCCCACTCCAAGACCAGGACTACAGAACCTCCATATATTAACCCTTATTAACTAGAAGTCCAACTGAGTTTGAGCACCTGTGGCTTTTCTGCACTGAGAGTCTATGATCAATAGCATAAAATGATAAAACAGCCTTTGTAAACAACAGTACTGTTTATTTAGCATAGAAACAAACCTTTTAGAGAAAAAGATATTTTTAAACAGCCTCTGGGGCTGTTTTATCATCTCAAGGTGATAGGCCTACCCAGGCTAACTTCTATGCTAGTGGCAGCATCCTGTATCTCAGTATGATGTTTCCCAACAAAACAACTACTGCCTTTCTCTTAGAGGGAATTCCTTTTAATTCAGCCAGGGTTTTTTCATTCTTCTGTGTTCACTGGTCTTTTCCTGACCAGGCAAAACAACTTTTGCTAGTTGGCTGGAAAGGAGGCTAAAATCAAGCCTAGTAACTCTGACATTGTCCTTTAACTACTGCTAAGTGTTTGCTGAGCTATTCTTTTCCTTCCTGCCTGATTTCCAAGACCACCCTTTATTGAATTAAACCAATATACTCAGACAGAATCTATCACAACACCAACTATTCATAAATCATCACAGGACAGCTTCCAGCCTGTCACAGATCCTCACTAGCAAATACACTATCACAAATTAGAAATAGAAGCTGGCAAACAAATAGACTCTGGTATTTGTGCACTGTATTAATCACAGGTCAAATACCAAAATAAAGTGATAAACTTAATCAATGTAAAAAGAAGGCGAAATGTATAGAACAATGAATAACATTTAACAAGCTGTAAATAGCAGTGATAAAATGCATTAGAAATATTATAAATTAGACAGATTAGATGGGATTGAACAGAAATGTCACTGTGCAAAATACCAAGTTACAAATGAAAGGAAGTACCCTTAAAAGTGCAAACGACATTCTGCTAACACATAAACTATGCACATTTCAGAAAGGCTTCAGAAACAAAGCAGCAGCCTAGCACAGAATCAGAACCAGACACTAATAACAAATGAAATATTGGATCAAAACTGACTTTCAGTTGCTTGTGTAAATAAAAGAAAAATGTGAACCATGATGTATTATTTATTACAAACTTGTACACACAAGTTCCTGTTACCGTACATTAATCCCACTGAGATACTATTGCTGTTTAAATTGTTTTATACCGTCATACACACTAGTCAATGTGTGTTGGGCAATGATGGATGCTATTTTGGTATCAAGGAACAATACACTGCATTTGTGTGAGGATGCTGTAGTGTTTTCTTATATTTAAAAATATCATTTCTTATTTATCAGATCAGATATGAAATTGTTGCTGAAAAATGTTTTTAGCCAAACCCTAACAAGGTGCCAATAAGCATTCACACATTTTTGTCACTCCCTTTGATGAACATCATGCAGAACATACAGCCATCTGGACAGGGAGGCAAAAAAAAAAACAGTGCAAAAATTAGATGTGTGCGTAAATAAAATATTGATGACTGAAGCCCTGGAAACTGAGATGAAAGTGAAGCAGAACAGACAAGTAAATCATTCTGATACTTATGTTGGTGCTGAAATGATATTCCTCTACTTTGTTTCTTTCTGCTGACAGCAGTGCAGGTGACTGTACTTTCAATTTTGCTGCTTGACACAATTGTTGGGGATTTGCAAACAGTTTTCCTGCTGAGAAACCAAGCTTCACTCCAGAAAAAAATACAACTTTTGCCACTTCCTTTTTAATTACCTGGAAGGTACTCGGACACTGGCTGCGTTTACACTACAGCGATCTTTTGAAAGATGTTCCAGTAGATCGTTTCCAGAAAATCTTCTTTCAAAAGATCCTGTCCACACACAAAATGCAGATCAAAGATCGAACAACTCTTTCAAAAGAACAGGCCAGGAAACGCCACGGACGGGGTTGCATGGCTGGCAAGCCCTTCCTGGAGCGCCAGCCATGCGCTCCCTTAAAGGCCCCTTCCCCCCCGCCCCCAAACACCCACTTCCTGTACACACTGCTGAGGTCTGCCAAGCTAATCACAGTCAAGCTGAGCCTGTGGCTGGTTCTGACCCTCACGTAACCCTCTTTTACTCCTGCCTGGGTCACTCGGGAGCAGGCAGCACTCAGTTCTGTGTCTATACACCTGATGGGTTCAATAATAAAGGAGATCCTGAGTGTCCCAGTGGTGATGCTGGATAGCTGGGAATCCCTTTTCCACCCTGATTTCTAAAGCTCTGTTAAATGGCGGTGCCTCCACCTGGCTGGCCCCTGTACACACTTAATAGTCTGCCTTGGGAACTGCCAGGAAACCTAGTTCAGTTATAATCTAGATTTAACTCCCAAACAGCAATTATCAGTAGCACATGTCTAACAGATCACATAAGAATCAACTCACACCTTTACTTTGCAACTTAAGGAGACAGGGTTACAGACTAAACATGAATTAAACGAATTATCAATATGCACAGAAATGAATGAAACATAACGGGCATGTTACACCACCAGCAGTTCTCCCACCTCAGAGTGTACACACATCAATTATCACAGTTCCAGTTACTGGCTTGCGTTAGCATGTGACTGTTGTTCACTGGATTGCAGACACCTTGGTGAGGTTGTATGTGTCAGTCCAGGCAAAGCAACAAGCAGACCAGCCCCGCTCGCCTCTGCAGCACTTGAACAGACACTGATAGTTCCTTCCCTGCAGTGTCTCATTAGCAGGCTGCAGCTTCCCAAAGCAGTTCCTGGCTGGGAGAAAGCTTCACACTTGAAGCAGCCTGTTGCATCAGTCTTAACTCTCCAACAACAGGAGACCACCACCTTCCTTTCCAGCCTTACCCAAAAGCCCCATTCCTTCCCAAAGCCTCATGGGAGTTGTAGTCTCTTGAGCCAGATTGCCACATGCAACAGCTAGAGGCTCCCACATACAGAGGGGCCTACACTCACATCAGAGAGCCATGGACTCACAGCAACCCAGAGCCTCCTGCATGACCTGGCTGGGCTGCTGGCCGCCCTCCTCACAGCTGCCCCCCATCTGTTCCCTGTCCTCGGGGCTTCCAACCCACCATGGACCCAGCCTTGTTCCCCAGCCTGGGCCTGCCAGCATCTCTGGAGCTATCCCATCACCTTCAACTGGTCGGACCGCCTAGTCTTGGCTAAGTAGGATGACATGTGTTGGCTTCAGAACTTCTGAATGAAGGACACGTTCATGGAGCTCTGCTTCTGCCTCACCCCCCACCCGCCGATGCCAGGACACCAGGATGTGGCTTGTCCTGACCCTGGAGAAGTGCGTGGCCATCAACATTCGGAAGTTCACCACCCCAGACAACTACCACTCAATGGGGCAGCAGTTTGTGATGGGCAAGTCCACCATCAGGGCTGTTGTCCTTGAGATAAGGCACGCTCCACTTGCTGGCCTGGCAGGGGGAGGGGGTTGCCACGGATGGGGGACACTTGGGGGCTGGAGGCAGGAATATGAAGGGGCAGGGCAGGGGGGCAGGGAAGGATGGCCTCAGGGACTGTGAAACCCCACCCTCATACAAGCCCCCTGCTGGAGGGGATGGGGCGGTACTGGAGGAGGCATGGGGAAGAAGAGGGGGTGGGGCCAAGAGGCAGTGGGGGAGGTCGGGCAGGAGCAGGGCTGGCAGCTCTGTGAGGACCCTGCAAATGGTCCAGAGTGTCCATGACCTCACCCCAGGCCTCCTGCTGCCACGTCAGATCAGTGCAGTACAATGCCAGCCACTCCCGAAGCAGCTGGTTCTGCTCCTGGAGGGTGCCCATGTAGACAGCAACCTTGTCTTCATAGCCATGATGACAGTCCCTATGGCTATCGTCCTGCCCACTGCAGGTGGTGGGGTTGGCCTGGCCCTCTCAGCTGCTGATGGGGGACTGCCCCACTCCAGGTGGTGGTCGGGGTTCTCCTGGCCCTCAGATGGCACAGCTGCAAGGATGGGAGGAGAGAGAGAGACAGTACGTGAGTGCCACAGTCCAGTCCCATGTGCCATAAGCCCGACCCCCTGTGGGCAGCAGCCCCCACCCCTGGGTTGAGGGACAAGGATGTCCTGGGAGCAGCAGCTTGTGTGCCCTGCATGGCATGCCCTGCCGCACATGGCCTCTGCTGTGCCTTGGGTAGGGGACTGATCATGAGGGCCCCCCAGTCCCTCCTGGGGAATGGGCTAGTGGGCAAGGTGGGTGCCTGGCCACAGAAGAGTCTCCACACAGGTGACGGGTGAGGTGGGTGCAGCCTGGCCTTTCCTGGCCCCTGCCACATGCCTGCTGCCAGCGGTGGTGTCCACGGAGGCAGATGCTGAGCGTCGCATGGGAGCGCTGCTTGGTTGGCTGTCTGGGATTGGGCTGTCACCCATGTGGCTGGCCCGCCTCGGGCTGTGACAGAGCTGGCCACCCCACGCCCACCCTGTCCTGGGGTGTGCGAGGTGCCGGGCGCTTACTGGAAGGTTCCAAGGGTATGTCCAGGGATGCCTGTCTGTAGGCTGCCTGGTTGGACAAGCCTGATGAGATTCTGATGACAATTCCTCCTGCCAAAGCCCCAGGAGGTCTTTGATTTCTAGCTTGGTCCAGGAGGGCACCCTCCATTTGGTAGCCAGTGCTGGCTCCTGGAACCCCTCTGAGGGCTCTGGGGGGTCCTCTGGGGGTTGTGTGGGGGCTGGCTGGAGTCTCAGCTGCACGGGGTGGCCGTGAGAGCGTGTTGCAGGAGGCTCATGTCTTTGCTGCCAGAATGCTCTAGGCTTCCTGCCACAGGGTTTCTGGGTTCCTGCAGCTTTAAACACAGCTGGACACAGCGACACAGAGTGCATTTTGTGTGTAGACATGTTCTTTTGAAAAAGGATCAGATTTTCCAAAAGACCTTGCTAGGGTAGATGCAGACTGTGGTAACAATGACCAAAAAAGGACATAGATGAAAAGCTTCAAGTTCAGCAACATTTACACTGAAATGATGGTTTGTATTTGAAGCAAGTGTAGTTATAGAAAGAGATAAACCAAACTTTTCTCCGTAACTCAAATGGACATGAACTTTTTGAGGTTCAAAGAAGTTTAAGCTAACGCTCTCCCTTCCCTTCCAGATGTCTCTAAATTTCCTGGTGATAGACATGAGGAGACAATAACATAAGGGATCTCACATTTCTAGGCTAAATAAAAATCAAGAATTGGAACTCCCTCAAGAAAGCCTTATCATGCAAGATTGCCAAGGAGCAAATAAGCTGTGCTCCAAGTCCTAAATAAAGGTGGAGCTGAGTGGAGTGTTGAACTGGGGAAAAATGAGGGCTGCTTCTCAGTGATGACCCACACCACTGAGATTGATTCTGCTATTATGAAACTGGTGTAGTTATAGCCATGGCTTACACCACACTATTAACAGGAGGAATAGGATTACGCCCAACAGGAAGAGAAGCACCCCTGGGATTTTTCTAACTCCCAGTAGTTATCTAAAACAGCCCAGGGGCTGGTGGAATTCATTGGCTGTTATCTATCCCAATTTCTAAGAGCTGTTATCTATCCCCAAGAAGTCTGAGTTTCGAGTTTCAGGGGATGGGACTACTTAAGGGTTAATAGGAGGGTATGACAAACAGACACAAATGACAGTCTGCCCTGTAGAACACGGAACTTCAGCGGATCACGCTTCCCAGCTGAGGCAGCTTGCTTTCGGAACTTCCTGGTCATTGGGTCAAAGCCCTTTTGGGGGTTCTGGGGCATCTTTGCCTCAGCCTTACACGTGAGCCTTACAGGCTCATGAAACTAAAACATAAACACATCACCATATAGACAGACTTGCCACAGGACAGGATACAAACAGACAGAATACAAAGAGAGTTAATGAGAGCACTTACTGAGAGCATATACTTACATAGTTAAGCAGATACAGGAATAAGACGCACCGTTGCATCATGTTACTTCAGCTAGCTATACTACTAATACAGATTTTCATGGTACCATTAGGTATTCACACCCTACTCTATCTAACTTGTGAGCAGGCTGGAGGAGCGGTGAAGGGTGATCAGGCCTTGTCGCAGACAGCATCCGGTCTCTCCAGGATTCGGGAGTTCCTCCTCCTTCTTACGTTGTAGCCCCCATTTATAATCCTGCCGTTTGCTGTCTCTGCCTGAGGCCTGATACATCACAGCCTGTTTGCTTCTGCTTCTCT
This sequence comes from Carettochelys insculpta, assembly GCF_033958435.1. Classification (NCBI taxonomy): domain Eukaryota; kingdom Metazoa; phylum Chordata; order Testudines; family Carettochelyidae; genus Carettochelys; species Carettochelys insculpta. The sequence goes on from NC_134149.1 coordinate 30,791,076, forward strand.
TCACTTGCAGCCCCCCTCCGCATTTTACACAACTATATATCTCATACTTATTTTTAACTTGTTAAAGTATGCAGCTGGCTCCTCTGGGCTGATGGGCCAGAAGCCATGGTCTTTCCTGTCTTTCAATTTAGGCTGCGAGGATGTGGATGCTGCTGAAGTTACATACTGCTGTTAATGCAGGCTGTATGCAATCCAGTAAATCCCGGTGCTAACTGGTTTAGACTTGCCCGATTTACTCAGTTCGTCGATTCTTGTCCTGGGGTTAATGTTTTATCCATTTTGTGCTGAGGCATATTTCTTTATAGTATTTTAAAAGGGTCTCTGTACCCTGCCTCCATCCCACATACCTCACCACATTGTTCAAATGCCCATGCAATTCACCCTAACATGCCTCAGTGTAGCTGGTCACTTAGGGGTCACCAGGTTATTTTGCACATGCCCCCGCGGCCACACGCCAGTATGGTGGCATTAGGCCTCGTCCTCCTCACTGTCTGGTGGGTTGGGATTTAGGATGTAGGTACACTCATAAGAAGCGGCCATTACTGAGGCTACTATTTGGTGAATGAGTGCTTTGAGTAAAGCAAACCCGACACATACTATTACCAAAACCACCAGGCATGACATGAGGAACCCGACTACGGCCTGTTTCCAATCGCTTAATCCCCAATTATCAAGGCAATGGCCCAGCAGACCCCATTGGCGGTCACCTTGTACCTTGACAACAATCTGATTAAGTTCACCAACAATATTTGTTACATTTGGTACAATGGAGCGAACTGTTAAACAACATTGTTTTTGTGTAGTATTATAATACCAAGTACAAAATCAGCCCTGTTCTACCAACAAATATTCTAAAGCAATGCGATTTTGGAGCATAAATACACGCATTTCCTCACGCTGACTATTAAAAAGCGAAAAGCCCTTAGAGGTTACGTTCCCCAGCATCTCCACAGAGACTGATAGATCATCAAGTTGCTTTTGTAATAATGCCTGTCCTATAGGATTAAAGGCAAGCGTACCCTAAAATATTCGGGACACCCAGTCTTTGACCCTTTGCCAGGGCGTGTCCCTCTTCAGTCTCACGCAGGGGTTGTGGGTGCCTGCGTGTAATAACCTGGGCGTATTTTAAATATCCCACCCCCTTGAATGCCTGAATAACCCACGGTACATCTACCCTTGGCATTTACTGGGAGGTATGAGTGGGCATGGTCCCCAAATAAAAAAAAATGGCCAGGAGCTAGTTTGTCCCACTGGCTTTTGCTATCGTAGCAAAAACTGCGCCACTAAGGTGTCCACAGATTTGTATTAAAATTCTTATTGGTAGCTTTCATAAGTGGGTCCCAAATTTGGCTCGATATAGTCCAAATCCCACACAAATTGAGGGCACGCGCTTGAGAAAAATAGCTTCTCAACAGTCGGGGCAAAGGATAAGGAACACGCATGGTCCAGGCCAAGGTTAGGTTTACAGTTAAGTTTTGTAAAATGGAAGCCCTTAAAAGGGTGGGATCTATTACAACAGATCACTGCCCATCCTTATAGAACTCCTGGGTAAAATGCCATTTGACTTTATCAGAAAACGTGCCTAAGGGATATTGTATGTTATTAACTATTCCAAGGTTAATTGTCATAGTAATATTACAATTCTCTTGAGTCCCTACAAAAACTATTGGGCCTAGCCCAAAGGACTCATTAACATATGGTCCTGGTGCCGATGCTGGGTCTGCCCCTGGCAATTCGAAACACCATACGGCCGATGGGAGAGGCTGTATGGGTAGATTATCCAGCATGGGTGACCGACTTTGCGGGGAGAGTCCCATGCGTTGTATGGAAAATCTGCTGTTTGTGAGATTCGGTTCCCATGGGATGAACTGGAATGGAGAAGTTTTAGCACCATCTACTGGACTAGCACACACCATGCAGTCAGTGACATTACTAGCCACAGCGTAGGCCAGGGCAGCTGCCACAAAGGAATTTTCTTCCGGTGACCATTTGTTGTCTGCCTCAGGAGAAGATGTTTCAGTTTTGATGTTAGGTACCTATAACAAAATTTACATTTGTGTTAAGATCTGAAGCTTAACCAGTTATGGTGCACCAATATCTGTGGGTCTTTTAAATGATAGGTGTTGGGATATGTACCAGATTTGCTTATTTCAGCCTTAAATGGTGTACTTTCCCCCTCTCCTGGGAGTGTGACCCAGATCCTTTGGTTAGTTTCAAAATTCAGGGTTCAGTGTGCCTTGGCTGAATGTCTGGCCAACGCGATGCTGCACGGTTTAAAGTAAGCAAACTATTGTCCAAATAGTTATGCCACCCCTTAAAATCAGTTTGGGTGTTACGAACCTGCAACTGGGTTTTTAGCATCCTAATTCAGCATTCCACCACCCCATTGCTTTGCAGGTGATAGGGAAGGTGGAAGTGCCACTTTGTGTTCCAAGTTCGTATGAATTTTTGGACCTTATTGGAACCGAATGGGGGTCCGTTATCAGATTCGATTTCTTTTGGAATTGCTCAGCGTGCAGCACAATGGGTTAATAATTTTACTACCTCATGGGCAGTGGTCCGCTTGGTGGGTGCGGCCCAGACTTGTCAGGACCCCATGTCCACAATTACCAATCCCTTTGGATATTGTCTGGCCCCCGGGAAGGGCCCTATTTCATCTACTTGCCATGTGCCACCGGGAGCACGTTTTTTGGTGTTTAAGACGCCCTTATCATGTCGGTTTCAATTCACTTTTTTATAGTTTTGGCAGGTAAAACAACCCTGGCTGACCACTTTCCAGTGTTTATACCTAATTTCTGGCATGTTGGTTTGATATGCCAATAAGGTGGCACACTTGGCGGGCCCCCAATGGCCCCACTTGGCGTGTAGCCATTCTGCGAGGGGTGTGGGGTTGGAGTTGGAGTGAGTTGCCCCTTCTTTAACAGTTTCCCCAGAAAAAGCCTCTTCAGTGGGTCCCTGTGCCTGAAGGTGTTGATCGAGGAATGTGTGAAGGGGGTTCGAATTCGGCCTATGTGAAGGACAATGGACCAGAAACCAAAGTTGTGGTTTCCTATGGACCATTTCCAAAATTGTTTCCCACAACTCTGGATGTTCTTGTGGGGTTCCTTCCTTTGTTAACAATTTGATGGCATACTCCAAATCCACTCTGAATACGAGTGCCTCGGTGGGGTGGCTCTCAGTAGTGTGCTTTACCGTGTGATGAATGCCAGGGGCCTCGGCTTCCTGAGCTGTGGTCCCTGGCGGTTCGGTGACGATTTTTAAATAGTTACACTTACAGCAAAACATGCCTGATTTTGGGATCGTTTTAGTGCTGCTGTCAGAAAATAGCCACGGTTTGTGATCAGTGGACCGTATGACTACTGCAGTGGGTCTTTCTTCAGGTGGTAAAGGGGAGTCCTGCAGTTGCTATGACATCCAATTGGCCTGGGCGGAATATAACAACCTATTCCATATTCCCGTGGTTCCACCAAATTTGATCGGGCACCCTGTTAACAGCCACTTGACAGCAGTAACAGTGGGCCCCTTTATAGTGCCGTGGAGGTGCTTCCAGCTTAAGGCCCTTTCAAGAGCTGGAAGCATTTTTCCATAAGGTCCATATCAAACCTGTCCTCCCTGTAGTTTTTGAGTATGTCTCCTCACTGCTTGCCCGTTTTGTGTTACCTCCACTGTGACCTGATCAAATGAAAACCCAATGCTGATTAACACCGGTTCTCCCATTTTAACCCTTACAAGCTCAGTGGGTTTTGACAAAGATTCCAACAACAGTTGGTATGCAGTGAGCTTATTTGGGGTCCACCCGACTGAATCACCCCTTCATAGTTTCCGTTGTAACATACCCAAGGCAGGGGCTAACTCTATGGGAATTAGTAGCTGGTGATAATTTAAAAATCTCAAGACTTCCTGAACTTGTTTTTTGTTGGTAGGGGGGTTTCTGACCCATTTTTCCAAATCCCCCTTATCTAGGGTTGTAGACCACGTGTTAGGTGATACCCTGATTCCTAAAAACTCAAACTCATTTGTTGGGGTAAGCCGTGATTTTTCCTCATTAATCTTCCACCCCTCTGCTAACAGCAACTGTTGGACTTCCTGGGTAAAACACTTTACAGTTGACCTATCACTCCCAACTATGGCCACGTCATCTACATAAAACAATAGTTGGCAGTTTGGGGGTACCTGCAGTTTACTTAACGTCTGCGCCAACCACTGGGTGGCTACCTCCGGAGACTTTAAATACCCCTGGAGTAATACTGTCCATTTGTACATTTTGCCCCCAAATTGAAAATTTAGAACTCCATGTGGGTCATTTAGGGGAGTTTGATAAAACATGTCCTTTAGGTCTATGGTACAGCCCCACTGATAAATATGATCCCCTAGGATCTTTTCAATAGCTGGTCGGTCCCACGGTACACTATATACTACAGGCTGGATTTGACTGTTTGCTACACAATAATATATTACCATACGATATTTAAGATTTTGGGGAGTTGATCTGGGTTTTTTAATTCCCCATGCTGATGATAGATAAACACTTTCTGAAACCTGTCTGATTTTGCCTTCCTCTAGCAATTGCTCTAACAGTTTGCCTATGGCCTCAACCCCTTCTTCCCCTTTTGTAGGGATTTTGTTTGGTTTCCAGCCGTTATAATTAGTGATTACAGGCTGATGCGGCTCAAATCCTGAACTATTTGTCTTGGATATGGGCAGTGCTGCCAAGACTCGCTATAGGTAGAACTTTTGTATTGCATCTACTCCAATTAGGTTTTTATTCCCTAGAATCTCTGTGAGGATTTTAAGTGTTCTCCCTGGGATTGCTAATTTTACCTTTACTATGGGGGTAGGTTTTGTTTCATGAAGCCCCTGTACTCATAATTGTTTGCCTGTGGGCACATGGGGTATACTTGGGTTTATTACATTGACTTGTGCCCCCGTATCCAGAAGGAATTTATGTGTACGGCCATTATTGTCCATTAACTTCTGATAAGGTCGTGAATCATGTTCCTCCCAGTCAGCCGAGCTAACCTCAGCCGCGACTCGTTTTTTTAGAGGCTGTGCCCTATACTGGTTCAATGGGACCCAACCCAGTTTTTCTGCCTCCATTTCCATTTGGGCTTCACTCCATTGTCTGATTGTAGAACTGTCTATCCCCTTTCCTCATAGAAATCCAAACAAAGCCCTTTGGTATTTAGACCATTGGGGCTGTGGCTTGGGGGGTTTTAATCCTGATAAATCCCTTATATGTACCTCTGAGTAGGGTTTTGGGGCGGTAATGGTGATATCTTGCTCTACATCATACAAATTTCCAATGGGCTGATTTTCTATTCCTCGGAGCCAAAGTGTAATTCCTGGGTCCTTGGTGGCCAAGCCTTCGACCCCTGCTGTTATAGCCTCTCCACTTAAGGGAATTTCGCTAAAGAGCGTGACATATACCAGGGGGTAGGGGCTTCCTACTGGGGCCTGGGTTAGACCTGTAGCTCCTCCCACCACCGGGCGCCAAAAGGCCGTGCTGATGCCTGGTACTGCCCTTAGGAGGTCACCTGTGGTGGTTATAGACCCTGGGGTTAATGCCAATGCCTGAAAATTGTTGCACAACGCCAGAATGCCCAGTGCTGGCAAAGTAATGGGCCATGCTGTGTTAGCCGTTACATCAGTGGTGTTACCCGGTTTCCTTTCCAACATGCATTACGAGGCCGGTATACCAAGACATTTTGGATATGCTTTAGATAATTCTGGACACACAGCACAGTTTAATTTCCAAAGCTTTTATAATTTGACCATTACTGGCATTTTGATCTGCCAGTTTGATGCCATTGACTATGTTGCTCTCTACAGTACTGCTTGTTTCTGAATTTCTTTTTTGGTGATAGTAGGGAAAATCTTCAAATCTTTCTATTCTTTTCTTTAATTACTTCTCCAAATGACAGTTTTTCTTTTCAGCCAATTAAGAGGAATTACAGCTACTCCCTTAAACCCATTTTCATTTTTGCTGTGTACAGTTATGTTTCCTGTAACAGCCCCATCTGCTGCTTTCTGTACAGAAGTACAACTTAAAATGTGGAAAGACAGAACAGGAATAGTATAGGAATGTAATGCAAGTTCTTCAGAAAAAAAGAACCTACACTTTTCCTAGACTTTTTCTGAAAAGGTCTGTAATCGCAGAGGCACTGAGACCACAGACAAGGGAACATGAAGTCTGCTCTACAGCCTTAGCTGAGAGCCCGCTGGGTATTAACTCACGCAGTACAGGCACATGGCTTTGGCCCTGAAGGTTGCCATTGACAAGTGTCCATCAGCCTTACAGGTGGGTTGAAGAAAACTGATTTTTTTATTTTATTTTATTTTGTTTGGATGGATGAGTTGTGCTTTAGAAGTGGCCATGGGGCTGAGATTGTCTATATATATGTTTCCAAATAAATGTATGTCCACCTATAACTAGAATAGGTAGATTTTACAAATCAAAATGAAAAAGGACATAAACCCAACAAGGATTTTAACTGTGAAACATGAAATTCTCCTACTGTGCAGTAGTGTTGGCTCCATATTTTCCAAAATGGCCCCAAACTATACCTCATAATTTTCCACATGCAATAGCCAAATGACAATAGCACACACAATTTGCTCTTTAGACATGGCATAAACTAGTGTATACTCAGAACTGTGGGCTTGTCTACAGACAGCCTGCCAACCTTAAACAAATTCTTACCAGTTACTATAGACCACAACACAGTAACTCTAAACCTGGAACCAATCCCTGCAACAAACCTCGGTTTCTACTCTGCCCACATATCTACACCACTGATATCATCACAGGACCTAGCCACACCAACCACACCATCAGGGGCTCTTTTACCTACACATCTACTAATATAATATATGCTATCACGTGCCAGCAATGCACCACTGCAATGTACATTGGTCAAACTGGACGGTCTCTCCATAAAAGAATAAATGGACATAAATCAGACATCAGCAATGGTAACATATAAAAACCTGTAGGAAAACACTTCAGTCTCCCTGGACACTCAGTAACAGATTTAAAAGCAGCAGATCTATGACGAAAAAACTTCAAATATTAACTCCAAAGAGAAAATTCAGGGCTGCAATTTATTTGCAAATTTGACACCATCAACCAAGGATTGAACAGAGACTGCGAGTGGTTGGCCAATTACAAAAGTAGTTTCTCTGCTCTTGATGTTCACACCTTCACATTAGCTACTGACAGCGGGCCACTTTCCCCTTGACTGAACTGACTTGATTTCTCCTCTCTTGATGTTCACAACTCCACATGAATTGCTGATAATGGGCCACATCCTCTGTGACTGAACAGACCTCATCAACTCTGGCCCTCCCCTTGACTGAGGCTCCCTCTTTAAAACTTCCTCTGAACCGTGCGCCACCCCACCCCCTGCCATGCATCTGACAAAGCAGGTCTTTCCTACGAAAGCTTATGCTCCAAAATATCTGTTAGTCTATAAGGTGCCACAGGACTTGTTGTTTCTGAAGATACGGACTAACTCAGCTACCCCTCTGATACTTGTCTACATGGTGAGTTAAACAGTGCCCTGACTCGCTGTGCTCTACCAGGCTATGTGAATCCTGCTACCACATACAAAAAAACTTCAAAGTGCTTTGCTGTGAAATAGGAGTTTAACGATACAGTCAAAATGTATGTCATCGACTCTGCAACACAATTTCAGAAAGTTAAATGGACAAGTAGAGAAAACTAGAGTTATTAGGATAATCCACAAAAAGCTTTGGGTACATGTTTGTATTTTAAATCAACAAACTCTTGAGAAAATTCATGTATGAGTTCTTTATATTTTGGAGAGATTTTAAACACCAAGATTGCTCAATATAATTAGGCTCCAAAAGAGAGCCGGAGCCAGGCATAAATCCAATGATTTAAGAGGAGATGGATTGGGCCTTTAAAAATGCTGCCATTATTTAGCATGCAGGAACATCCTCAATTTATATTAAACACGCCCTTCCCCATTTTTTATGTGATTAAACAGATCAATTAAGACAGTTTTAAACTGGGACCATGAACTTTAGGTAATGAAGGACAAGGTTTGATAGGTAGCAACAAAATATTCTCCCTCACATTTTACATAGATGATGCTGTTTATAATTATATAAAACTTCTGGGTTGGCTCTATGGCATCACAATGTAGAGAGAAAATGTCAAATACTCATCTCACTTCCGAAATATTTAGTGTAGGTTTGTCTTTGCTTATTTCTTTGTATGCTTGGGTATCATAGGAATTTAAATCTTAAAGTTGAAAAAATAACTAAATAAGCTAATTAAAAATAGTAGCGTAATTTTAACAGTTCAGTAACATTTATGCACCCTTACAGTTCAGTATTTTCAGCCCTATTTCTGAGTTTATTGGGTTGGAGTTTGGTATGCATTTCAAAATCATCCAAAGTCAGCTTAGGTAAAATGTTTAACCTCTTTTGAAAAATGCTTTCATACACTGTATTAATTCCCTTATTAATTTGGGAGACAAAGCAAAGCAAACAGAAATTGGCAATCCCAAAATCTGAATCAGCTCAACTCATAGCCAAAAATTCTGGCACCCGTGACTTATCATGTTACTGAACACTGCAGTTACCAATTGGGCATCCATGGGGCATCTGATCAAACAAAAAGAGCAGTTCTCTGTATTATGAAAACAATATAAAATAATAGTTCTTTCAAACCAGGGCTGCATAGAACTATTAAGTTCTGGATGACAGACTGTAAATAATAGCCATAAAAAGGCAGATATGCATTCAAGACCATAAATACCAATCTGTAGACTAATTAAATAGGACAATATTTACTTCACTGAATGTAGGTTTCACCACCTCCACATAACAAAATGCATAATATTGCCCTTGATATCTCAATGAAATTCAATGAAAGGACATCCTTTCTACACATTATATGTACTTCTGGATGGCAAATAAAAATGGAAAAATTATACAATTTATAGGATGTATAAATGCTACCAAAGACTAATGAACTTGGGTTTCATTCATTTCAGTTTACTGAATCCTGAACTCTACATGTAAATTAGCACAGGCTACTGAACAAAGCTAACTCCCAAGCCATCACCTTTGTATAAGCCACTTAAATTATACCCAATTACAGTTTAGTATCCATAGCTGTAACCTTTTTTTCCTTTTATAGTCTCTTTTATTTGGATACTCACTAGACATAAATGTATGACATTTAAGGAATGACATATAGTTAAATTTGTTTGAAATACAGACTGAGGGACAGACGGAGTAACTTTCAAGGTCTTGAAATGTATATTGCTGGTGTATTTGTTAACATCAAACATTGCAACATCAAAGTTAAATAAAGTCGAAGTAATGGATACACTGTTGTAGCAAACACAATGGACTGAAAATGAGACTACCTGGAGGAGCTCATGATTTTGTCATGAAACCTTGATGAAATTGTCTGCCCAAATTGGACCCAAAACATCAAAAAGATTGTATGTAAAACAAATGAATAACTAAGCATGGTGTCAACACTAAAAGTTAGTTAAATCCATTATAAAGTATGTGTATCAGTCCATCCCTAACCTATGCTCTTTTTGCATCAATATTAAAAATTAATTTTGAAATTACTGGTAGCCTATAGGATAGCTATTGGCCTGCAACACTCACCATTTTAGCCCTATTAATCTCTGCAGAAGCTGAGAAAAGTTAGGTGTTTAGAATGTGTAACTATAGAATTCACTATATGTACATAAGCTAATAGAAATCACATTTCCTTACTCTGATATTCACCCAATGCAAAGGATCCATGTAAGACCCAATACAATATTATGAAGGGTGCATATATAGCCTTCTTCAGGGACCTCCCCACTGGAGTAACTTCCACCTTTAAATAGAATTCCTATAATTCTTAATTATGAGTAGTTCCTTAATCAACAAAATCACTATGTACAGCACCTTTGCTGAATAATTTTATTCTATAAAATAGTCTGTTATGTGATATGTTTTGATTTACTGACACATACAGCAGACAATTGCGGATAAGGCCAATTTACCAATGCAAAATGGCAGATACACAAATTATTCTGTTATTCTGCCTGTTACTCTGTCTGTTCATTTGTGTATTCTTCTTTGGATACATATTCACACTGCTTCATTACAGTACATATGAAGAAGTGACCCACCTTGTGCAGTAACAATGGCTCTTCAAGACGTGTCCCCCTGTGGGGGTCAGTGCAATCTGGTGCCAGAGATCAGAGATTTTTCAAGCAGTGCTTGGTTGGGTTGCACATGTCCAGTAGCTATCTTCAGAAACAACGAGAAGTCCTGTGGCATCTTATAGAGTAACAGCTTTAGGGGCAAAGACCCACTTTAACAGTGCATCTCTTGTTGTTTTTGTGGATACAGACTAACACAGCTATCCCTCTGATACGGGTAGCTATCTTCAGGCATTAGCAGCTAACATCATGCACATGGCCTCACCTACCCGCCATCCCACCCCAATCTATTCTTTCTATACCTGAGAGCATCTGGACTCTGACGTAGAGAGGAGGAGGGTGAGTAGTGGAGCACCTACAGGGAGACACCTCTCAAAGAACCACTGTTACTGTACAAGGTGAGAAACTTTTTTTTTGAGTGGTGTTCCAGTGAGTGTTCCATTCTAGGTGACTACCAAGTAGCGTCCCACAGAGAAAGTGGGTTTCAGAGTCGTGTGTTATGAGTGGAAGAGAGCACAGATATGCTGACTGCTGTGTTGGGAATAGGGCCAGAGGGGATCGTGTAATGTTTTGTGAAAGTGTGCTCTGAGGTCCAGGTAGCAGCCCCACAGATGTCTACTAAGGAGACATTGCACAGAAAGGCAATCAAGACCACCATGTCTCAAGTAGAAAGAAGTCTTTACATTGGCAGGGGATGTTTTGCCATGGATAGTGTAGCAATTATCTAGGCATATGGAGATCCATTGGAGAGATACTAAGTGGAGATTGTGGCACCTTGCAGCATCCAGCTATGGAAATGAATAGCCATGGTGATTTGTGAAAAAGTTTCATTCTATGTAGAAAGCGACAGCTTGTTGGATATCCAAAGCACACAGGGTGGCTTCAAAGCACCATTTTGTGGTTTGGGATATAATGCTGATAAGTTTATGGGTTGATTAATATACAAGACAATGACAACTTCTGGTAAGAAGGCTTGATGTGGTCATACCATGATTTTGTCTTTGGTGAAAATCACGTAAGGGGATTCAGCCATAAGAGCTCCAATCTCACTAATCTGTCTTGCTGACATTTTTGCTACTAAAAAGGAGATATTCATTGGCATGTGTGGCAGTGAGCAGGTAACTAATGGTTCAAGGAGTGGTGGAGCAAGGGTTTTTGAGGATGTAATTTAGATCCCAATATCAGGTAGGTTGTCGGATCGGAAGATAGCCGTTTCAGATGCCCTTCAGAAACCATCTGGTGAGTGGGTGTGCAAAAATGGAAGATCTGTCAATTGTTCATGAAAAGAGTAATGGTAGTGAGGCAGGCCTTTAGTGAGCTGAGCACTAACCCTGACTGTTTAAGTTCAAGGATGTAGTTCAACATGATTGGAAGTTGTGTTTCAATATGGAGGAGTTTTCACTGGCACCAGAGAGAAACATTTTCATTTGTAAAGGCATTGCTTGTGGTGGATTGATGGCTATTTAACAGGATGTATTTTACTTCCTCTGAATAGGTTGCTTCATCATGTTGGAACCATGGAGGAGCCAAGGTTTGAGATGCAGCATTTGTGGAGTTGGATGTAGAGTGCAGCCATTATTCTGAGACCCAAGATCTGTTTGCCATGGAAGGGGCTGCAGAGTGCATACTGTGAGACATGATAGTTAAGGGAAACAGGCCTTTCTGGGCCATCTTGGGACAATAAGGATGATGGTGGCATTGTCCGTACGCAGCTTATGAATGACTCAAGGAATTAACAGTGTCATTGGGAAGGTATACAGCAATGTCATGTTCTAGTGGATAGGGATGATGCCCCTTCATGAACTGGGCATGAGACACGCCCTGGAGCAAAAGAGTGGGCATTTGTAGCACTGTGGTGCAAATAGGTCTATGAATGGTTGAGCTCATTTGCAGAAGATCGAAGCTAGGACCCACTTATGCTCATTTGAGAAGTTGCAACTGAGTGTGCCTGCTGTGCTATTCAGTATGCCTCCTAGATAGAATGCTGTGAAGATTATATTGAGGCAATAGACCAATTCCATAGGTGGATAACTTTCACACATAATGAATAAGAATGTGTACTCCCTGTCTGTTGATACATCCCATGCTGTCGGTAAGTATGCAGATAGTTTATTCCACATTGGGGGAGAAAGTGTTGGCATGCATTGTGTACCACTTGCAGTTCTAGTATCACGGTGTCCAAGACGTTTGCCACTCACCACATGGCAAATGGGACACCGCAGTGTGGCAATTCTAGACTCTGGATTTTGGGTTCCTCAGAACTGCACACATGGAGTGCCCTCCACCTGTTCCACACACACACACACACACACACACCACTTGGTGGGAGACGTGCATGGTGACAGCAGCAGTGTTGGAAGCTCCTGCAGCCACAGTTTGGGTCCTGGCGCGTCTCCTGCAGTGGTGGTGGCAGCTCCGGTGAGTCATCCCTTTCAGTTTGTGTGGGGGTCTGGGGGTGCCTGTCTCTGTGTGAAGGAATTGTTAGAGTGCAGGGAGGCTGGGGGTGCCTGGCTCTGGGGCAGGAGGAGGGCATTGTTAGTCCAGGGGTAGGACTGTGGTGAATACTGAAGGACGACAACTACAAGTGTGGCAATCCTTCACTTAGTATTGGACACCACTGCTGTAGTAGGTTGATGTGGAGTTTAGTGTTCATAAGGTCATGTGGTATTGAAGGTGAATACCCTACCCTAGAACTTATATACCCATTGTAATGACTACAGATGAGTTATTGATGGAAAGCAATTCCTACGAGGATATTCATTGGATTTGTCCACCAATGTAGGGAGATTAGTACATACTTCAGTAGTATCACTTGTCTGTTTAGACTGTGGAAAGCCACCTTTGGAGGCAGCATATATGGAGTGTGGTTTGTTTCAAAGTATAGGTTGTAACTGCTTTGTGTCCCAGGATTTGTAGGTTAAGTTAGTGATGAAGTGTGGGGACTCAGTGTGATGGTGAATAAGATCATTACCAATGTAGTAAACCATTGGTTTGGTAGGAGAGCCCTGGTTTGGATGGAGTCCAGCAGGGCTCCAATGAACTCCAGGTACTGGGCTACCTCATTGTGCATGGAACCTTCTATCAGGTAAGGAAAAATCATTACTGCCTGGTGTCCTATGTAAGCCACTACCACTGCAAATGTTTTGGCAAAAACTTGAGCATACATACAAAGACTGAAAGGCAGGACCCAGTATTGATAATAGTTGTAAACAACTGTAAGTCTCAGGAGCTATTTGTAGGCAGGGTGTATCTTTCTATAGAAATAAGTGTCCTTAAGGTTGAGGGCTGCAAACAAGTTTCCCTTGTCTAGTGCTGGAATGATCATTTTGAAGCTGTGGTTTCACATAAATGTGTTTAGTTTTCAAAGGTGTAGGATAGGTCTCCACCCTCTACTCTTCTTCCGAGATTAGAAATAGTTGGAATAGAAGCCCTTCCCCCTATGTGATGTTGAGAATAACTCCATGGCACCAGTTTGGAGGAGGTGCTTTATCTTCCATTGTAGAAGGTGTTCATAAGAAGACAGGTAAGGAGGCAGGGTGGGAGGGATGGAAAGGAAGGTGTTGATGTAACCTAACCTGATAATCCCCAGTGTGCCCACTGGTCTTTCATTATGGCTACCCAGGCACGGTAGCATGAATGTAAAGGGTGACCAAAAGTTTGGTTAGAATTCATCAGCTCTGTTTTGGGGGAGGTCATGCAGTTTGGATGCAGTGGGTTGGCTGGAGAAGGCCTGGTTTTGAGATAGACTTCTCTTCTGAAATCTCTGCTTCCATCGGGTATGACTGAAGTGTCATTGCTGTTGGCAATGGAATGTTGAGTCTCCTGGCCTTTGGCATGGTGTATATCTCTGGTGCTTAATTGGTGGTGTATCTATGTCAAGCGTGTCCTGGGTGGAACAGAAGCCCTTCACTTGATGTGGTTGGAGAGTCCTTTGGTTTTAGAAGCAAAGAGTTTGTCACTGTCAAAAGGAAGATTCTTTACTTTGAGTTAGATTTCTTTAGGTGCTCTTGAAGCTTGTAGCCAGGATGCCCTGCTCATGACAACTGCAGTGGTGGTGGCTCAAGCAGCTGTGTCTGCCAGATCCATTGCCACTTCAAGGACTGTTCGAGCTATTACCTGGCCTTCCTGAATAATTGAACTTAGCCAGGAGCATTTCTGCTCCAGTAGGTGTTCAATCAGCTGCTGAAGTTTGTTGTAGCTGGCATAGCCATGATTGCGTATGTGTGCAGAATAACTGGGAAATCTAAATTGCAAGGTCAAAGAGTTTAATCTTTTGTGACCTGTGTCTTGTGGGATTGAATTAAATGAATGGTTGTTTACTGTGGTAATTAATTGTTTCTACCATCAGGGAGTTGGGTTGTGGGTGAGAAAACAAGAAGTCCATGTCTTTTGCTGGTACAAAGTGTTTTCTGTCAGTCTTCTTGTTGCTGGGTAGTGCCAAAGCAAGAGTTTGCCAGATATTATCTGTGGGCTCCATAATGGCTTCATCTATGGGTTGGGGGCAATCTTAGTTGTTGTTGTTGGTTGTCAACAAAACCCGCTGAGCATCCACATTCCCAAGGCATTCTGTTGACAGTAAATTGACAAAATGCGGCACTTCTGTTGACATCATTCTGCCTCTCCTCCCATGAGGCAGAACACCTCTGTTGACAGATTATGCCGACAGAAAGCCAGTTTGGATGTTCCAGGGAGCCCTCTGTCAACAGACCTGGCTTCTGGGTCACCAGGCAACCCTGTCTGCTGTTCTTCTGGTTGGCCATTTTGTTGAGAGAGCAACTACGCAGTCAGACCACTCTCTGGCAAAAGAACGGATTGCCCTTTTGATCTGCCTGGCAGTCTGGCCAGAGTATGTCGACAGAAGTTTTGTCAGAAGACATCTTCTGACAGAAACTTCTGTTAACAGATCACTCAAGTGTAGACATTGCCCTAGAAACAACACTCTAAGAAGAACAAATACCATTACTACTTTTTGGATGCCACCTGAATATTCCAGTCATGCTTCAAGTCATGCTTCTAGTCATGCTTCTGTGCTCCTCCAAACTATGTTGCAGGATTCAGATCAGGGCAGGGTTCAGAAGAGAGGCAGACAGCTATCTAATGTCAGCAGGAAGGACAAAGCAGTCTTGTGGGGTGTAAAATTCATGAATGGTTTAACCTGCACTTTACCACATATTCCTTTTGTGGCTTGGTGAAGTCAACTAACCTCCTTGTCTGATTTTAAGGGGCTACTTATGCCAACTACACAGAGGCAAATTATAAAGCTGTTGAACTTGCCATATTGGAAATGTCCCTTGGGGAGCCGCCCCCCCGCCCCGACCAGTCTGGGCTCCTGGGGGGCCCCTGCTCCTGAGTCTTCTCCTGGCCCCGCTTGCCTGCCAAGTGTGCCCGGTCCCCTGCGAGTGTTTGGAACCAGCCCAGATTTTCAAATGTATCCTGAAGGAACTGAGTGCTGTTCCAGCTGAGATCTCCCGGTACACCCGCAACTTCTTCATCACTAGCAACCAGATTGCTTGCATCAGCAGCCAGGACTTCCAGGCACTGCCCAACCTGGTCACCCTCTCCCTGGCCAGCAACAGGTAATTCACTGACTGTCTGGAAGGCTGGGGTGGGTTTCAGAGATGATGCTTGGGATGGCATATGATTTTCTCTTCTCCCTATGGAGAGCCACACTTTTCTACACTACACACCACTGACCTGCGGAACTCACTACCACAAGATACTCCTGCGGCCAAAAGCTGACCAGGAGTCCAAAAAGGATGAGATGCTTATAATCAATAATTAACATCCCCATAGCCATCTTGCGTAGGGATTCGCCAGTTTATTTCAGAAGGGATCTAACACTCATACTTCAGGGCTTCACTCAGCTGTGTACTGGTGAAGGTTAGGAAGAAACTTCCCCTATGGGCATGGTGTTCCGGGGTTGACCATTTTGTGGCTTCTCACACCTGCTCTGAAGCATCGCTCAAAGATGGCACAGATGGAGCATGGATCTATCATAGTAATTCATAGAGTCATAGGACTGGAAGGGGCCTCAGGAGGTCATCTAGTCCAGCCCCCTGCTTCAAGCAGGATCAAACCCCACTAAGTCATCCCAGACAGGACCTTGTCAAGCTGGGACGTAAAAACCTCTAGGGATGGAGAATCCACCAACTCTCTAGGCAATGCATTCACTTCACCACCCTCCTGGTGAAGTAGTTTTTCCTAATATCTAACCTACAACTCTCCCTCTTCAACTTCAGACCATTACTCCTTGTCCTGCCATCTGACACCACTGAGAACAGTATCTCACCCTTTTCTTTAGCGCCCCCCTTCAGGAAGTTGAAGGCTGCTATTAAATCACCCCTAAGTCTCCTTTTCTGTAAACTAAACAAGCCCAAATCCCTCAGCCTATCCTCATAGGTCTTGTGCTCCAGCCCCTTAATCATTTTTGTTGCCCTCCACTGAACCTGCTCCAGGACATCCACATCCTTTTTATACTAGGAAGCCCAAAACTGGACACAATATTCAAGATGTGGTATCACCAGTGCCCAATAGAGGGGATCAACCACTTCTCTAGATCTGCTCAAAATGCTCCTCCTAATGCACTCTAGTATGCCATTACATACTAGATACTTCTTGGCTACAAGGGCACACCGTTTACCCATATCCAGCCTTTCATCCACCATAACCCCTAGGTCCCTTTCCATCATACTGCTGCTGAGCCAGTTGGTCCCCAGCCTATACAATACTTGGGATTCTTCCACCCTAGGTGCAGGACTCTACACTTCTCCTTGTTGAACCGCATCAGATTTCTTTTGGCCCAGTCCACCAATTTATCCAGGCCACTCTGGATTCTCTCTCTACCCTCCAACATATCTACCTCTCCCCCTAGTTTCGTGTCATGTGCACACTTGCTGAAGGTGCTATCCAGCCCTCATCCAGGTCATTAATAAAGATGCTAAACAACACCGGCCCCAGAACCGAGCCTTGCAGCACTCCACTTGAAACTGACCACCATCCAGATATTGAGCCATTGACCACTATCCCTTGGGCCCAACCATCAAGCCAGCTTTCTATCCACCTTACAGTCCAAGGATCCAATCCATATTTCCTTACCTTATGGGCGAGAATGTCGTGGGAGTTCGTATCAAAAGCTTTGCTGAACTCAAGGTATATCACATCCACTGAGTTCCCATGTCCACAGAGCCTGTTACCTCATCATAGAAGCTAATCAGATTGGTCAGGCAGGACTTGCCCCAGTGAATCCATGTTGGTTACTTTTGATCAATTTCCCCTCTTCCAAGGGCTCCAAAATGGATTCCTTGAGGATCCCCTCTATTATTTTCCCAGGGACTGAGGTAAGGCTGACCACTCTATAGTTCCCTGGATTATCCTCTTTTCCTTTTTTAAAGATGGGCACTACATTTGCCTTTTTCCAGTCATCCGGGATCTCTCCCAGTCTTCAAGAGTCTTCAAAGATAATGGCCAAAGGTTCAGCAATGACATCTGCCAATTCCTTCAGTACCCTTGGGTGCATTAAATCCAGACCCATAAATTTGTGTACATCTAGTTTTTCTAGATAGCTCTGAACGTGTTCCTTCCCCACAGATGACTGCCCTCCACCTTCCCATAATGCATTGTCTACGACCGTTGTGTGGGAGTTGACTTTGTCCATGAGGACTGAGGCAAAAAAAGCATTGAGCACTTCAGCTTTTCCTACATCATCTGTCACTAGGTTACCTCTCTCATCCAGCAACGGCCCCAAACCTTCTCTAATAACCTGTTTATTGTTAACTTGCCTGTAGAAACCGTTCTTAGTACTCTTCACATCCCTTGCCAGCTGCAGTTCCAATTGTGCTTTCGCTTTTCTGATTACTCCACACCATTCTCCAGCCATATGTTTATACTCCTCCTTAGTCAGCTGTCCATGTCTCCATTTCTTGTATGCATCCTTTTTGAGTTTAAGCTGACGAAGGATTTCCCTGTTAAGCCAAGCTGGTTGCCTACCATGTGTGCATTTCTTGCTATGCAGCGGGGTGGTTTGTTTCTGTACCTTCAGTAAGAGTTTTTTAAAATACCGCCAGTTCTCTTGAACTCTTTTTCACTTCATCTTCATTTCCTAAGGGATCCTGCTCATCAGTTCTCTGAGGAAGTCAAAGTCTGCTCTTTTGAAATCAAGGCTCTGTATGTTACTGCTCACCCTTCTTCCTTTTGTCTGGATCCTGAAATCTACTATCTCATGGTCACTGCAGCGCAGGTTTCCACCCACTTCTATTTCTCCTACTAGTTCTTTCCTGTTTGCGAGCAGCAGGTCAAGTTGTGCACAGCCGCTGGTCGGTTCCTTCAGCACTTGTACCGAGAAGTTATCCCCAGCATTTTCCAAAAACTTCCTGGATTGTCTGTGCGCTGCTGTATTGGTCTCCCAACAAATGTCCAGATGCTTAAAGTTTCCCATGAGAACCAGGGCCTGTAATTTGGAAGCTTCACTTAGCTGACTGAAGAAATCCTCATCTACCTCATCTGCCTGATGTGGCGGTCTATAGCAGACAGCAACTACATCATCACGGCCGTGTCTACACTAGCCCCAAACTTCGAAATGGCCACGCAAATGGCCATTTCGAAGTTTACTAATGAAGGGCTGAAATGCATATTCAGCGCTTCATTAGCATGGGGGCGGCCGCAGCACTTCGAAATTGACGCGCCTCGCCGCCATGAGGCTCGTCCCGACGGGGCTTCTTTTCGAAAGGACCCCGCCTACTTCGAAGTCCCCTTATTCCCATGAGCTGATAGGAATGAGGGGACTTCGAAGTAGGCGGGGTCCTTTCGAAAAGGAGCCCTGTCGGGACGAGCCGCACGGCGGTGAGGCGTGTCAATTTCGAAGTGCTGCGGCCGCCCGCGTGCTAATGAAGCGCTGAATGTGCATTTCAGCGCTTCATTAGTAAACTTCGAAATGGCCATTTGTGTGGCCATTTCGAAGTTTGGGGCTAGTGTAGACGTAGCCCACCTTTGTCACTTCTGCCTCTAAGCTTAACCCAAAGACACACAACCAGATTTTCTCCCTCCTTATACTGGAGCTCTGAGCAATCATACTTCTCCCTCACACAGAGAGCAACTCCTCCTCCTTTTCTCCCGTCTATCCTTCCTAAACAGTTTATAACCTTCTATGACTGTGCTCCAGTTATGCAAATCATCCCACCAAGTCTCTATTATTCCAACCACCTCATACATCTTTGACAGGGCCTCTAATTCTTCCTGTTTGTTTCCTCGGCTTCTGGCATTAGTGTACAAGCATCTTAGAGAAGTGGCTGATTGGCCCATTTTCTCCTCTTCACCCAGGAAATTCCAGTGTCTGTAACCCATTTGCAAATGGCCACGGCTGTGGCCATCACTTCCTGTCCCCATAAACCCCTGCCAGTGCATGTTTATACAGTAAAAATGTGTATGTGCCTGTGCACACCCTCACCCACCATCCACGTGCCTCCACTGGGAAATATGCACATGCTTTAGCGTTCTCTCTGGTTCTGCTGCCGTCAGAGCCCTCTGGTCTCTTGCATTAATGTGGGGAACTGACCACTGAGCATTTGGACTGGCTAAGCAAACCTACAGGTTAAGGCAGCCTTAGCACTATACTGCAGCTGATAAAGATCTTATTGCATCTGACTCAGAGAGGGAAGTGGCATCTGCTTCCCTCCAGCCTTTTCAATGCATCCAAGTATTCACACCTACCAAACGGGGCACTCTTAGCAGAGAGCTGCTTTTGAGTCTTTCCTTTGCCCACATGGGGTCAGCAGCTCTGATTTTCCCATGGTTATAACTATTAAAATTGCTTCTAGCTCACACAGGGGAGGCTTCATCTCCAGTTCAGCTAAGCTGGAGAAATGGGCTTTCATCGAAGTGTGCCAGACCTCACAGGGCCCAGTCCTGGGGAGCAAGGCTGTAGGAAAGCAAAGCTCTCTTTGGTTTTGCAAAGCATCCATTGCCAGAGCAGCATTCTGACAGCTATTCAGAGTCTGTACCTGCAGAGCACATTCTGGAGGCTGTGTCAAAGAGCCTAGGCCAGGGATTCCCAATCTCTGGGTTGGGTCCCAAACACGGGTCACAATTAGATTTGTTAAGGGTCACCAACAGCTCAGAGCTGCGTGTGGCTCTTAAAGAAGCATCCAGCAGCTATCTCTATTGCCCCCTGGTATAGAAAGGATGTGGATGTGCTGGAGCAGGTTCAGCGGAGGGCAACAAAAATGATTAAGGGACCTATGAGGACAGGCTGAGAGATTTGGGCTTATTTATTTTACAGAAGACTGGGGGGTGATTTAATAGCAGCCTTCAGCTTCCGGGGGTGGGGGTGGGGCTCTAAGTCGGATGGAGAGAAAATGTTCTCAGTGGTGACAGATGGCAGAACATGGACCAATGGTCTAAAGTTACAGAAGGAGAAGAGTAGGTTGAACATTAGGAAAAACTACTTCACTCGGAGGGTGGTGAAGCACTGGAATGCGTTGCCTAGCGAGGTGGTGGATTCTCCATCCCTAGAGGTTTTTTACATCCCAGCTTGACAAGGTCCTGGCTGGGATGACTTAGTGGGGGTTGATCCTGCTTGAAGCAGGGGACTGGACTAGATGACCTCCTGAGGTCCCTTCCAGCCCTAGGATTCTATAATGATAAGTGTAGATTGCAAATGGTATCATTTTTAATATGGTAGAAGAAGGAAGGAAGAAAGCCCTTCCTAACATCACAAAACAGAAATAGAAAGGATATTTTCCTTAGAAAAATAAAGTGATAATGTGTGTCCTCAACTGACCCATGATTACTTGTATGAAGTACCTACCTAAAGCACACGTTATTTATCAAACTACTCTAAACTTGCTGGGCACTACCAAAACAGAAAAGGATATGACTCCTTCCTTGAAGGGCTCACAAGCTATTATGAGACATGATGTACGAAGGAATTATCAAGACAGAAGGCTGGGGAGCAATGGGCTTGGAATGACAGGGCACTATCCATAAAACAACAGAGTTACTTAGTGACACTCTGAACATAGCACTGAGGAGTAAAGGAGTCCTGTTTTCTGTTTGTAAATTAAATAAAAATAAATGTCTTCGTGGGCTGTTTTCTTGGCTCTGTAGTAGGAAAAACTTGTAGCAGCTTTGCAAGGCAGCTCAGGAAGGGTGAGAAGTTAGGTGGCTCAGTGGGAGGGTGGTGTCAGCAGAGGCAAGAAAAAAAAAGAGTTGCGTGGGACCTACCAGGGAAGTATGGGTAGATTGAACTGTATGCAGTGAGGAACAAGGATTGAAAGAGAGCAATGACATTGGAACAACAGTCAATGAACAGAATCTCTCTTGGTTGGAGGGCACAGAGTGAGCCTGAGCATCACGGGGGCCAGATTGGGCCTCACATTAAAATTCAACACATTAACACTTGGTATGAACAAAGACAGCAATTATCTCATGCATTGCAAGGACTGCTTCCCTTCCTTTGAGGTTCATAACGATCTCAGGCAAGACACTTAACATCCCTCACCCCCCTCCTTCAGTTCATGTATTTGATTTTCCAGTTTTTATTGCAACTTTTTTGGACCTGTGTGCTATATATCTGGGTCTGGATGGGAAATTCTGTAGACCTGAAGAAGCGGGTCTGTCCCATGAAAGTTCATCACCTAAGAAATCGTGATGTTAGTCTTTAAAGTGCTACATGACTGCTGTTTTGTTTTGTTAGAATACAGACTAACATGGCAACCTCTCTGTCACTATAGGGGCCAGAGAGGAGGAAAAGAGAAATGACTGATTGGAGCCATGGCAAGGGCATGGATAGGGGTTTTTACTATTTGGACAGAAAGAACAGGTCAGAGCTGAAGTGTGAAGGGGGATGCAGCTACTGTTAACACATTCTAGATGTGAAGGGCAAGAGAAGAGTATTGTTCATGTTCTTGTAGTACATGAGGTCTCATTGTGCTAAGTCTCAAACATTATGATCTGTGTGGGCCATGAGCGCATATGCCTGAATATGGTAGGGAGCAGGATGATATGATAGTGAAGGAAACGCATGTAAAGGGTTTGAATAAAGACAAGAAATTAATTTCTGGTCACATTAAGTCTGAGCTGATGGAAGACATCCAGGAGCAAATATAGAAGAGGCAGACTTATATGTAAGACTGGATACAGGAAAACAAAAATTACAGTGGAAACAGCCTTTGTAAAAGTCCTTCTGTGATTTCACATCTTGTTATAAAATCATGAACAACAGTGAGACACTGACAAACAGAAACAGTTACTAGAAGGATAGTTATATCTCCCTTTTAAAGCACATGCTATCTGTGTAACAGAAGCTAGTACAGTGAATGAGATGCAGTTTAAAGAGTGGAAAAGGAGGGAAAGCATGCTTTGAATAGATAAGTTGCAAACACAATATTATGAGGGAAATGCATGGAGGTTATCTTGGCAATAAAACATTTTTAATTTAACACTGATATGAGAAAACAAATATGCTGTTACATGGACTAAGAACAAATGAGTAAGCAGCAAATTTGATCTTATTTCCTTACTGGGACACCCTTTTCCTGCAGATAACAATTAGCACATGTGCAAATCTTTGATGCCATAGAACTTCTCAAACCACCTTTTTTCCTCTCAAAGAGACTTTTCTTACTTTTCCTCTCAAAGAGACTTTTCTTACCATTCCTTTAACTTGTGAGCACTCATGAAAATCAGAGTACTAGTGCAGGCATGTCATCTGTGTGTGTGAAAAGTATATAGCCATGTTGGAGGCAGAAGAAGTGTGAGTCTGGTGGACCACTGAAGACCAGCTAAGGAAATGAAATGACTTTCACTTCACTAGACCAAAACAAGAACTAAACGATTAATCTGATGCCACACACTGCATAATCAGATACATGTTCTGATGACCTCAGGAAACTGCTCTAAAATGAAAAGCATAGCTGCAAAGAAGATTGCAGAAACACAACATTTTACAACTGAAATGGTTTTATGGATTTATTTAATCTAAAAACTGAGATGTTTGGCCTCTGCTGCCTTTCTTTGTTTCTTCCTTCATACTTATTACTGCCTCATTATACAGTCATTTGTGCAGTGTTTTGGCAGACATTTACTATTGCATAAATTAAAGCCATTGAATCTAGTTTTGCCTACAGGTCTTTATGAAAATACCAGCAGCATTTTTATTTGAATGTCAAAGTTTGTCAGCCATTAAACTGATTGATTTTTCATTATACAATTCAATAGAAATAGCAGTCTGTATGCAACATTACTCCAGGAAAAAAAAGAAAAACGAAAAAAAAAACTTCCCTGTAAAAATGGCTCCTGCTTATGCTTAAAAGTTATAGGCTCTTCACAGAGGAACTAAATGTTTTTCAGATCTCTTTACATGTGAATTGTTCCATTAAAACACCTGGGAAAGAACAGTGCTGTAATTCAGTGAAAATGAATGAATTCACATGGTATAATCCCCAAATTCACTTACCATTTACAAGACTTTTTATGTGGGTTTAAAGGTAAAATGTCTGCTGATTTCAGTAGGTAAAGGATCAGGCCTTTAAACTGAATATACCATAATGCTCATGAAATGAACCAACTAACAGCTCCAGAGAATTAACTTCTCTTCCTGCCCCCATACACTGCCCCCACAGAAAGAGCAGAAATCTTGGTTACACATGCATAATCCATTAGCTTGATGAAGCACAGAGTTTGACCCCAAAGTGTGCAGTGTGCACCTTTTTTTTATGGACAGAGACACTGTACTTAATAAGACTGTTCAAAGGTGTAACACCAGAGGTATCAGTCTGTGGGTAAACAAAGCGTCCTGAGGTTGAGTGGGAGACCATACTTTTGGCTGTGAAATATTTACACTTTAAATTACTATGTGACACCGTATGAAACTGGGGGCACTTGAGGTTATCATGAATATCAATACTCCAATCAGTTGTGGCAGATTTGCTATAACATCTCTGCAGAACTGTTATAAATCTGCCAGATATGATAATCTCACTGATGTGTTTGCCTCATCTTTGTATTTTGGGTTACAAATACATGTGTATATCTGAGTTACAAAGCTTGTGTTGTGCTTCTGGGCGACAGCCCAACAGTTTGGAATCAGCCTACCCTGCTGAACGACCCATCAGCTATACAACTGACCCACTGGATATGCCACATGATTCAGGAAGGCATTCAGGCATACCAATCTTCAGACAGACTCCAAAGACTTCCAGTCCATGTGCTGAGCAACTTGTATTTGGGATAGAGGAAATACAAGTCACTTGGGAAAAGGAATATAAAGGAAGCTGCATCTTTTCCATCACGTCTTTCCTCCTGCTTCTTACCTGTGGAGGAACTTTGTATGAATGGAAGCTCTGAACAAAGGACTGAATGTTCCATCCAAGTTGTGGATGTAGTCCAGAGGGACTTTCAGCCAGCAAACTCACTAGTACTGTTAGGAACCTGACAGACTTTGATATCATTGTATGAAGGTGACTGTTTGACCATTAATATCTCTTTTTCTAAAACAATAAATCTTTAGCTTTAGACTCTAAAGGATGTGTGATATTTTGGGTAATATGCTGATCTATCCTGACCTGGTAAAGAGGCTAGCCTTTTGGGTTAGAAGAACATTTTATGTATGTTCTTAAAGTAGAGTTTTTAAAATAACTCCTCACTGTACCTGACCTAGGTGTTGACAGGGAGCCAAAGAACTGGAATGTAATAAAGGGGGCTGTGTGATTTCTTTTTTTAGCTTCTTGATAACCAGTGTGGGAGAAGACTAGTTGGAGAGGAGTTTAACTTCAGTGTTACCCATCAGTCTTGGGAGTATCTGCTTTCCTTCGTTGCCAGGGAGGGCTGCCTAAGGCACTCCCAGGGCACGAACAACACAGGTTGATATCACAAAGATCAATGCACTGTTCAATTGTTCAGTCCTCTTCCCTTTTCTCTTTTCCTTCCTCCCTCATGCCCCTAGTAGTGTCTATGGAGTTGCCTCTGTGCCCCCTAGGACAGGGGTCTGCAACCAAAACAGCAAAAGCAGCCATT
The DNA here is from genome assembly GCF_033958435.1 of Carettochelys insculpta. Taxonomy (NCBI): domain Eukaryota; kingdom Metazoa; phylum Chordata; order Testudines; family Carettochelyidae; genus Carettochelys; species Carettochelys insculpta. The sequence goes on from NC_134149.1 coordinate 30,816,287, forward strand.
TTTTCAAATTCAGTTACAAATTCAATATTTCAAGAGCCGCAATGGATGTGAATACAAGACAGTCCTTAATAAATAACATCAAACTATACTTTTTGTAACCCCTGTTTTAAGAACCGTGCCCACACAAAGATTTGTAATGTGATCCATGTAAATATTTAACCCTTTTCTGAGTCCTAGTAAGCTCCAAGATCTAGCAGCATTGAGTACCAGAATTTAACTGGGAATCCAAAGGGGGTCAGTGTAGAAGCATACAGTACAGTAATCTTATTTACAATGGAAACTCTTTGCATTTGTATAGAAATAACAGCTCATGATCTTACATTTATATTTTATTACAAAATGTCTCTCTTTGAAATACGTTATTAGCATTCTCCTAGTCTCTAAATTCTTTATTGCATCCCATTACAGCATTTACACATCTCTCCTTTATTTCCAATTACTAAATCACATTCAAAGACAACTGAAATACATTAAACACATTCCTAATATTATTTTTCCACTTAAACATCTCTTTGGCAGAAGCATCGATTGCTATCTTGTCACAAATGCAAGAGTAGGTGCTCATCCATGAAAATTTCTCTTTTCAGATGTAAATCCTGCCCCCCAACTCATGCATTTGATGAAGTGGGTCTTTGCCCATGAAAGCTTATGCTCCAAAATATCTGTTAGTCTATAAGGTGCCACAGGACCCACTGTTGTTCTTAAAAATATTTGAGAATCTCCATTTTAAAACTGGGGCTGGAGGAAACCCAAATTGTTCAACACCTGTCCAGAATGGGACACCACCAACTGCACCCCGAAGCACCATACTCCATACACCATATTCCACTCAAGCCCAGACCCCGCAGGGAGAGTTGCACCAAAACACACACGTACGGTAATAGGGCCACGCCCCCTCCCCCTGCTGTCCTGCCCAGACGTGAGAGGAGCAGGAGGATGAGTTGGGCTCTGGACAGGCTCAACTACCACTGCCCTGCTGACCTCAACCTGGCCAGATGTGAGAGGAGGAAGACAGAGAGTTGAGCACTGGCCAGGCTAGAGATACAAGCTACTGTTCCAGTGGTAGCAGGGTGCAGTCTTTACAGAAGCTAGGGGTGGGCAATGGGATGGATCACTTGATGATTACCTGTTCTGTTCACTCCCTCTGGGGCACCTGGCATTACCCACTGTTGGAAGACAGTATGCTGGGCTAGATGGACCTTTCGTCTGACCCAACATGGCCATTCTGATGTAGTCACGTTTTTCATTTATGAGGGTGCTGTCCTTCCTTGCCACCCTCACAGCCATGTGGAACAGCGCAGCAACGCTGGTGTGGCACTTCAAAGGTGCCTGCAGCAACTGCCTTCTTTAACCCCCATCAGCAGGCCTGCATGCATCCCTTGGACTTATACCCACAACCCAATTGTGTGTCACAACCCAAAGGTTCAAAAACCCTGATCTAAGGGGACATTGAGCCTACAGCAAAATCTCAGTGGGAAAAATATAAAAATAATTACTTGGCTGCAATTCTGCTTTCTGCAGATGATTGTTTACAGGTTTCTGCCCCTTGGGATCTCAAGCACAAAAAAACACTCACCAGAACTAACATATGTATGCAATAAGGTGAGGCCTTCACTGAGGTATTCCATCAAGCTGGTGTTCTCACAGCATCTTAAGGCACCAAGGCACCCAACTAGCCAGATGCTCTGTTGCTGCAACAACAGGTTGTGTTGAAATGGTGGATCACAGGACACAGGGTAAGACACACAGATTGCACCTGACACAGTATCATTAACTGGCTTAACTCCATGTTCAGGAAACCTAGAATGATACAGCAGAACATAAATGTAAATCTATGTGATGCTCCCAAAACCAAAAAGATGAGACCATACATCTCTAAGGAGTTGGAGTCGCACTGACTGGAAATCTGTTGCTGAAAAACATGCATGTTCTGCAACATGGGAAGAGTTACTACTATGTGCACTAGCAAATAAAACCTGGTCTCTTAGCTTTACCCCAATCTCTGCTCTAATCACTAGTTTGTGCGGACACTAATGAAAGTCACAGAGAGGTGGCTGTGTTAGTCTATATCTTCACAAAACAAAAAAGAGCAGTCATTTTCCACTCTAAAGACTAACAAAATAATTTATCAGGTGATGAGCTTTCATGGGACAGTCTTCTTTCCAGAGCTGAAGTGGATCTGTCCCATGAAAGCTCATCACCTAATAAATTATTTTCTTAGTCTTTAAAGTGCTACATGGCTGCTCTTTCTTGTTTTTTTCCTAATAGAAGTATTAGTTTTCATTTACCATCTAGATTCATACTGTGAAATAATTATTTGCACATTAATAGAAAAACAGAGACTAGGTAGAAACTGAAATTCCATCAGTTTAAAAGGAATGAAATTCAGTATGTGTAAAAAGTTTCTCCGTAAGACTGAGAAGGCACCTCTTTAAAACCATCGTTTGGGCATTATTATAAGTTCCCAGAGTCTGTCACTGTCTTGGAAGATGTTCACATAAATACATACAGTTGGGTCTGATACACAGTCTGGGTACCTTTCACCTTTATTCTGAATACATGCAACCAGCTTAGAATTTGTCTGTTAGACTTATGACATGAGGCGTATATCCTGTTGAAGTCTCCTTTGATTAGACATCCCATGCAGTCAACAAGTGCAGTTCCCTGATACGTCACTGTCAATTTTCTAAATCACAAATACCAATGAGATTTACAATATATCTGCAGGCTCGCAATCCAGATTTTGAAGAAACTGTCCTTGTTATAAGCAGGGACTGGCAGCTTGTAAATAAAGATAATGGTGGAATTGCTAACAAGATATATTTCCACCAAATGTAATTTTATTGCTACATCTAAGGCTGGATTCATGAATTCCACATGGTTGGCAATTTCCTTCTTCTTATAAGGCAATTGGAGGTGTTTAAAATTTGTTTGCAATAAAAAGTTAGTTTTTGGAAGTTCTCATAAATAACTGAGCATTTAGTTTCTATATCACATTTCCCTTGATTATTAAACCACCACTACAATTGGTTAACATTTTCAAACACATCTGTAATGTAGGGTGTATGGGGTGTCTAGGGAGGAGTATCACCTCCAGTGTGTGGACTTGTGTCTCTGCAGGGGCAGTTCATGCACCTTTGGTCCCCACCTGGCACTCAGCTCTCACCTGTGGCTCCAAGAATCTGTAGCATGCGCAGCAGCCACACCCCAGTAAACTACTTCGACAGGAGGGCTAAACCAGGTGAGGGTAAGCCAACAGGTCTGTAACCATAGGTGAGATGGGGACTTGCCTATCCTAGCATACGAAGTTGGCTCTGGCAGACTGGGTGGATGAGATCAACAGTGAAATCCAATGACCAGGAAGGTGGTTCTGCAACGTTCTGTGGAGAGCAAAAGGCATGACAAGGCACTGAAGACGGCATGGCCATCCACTGCAACCTAGGAAGTGACGACTTCTTGTACCACTGGAACCAGGCCTCTGAGGCTGAGAGAGTGGAACTGCCCCCCCTGTGCAATGGGGCTTTTCCACTGGGACCATTTTAAAACCCTGGTGACAGAGTCAGCCAAGTCAACACTAGGACTCAAAAAGAGTTCACCACGACTGGGTTGACAGAAATGATGAGACCATTAGGAAGATCTTAGAAGAAAAACAGAATGCATTTCTGGTATGGCAAAGTGATCAGTCCTCAATCTCCAAACATGACCATTTCATGCACCTTCGGAGTCAGGCATAGACTGCACTTCGCAAAATGCAAGACGAGTGGCAGGAGAGAAAAGCTAAGGAAGTCCAACACTACGCTGACACCAACAACTCCAAGATGTTCTTCAGTGCTATCAAAGTTGTATCTGGACCTTCAAAGGCAATTACTACACCTCTCCTGTCTGCAAATGGCATGGCCCTCCTCAGGGAGAAGAGCACCACCAATGATAGGTGGAGAGAGCACTTCAGCAACCTTCTCAACAGGGCCTCCCTTGTCGACCCTGCAGCCCTAGATCGGATCCCTCAGAAACGCATAATAGACAGTCTTGACCTGCCCCCTACAATGGAGGAGGTCAAAAAGGCAATCAGCCAGACCAGCTCTGGCAAAGCCCCTGGGATGGACAGTATCCCTGCTGCAATGCTCAAGACAGCAGGACTAGTGTCACTTGAAGCCTTTTACAGAATTTTGGCCAGCATCTGGGAAGAAGACAACATGCCCAAAGGCTTTATAGATGCCACAATCATCTCACTCTTCCAGAACAAGTGCAACAAAGCTGACAGTGGAAATTACTGGGGTATCTCCCTTCTCTCTACTGGTGGGAAAATCTTGGCTCCACTCATCCTCGACTGTCTGATCACCAGCATCTCAGAGGAGAACCTACCAGAGGCACAGTGTGATTTTTGCACAGGCTGCAGCACCAGTGACATGATCTTTGCTGTTTCTCAGGTCCAGGAACAGTCCACAGAGCTGAACTTGGATCTATATGCCATCTTTATAGACCTGACCAATGCGTTTGACACCGCCACCAGAGAAGCCCTGTGGATTATTCTGTCAAAATTCGGCTGCCTGAGAAGATTCATCAACCTCATATGCCTGTTCCATGATGATATGACTGGCCTTGTTCTTTCAAAGGGTGAGTCTTCAGACCTGCTCGAGATGTCTGGTGGCGTGAAGCAAGAATGCGTGTTGGCCCCAGTGCTATTGAACCTCTTTTTCACATGTGTCCTCAGCTACACAGTTAGGGACTTGGACCATGGAGCTTACATAAAGTACAGGCTTGATGGGTCACTTTTCAACCTTCGTCATTTGAATGCTAGAACCAAGATGCTTGAGACGCTCATCCTTGAAGCCTTTTTTGTTGACGACTGTGCACTTATGGCACACAAGGGATCTGATCTCCAGCTTATCGTCAACAAGTTTGCTGAAGCCGCTCACCTCTTCAGTTTGACCATCAGCCTAGGAAAGACTGAGGTATTGTTCAGTCTACTTCAGGATCTGCTGCTCTCCTCCCTTCAATATCTATTGACAGAACAGAGTTAAAAACAGTGGATGAGTTCAAGTGCCTCAGCAGCATGATAGCCAATGATGGCTCCCTTGACAAAGAAATCAATGCCAGGATCTGCCAGGCAAACCAGGCACTAGGACGTCTGGGAGCACGAATGTGGAACCAGCACAATATCCGACAGTCCACCAAACTGAAAGTATACAAGGCTGTAGTCCTGACCAGTCTCCTATATGGCTGTGAAACCTGGACCTTGTACAGAAAACATGTGTAACTGCTGGAGCACTTCCACACACGCAGCCTGAGGTCAATGCTGCACATTCGATGGCAGGACAGAGTCACGAACCTGGAAGTCCTTGACAGAGCAGGAATCACAAGCATTGAAGCCATGATTCTGAAAGCCCAGCTTCACTGGACAAGGCATGTCATACAAATGGAGGAGTCAAGAATCCTTAAGCAACTCCTCTATGGGGAACTCTCCCAGGGCAAAAGGAATCAAGGTAGGCCTCGCAAGAGGTATAAAGACTGCACGAAGGCCAACATTGCACATGCTGGATTAAAACCAAAGCAGCTAGAGCAGCATGCAAAAGACTGAACAGGCTGGCATGCTCTCATACGACACGTATATGACAACTTCGAAGAGCAGCGATGCATATGCCTGATTGATGCTCATGAGAGGAGAAAAGCAATATCAGCTGCCGTACCGACAGTGCCAGGACAATTCCTTTGCCCCTACTGTGAAAGTCCATGCTGTTCAAGGCTTGGACTCCTCAGCCACATGCAAGTACACAACTGATGAGCCTGTGCAAGCTCAGGACGTCATCGTCAGACACAATGGCCCACCAAGATCTGTAGGATTGATCTCCCACACTGCCATCATCACAGATGCTCTCACTTTCCAGTAAAGATGCTTATTGCCACCTCTTTGAATGAAAATGGAAACTGTTTTTCCCAAAAAATATATTTCATAGGTTTGATGATGAGGACTCCTTGGTTTTAGACCTTGCAGACTGCTTCATTTTACAGCATGGGATTTTCTACTTTAAATTACTTAATGAACTTTCATGAGGACCCAAACAACGGAAGATAAACTAAAACCAGAACACATACAGATTGGCAGCTGGGTCTGAGTAAGTCCTGGTGCAAAAGCCTTCAGGAAATCCCCTTGCCTACATAAACACACCCACTCTGCCAAGGTGCGTAGCACAGTGGAGCTGCTTTGCCCAAATGATCATTTTTGGCTGGTGCTAGATGGGGTGAAAGTAACTTAATTTTCTTACAGGGACTGTTGTACTTCTCCTTCCCTTTCGCCCCACCCCACTCCAGTTTCATAGCACACAGAGGAGTTAGAGAAAAAACATAAAATAGTCTTTCTGCAATGTAACCACAATTTCTGAGAATTCACATCTGTAAAGCTACACGAAGCCCAAATCAGAGTGAGACAAAGCAGGCAGCCTTCAGAAGGAAGGGTCACAGTTGACCCCATTTTACTGGAGGTTCTATCTATAAAGTGATCCTTATTACAGGGGAAGGATACCTTGGTGGTTTGAGCATTAGCCTGCTAAATGCAGGGTTGTGAGTTCAATCCTTGTGGAGGCCATTTAGGGACTAGGAAAAATAGATGTCAGGGATGGTGCTTGGTCCTGCCAAGAGGACAGGGGACTAGACTAGATGACCTCCCAAGGTCCCTTCCAATTCTAGGAGATGTGTATGCCCCCTCCAATAGAGCTCCCTAACATGGAAGCAAGACCAGGCAAACCCACTAGATATGTACAGTGGTGAAGCAAAATTTTAACACATATTTTCATACACTACAAAGAGCATAAGAGGCTCATAGCAAGTATGGCTTTGGAGCTCACGGTGTAGACAGGACCTCTGTGCAGACTGGCCTTCATGTTCCAATACATATAGAGATTTTGGAGCTGACCTCATTAGAGCAGCATCTCTTCACTATTCCATAAAGGAATTTCAGTATAGGAGATACCATGCATCAGAATGCAAAGATACCAAAACTTCTCAAGGTCAGAATCAGGCAATGCAGCCAACCCAGGCTTTCTTTTGCCCAATGCAAAAGTAGTGAATCTGGATTCATTCTAGAATCCACAAAAATCCCATTGAAAACTGACACTCAGGTGCCTCTATGGCAATCAGATGCTGGAACTAGTGGTGCTCAGCATACTTCTGTACCCACTAGTTTGAAACGTTTCCCCTCATATCCCGGGTTTGCAGTTCAATTCAATGGCTCTCAACACCCTGGGGATTGCAATGAATCCTCGAGTCCAAAGGTTCTTGTATAAGTCAATTGACAAAAGCTCAAACTGTTCAGTTGCCTAGGGCAAGGAATGCTTTTGAATACAATTTAGAGAGAGGAAACTTTTGCCAACACAGGGCCCTCTCTGGGACTTGCAGTGCTTGGGACAACCCTCAGAAAAACTGAGGTAACCACAGAGGGCAAAATAAATGGGAACCAGTCACAGAAAGCAAGGAAAAGAACCATATGGCAAGAAAAGAAACAGGAGCCTCACTTGGTGAATCCCAAAATACCACCATAGCGTACTGCCAGAGACAGATCGCAAGAGAATAAGTAATGTACATGCGTTTAAAATCCTGTGGCCAGCTCAGCATTAAGGAGAAAAACCATGCAAACAGCTGAGCAGAAAGGAACGCTTGCAACAATGCTGCAGGGAACTCACTGCCCCAGCAAATAGCATCCAGAAAGGAAAGCTATTGGGTTGTACCACACACATAGCAGGGTCTGAATCTTCCATCTGCTGGTATTAGCGAGGAAGGTGTAGCTCAGCAACCATCCTCGCTTTAGGGGTTGTACGTGTCCTGTCTTGGATTGGAGCATGTGAAAGAACACTGTGATAGCCTCTTTTTAAAGAGCTTGTTGGTTTTTACAGACAATGACCCAGGTGTAGCCAGCTCTGATTTGTAACAGACAACTTCTGCTTGGATAAATAGGTATTAAGAAAGAGTCCTGTAAATTGCTGCATGCTTCCAACAACAACAACTGACGTCTTGGATACTATCAGATGCTTATAAGAACAGCCATCATCTATATGCAGAAAATACTGTGCATTAACTCACTTTTCCCCATAATTGCTTCCAAGACCAAAACTTCCCAGAAAAATTCTCCGGAGGTGTCTTGACTGCATAGCAGCATTGACAAAACTAAAATGTTAAAACATTGTGAGCCCCAGCCCCATATTTATGAATTTATTTTCTAAAGGTACTGTTTTATAGTTAAAACAATGAGAAGTCCTGTGGCACCTTAAAGACTAACAGATTTTTTTGGAGCAGAAGCTTTCACGGGCAAAGATCTGCTTCATCAGATGCATGTCTGACAAAGTGGGTCTTTGCTCACAAAAGCTTCTGCTGCAAAAAAATCTATTAGTCTACAAGATGCCACAGGACTTCTTGCTGTTTTTGCAGATACAGACTAACACAGCTATCCCCTCTGATACTTGTTTTATAGGTAATTTTGTGGGTTTCCCGCTACGCATCCCCATGAGCACATATGGGACAATTTCTGTTGCCCACTCTCCCATATTTATTGGTTAGGGTGATTTTGCCCCATGTTGCAGGAGCTCACCTTCTCACTCTTCAATATATAGCACATCATCTTAAAACTGCAAAGGAAATGGAAAAGGTTACAGTCACTAACAGTGAGCAGGTGGTCTAAAAGTATGGGGAGACGCATCATTTGGATCATTCCAGTTTTCAGTCTGTCTCCTTCACAGGTAGTACGAAAATAGTCACCCAAAGGGTACAGGTTGATAGTCCATACTCACGTGGTCATAAATGATCAGTGTAGCCTTTTCTGGAAGCTGTGACTCACCTTTCATATCCTCAAGTCAGCTTTTTGAACAACCTGTTTAAATCTGGCATATTTAGGTTGTCATAAAGATAATAAAGCCTAGGCTAGGGGGCCTAGAGAATCCCAAGAAATATTGAACTGACCTTCCTGACACTTCTTGTTAATATTAGGCATTTTGAATTCATGCATATTTCCTTCTACAAAAATTTATACTTCAGTAACTTATTATTAATGGGTTATCCCATCACAGACTCTGTGCTTGAGACCTTCTGCACGTTCTTGGAATGAGCACTGGTGAGTTTGATATTGGTCACTCTAAAATTACACAAAAACAGTCATTACAGGGATATTATTTGGGTTGCAATGTCAAGCAACTGAAAGTAACTCAGTTTCCCTAAGCAGCATTCTCCCCACTTTTGAATCTTTTCTGGGGCAGAGAATGAGGCCAGGATCCTGGGGAAATATAGTTTGTGTCCATACAATTAAAGACTATTACAGTACATACACATAGGCTACATTTACACGTGAACGCTACATCGAAATAGCTTATTTCGATGTAGCGACATCGAAATGAGCTATTTCGATGAATAACATCTACACGTCCTCCAGGGCTAGTGCCATCGACGTTCAACGTCAACGTTGGGCAGCACCACATCGAAGTAGGCACTGCAGGGGAACGTCCACACGCCAAAGTAGCACACATCGAAATAAGGGTGCCAGGAACAGCTGCAGACAGGGTCACAGGGCGGACTAGCACTTCCGGGGCAACAGCTAGCCGCTCCCTTAAAGGGCCCCTCCCAGACACACACAGCCTGCACAGCACACGGTCTGCAGAGCCATAGGCACGCACACCTCAGGCGACGCAGTCATGGACCTCCAGCACCAGCAGCAGCAGCCAGAGGTCCACCCAGCCACCCCTGCAGGAGCAGTGCTCGCCCTGCTCGATGCCATGCAGGAGGCAGCTGATCACATCCTAGCCACAGAGGAGGACCTGCCCGCAGGGAAGGGGGAAGCAACCCCAAACCCTGCAGCCTCCCACCCCCCCGCTGCACACGCCGCCGGCTGTGGAGCTACCCCACGAGCACCGACTGGTGGGAGCGGCTGGTGCTCAGACAGTGGGACGACGACCGCTGGCTCCAGAACTTTCGGATGAGCTGGCAGACATTTCTGGAGCTATGCCAGCGGCTCACCCCCACACTGAGGCACCAGAACACCTTCATGCAGCGTGCCCTCAGTGTGGACAAATGGGTCGGCATCGCTGTCTGGAAGCTGGCCACTCCAGACAGCTACCGATCCGTGGGCCAGCAGTTTGGCATCGGCAAGGCCACTGTTGGGGCTGTCCTCATGGAGGTAAGAGGACCCACGAGGGGAGGGGGAGGCAGCCCTGGCAGGGGAAGGGAGCCCTGGCAAGGGAGGGCCACACACACCCTGCACACCCCTCGTTGGTGGTCTCCCATGTGCTTCCCCTGCAAGTCGTCCGCGCCATCAACACCCTGCTCCTCCACAGGCTCGTGTGGCTTGGGGACCCGGATGCAACCATAGTGGGGTTTGCCACCCTGGGCTTCCCCAATTGCTTCGGGGCTCTGGATGGGACCCACATCCCCATCCGTGCCCCGGAGCACAGTGGAGGACGCTACTTAAACAGGAAGGGCTACCACTCAGTGGTCCTCCAGGCCTTGGTGGACAGCCGTGGCCGCTTCCTGGACATTTATGTGGGCTGGCCTGGCAGTACCCATGACGCCTGGGTATTCCGGAATTCGGGCCTGTGCCGCCGGCTAGAGGCGGGGACCTACATCCCCCAGCGGGAGATCCCTGTGCGGGACACCACCATGCCCCTCTGCGTCATTGCAGACGCGGCATACCCCCTCCGGCCCTGGCTCATGCACCCTCACACGGGCCACCTGTCAGCCAGCCAGGAGCGCTTCAACATGTGCCTGAACCACGCACGCCAGGTGGTGGTGCGCACATTTGGCCGCCTCAAAGGGTGCTGGAGGTGTCTCCTCACCCGCCTTGATGTGGGCCCCACCATCATCCCCCAGATTGTGGGCATGTGCAGCGCCCTCCACAACCTCGTCGAGAGCAAGGGGGAGGCATTCTGTCAGGTCTGGGCTGTGGAGGCTGGCAGGGCCGATGTGCAGCCACCCACTGCCCCCAGTTGCCAGGTGGACCACGAAGGGACCCGGGTCCGGGAGGCCCTGCGGGCCCAGTTCAACAACGCCGCAGGGTGAACGCTGGCAGGCCCCCCACTGCACCCCCCCATCCTCCACAACACTCCCTGCCCCTACACCCACACCACAGAGCACCCAAGAGCACCCCCACCACTTTTCTTGTAAATAAGAACAGACATGTTGTTCGTCAAACCAAAATATTTGTTGAACTCTTATTATTATTATCATAACTAACTATTTACAGGCAAAATAAATATTATATATATATGTATTATAAATAAGATGACAGGAAAAAAAGGGGAAGACAAGGAAGGGGAGAACTATTTACATGGGGGGGCAGGTATCATCATAACAACATAACAGGGGTCTAATACAAACTATTTACAAAAGATGGTAAGTGAGGGGGATATATACAAAGGGGGGGCCACATCCTGGGCCCCACACCCCCTAATGTCCAGCGCTGGGGGTGGGCGGCCGCAACCCGCGCCTCGGCCTCAGCCCTGACCGGGGCTGGCTGGGGGCCAGGCGGACCGGGAGATAAGGCCAACGGGTGTCAGCTGGCCCCAGGTCCCCCTTGGTGGCGGATGGCGGTGCGACAGCGGGTGGAGCAGCGGGTGGAGCGGCGGGTGGAGCAGGCAAGGCGGGCAGAGCGGCGGCCAGCACGGCATGGGGGGCCAGGTAGTCCGCGACACGTTCGAACGTGAGCATAAAGGCCCCCCATGCCTCCTGGCGCCAGGCCAGCGCCTGCTCCTGGAGGTCGAGGCGCCACTCCTCCACCCGCAGGAGCTGCTCAGAGACCTCCAGCTGCCGAAGGAGGATCGCCAGCAGCTGGGGGTCTGTCACCATCCTGGAGTGCTGGGCTCCGCCGTCGTCCCTGCCCTGGGGCCAGTCGGTGCTCCGCCGAGGGGCTGGCCTGGACTGATGGCCCCGGTGGGCTCACCGGCACTCTCTGGTCCTTCCAATGGTGCAGCTGTGGAACACAGGGGGGAAGAAGAGTGGAGACAGCCATTAGTGTGGGCCCCGAGCCGTGGCCCTTGTCCCCCCACCCCTCTGCTGCTGGTTCCCCATCCCCGTCCCCAGGAGATGCTGCTGCTGCTGCTGATGGGTGTCCCACCCCCTTCCCCCGGGGAACCCTAGGTTCCGCTCCCCCAATCCCCAGGTATGTGGCATGGCACTGTCGTGCTGGGGGGGCAGGGGCTGATGCACTCCTGTGAGGGACATGCCACTGCTGTCCTTGGGGCCATAGTCATCTGGGCATGTGGAGGGCCCTGGTCATGTCTGTTACCCCTGCCCCTCAACCCCGGGGGTGTGCACCAGGGGGGGTACATACCTGATGGTCCGTTCCCACAGTCGGGGGACACCCGGTGGGCGGACGCCCTGCTGGAGCTCCGGGACGGCAGCGCGATCCGGAGCCCCCCGTCGCTGGAGGAGGACTCCGTCTCCTTCTCCGGTGCCCCAGGGGTGGGCTCCTGGGGGGGCCCCTGGGGTGCGGGGCTTACCTCCGGGGTGGACTCCACATCCGGGGCCTACTGGGGCTCGTCGGCCGAGGTATCAAGAGTGGCCAGAGGGGAGGAGGTGTGCCAGGGGCCCAGGATGTCCCTGAGCTCCCTGTAAAAGGGGCAAGTGATGGGGGCAGCCCCAGATCGGCCGGCTATATCCCGGGCCCGGGCGTAACCCTGCCGCAGCTCCTTCACCTTACTCCTGATGTGGTCAGGAGTGCGGGCAGGGTGACCCCGGGCGGCCAGGCCCTTGGTCAGCCGAGCGAACGCATCCGCGTTCCGCCTCTTGCTCCCCATTACCTGGAGCACCTCCTCCTCACTCCAGAGCCCCAGCAGGTCCCGAAGCTCGGCCTCCATCCAGGAGGGGCCCCGCTGCTGCTTCCCAGCCTGGCTGCCGGGCTGGGAGCCCTGGCTCCCCTTGGGGCGGGTGCCCTGGGGGTGCTTGGGGGGCGGCCATTGCAGCGAGGGGGTGGGATGTGTGGCTGCAGAGGGGCGTGCAGGCTGGCCGCGTGGCTGGGCTGCCGCCTGCACGCTCTCTCAGCTTCCTGCACAGGAAGGCAGGGGGCGGGGACCTTTAAGGGGCCGCTGCACACGGTGACCATCGAGCTCAGGGGCTGGAGAGAGCGTCTCTCAACTCCTCAGCTGATGGCCACCATGGCGGACACCACTATTTCGATGTTGCGGGATGCGCAACGGCTACACGTTCCCTACTTCGACGTTCAACGTTCAACATCGAAGTAGGGCGCTATTCCCTTCTCCTGTTGGGGATAGCGACTTCGACGTCTCGCCGCCTTACGTCGATGTCAACTTCGAAATAGCGCCCGCCACGTGTAGCCGTGGTAGGCGCTATTTCGAAGTTGGCGCAGCTACTTCGAAGTAGCAAGCACGTGTAGACGCGGCTTTAAGGGTGTAAATTGAAAGTTGTATGGTCACACATCACACATAAAACTAGCATTTCTTAATTTCTGAGTGCTTGATGATGGACCCTGAACAATATGTTTAATGTACATTAATATAGTTTCTAAATATATATAAATGGAAAAAGATAAAAAGCTATGAACAACCAACAGCCCAGTCCATTGAGACATGATTAGCAGAGTTCAAACTCTGAGCTTCCCGCACCACGTCATAGATTGGTACTACTTAAACAATATGATTAACTGCTTTAGTTGGCAGCAGCAAAGAGCTACTATCCCCAAGTGGAGATGGTCCAGCTACAAGGTCCTATACTTCTCTGCTTTCTCCTTCCCACCTGGGAGTTGTGGCAGCAGAATCCCCATGGTTTGAGGGCAGAACAGCTGCTGGGTCAGGTAGGCATTCACAGAAAATCAATCAGACCCACGTTTCAATCCAATGTTACACCCAGTGAAGGTGTAGGCCATGGGGGCCAGATGCTAGGTTGGAGGAGGGGAACCCAGCCAAATTCCCTTTTGCTCTCTCCTCCAGAGCTGTGTCTACACGTGCACGCTACTTCGAAGTAGCGGCACTAACTTCGAAATAGCGCCCGTCGCGGCTACACGCGTCGGGCGCTATTTCGAAGTTAACTTCGACGTTAGGCGGCGAGACGTCGAAGTCGCTAACCCCATGAGGGGATAGGAATAGCGCCCTACTTCGACGTTCAACGTCGAAGTAGGGACAGTGTAGACGATCCACGTCCCGCAACGTCGAAATTGCCGGGTCCTCCATGGCGGCCATCAGCTGGGGAGTTAAGAGACGCTCTCTCCAGCCCCTCAGCTCACTGGTGGCCGCGTGGAGCGGCCCCTTAAAGGTCCCCTCCCCCGCCCTGACTCTGCAGGAAGCTGAGGCAACGTGCAGGCTGCAGCCTGCACACGCGGGCAGCCTGCACAGCCCTCAGCACACCACACAGCGGCGATGGCTGCCCAGCAGCCCCCCCAGCGCCCCCAGGGGACCCCCCCCAAGGGGAGCCAGGGCAGCCAGCCCAGCCAGAGGGCCAGGCAGTCTGGGAAGCGGCAGCGGGGCCCCTCCTGGACGGAGGCCGACCTGCGGGACCTGCTGGGGCTCTGGAGCGAGGAGGAGATGCTCCAGGTAATGGGGAGCAAGAGGCGGAACGCGGATGCGTTCGCTCGGCTGGCCGAGGGCCTGGCTGCCCGGGGTCACCCTGCCCGCACTCCGGACCATGTCCGGAGTAAAGTCAAGGAGCTGCGGCAGGGTTACGCCCGGGCCCGGGATGCGGCCAGCCGATCTGGGGCCGCCCCCGTCACTTGCCCCTTTTACAGGGAGCTCAGGGACATCCTGGGCTCCCGGCACACCTCCTCCCCTCCGGCCACCCTTGACACCTCGGCTGACGAGCCCCAGCAGGCCCTGCAGCCGGAGTCCGCCCCGGAGGCAAGCCCCGCACCCCGGGGGCCCCCCCCGGAGGCCATCCCCGGGACATCGCGGCAGGAGGAGGAGGAGCAGGAGGAGGGGGGCTCCTCCTCCACAGAATCCAGCCTGCAGATCCTCCTCCTGCCATCCCGGAGCAGCAGCAGGGCCTCCGACCCCCGGGGATCTCCGGACCGTGGGAGCGGACCCGCAGGTAGGTACTCCTCTCTGGTGGACACCCCTGGGCTTGAGGGGCGGGGGTAACAGAGATGTGTCCAGGGCCCCCCACACGCTCACATGGCCATGGCCCCAAGGACACCAGGGCCATGGCCCTCACAGCACTGCAGCCATCAGCCCCTGCCCCCACCCACCCTGCATGACAGTGCCATGCCCCATCCCCGGGCCAGGGGGGAGCGGAACCTCGAGGGGCCCCCAGGCGGAGGGGGTGGGACACCCCGCAGCAGCAGCATGTGATGGAGTGGGGGTAGTGCCAAAGGGAGACTCAGGCTACATATGAGCCACAAGAGCCGAAGAGCTCCCAGGGCCAAAGGAGGATCCTGGCGCTACAGCTGGCAGGTGACACCTCTGCCCTGAAGCAACAGGAGGGAGGAGCCGAGCTGGCTTGGAATTGGGGGGCGAGGGCGGGGGCCACAGGTAGAGGCTAGGGGAAGGGAGAGCTGGTAGGCAGCCAGCCAGAGGAGGGGGAAAGCTGCATCCCAGAGGGGCCCCCCTTGGGGTCTTCTCCCCACGACGGGTTGGAAGGACTGTCTCTTCCGACAGCTGGTGCTGTCACTCCTGCCAGAAACTGGCCATCTGTGGCCTAAGAAACCTCTCCTGCTCTCAGACCCTGCGGGCTGAAGTGAGAGTCGCTTCCACCAGGGGACGGGGTGCAGGGTAGGGGGACCCCTGAACCCCGTCCATCACAGCAGCATCTCCCGGGGACGGGGATGGGGAACCTGCAGCACAGGGTGGGGGGACAGAGGCCACGGCTCGGGGCCCACACTAACGCCTGTCTCCATTCTTCTTTCCCCCCTCCTCTCCTGTGTCCTGCACCTGCACCATCCGAAGGACCGGAAGAGAGCGCCGGCGAGGCCTCAGTTGTCCCGGAGAGCCCTCCGGGACCATCGCTCCAGGGCAGCCCCTCGGCCGAGGAACCACCAGCCCCGCGGAGGGCAAGACGGCGGACCCCGCGCCTAATACCGGCGACGGCCACGGATCCCCAGCTGCTGGCCATCCTCCGCCGGCAGCTGGAGGTGTCGGAGCAGCACCTCCAGCTGCAGGAGCGGGCCCTGGCCTGGCGCCAGGAGGCATGGGGGGCCTATATCCAGACATTTAACCGCCTGGTTGAATACCTGGCCCCCCATGCCGCGCCGGCCCAGCCATCGCCCGCCCCGCCCGCTCCTGCAGCCCCACCACCAGCTGCTCCGGCCGTCGCCGGGCCGTCCGCCGTCGCCCCACCACCCACCCACGAGGGCCACAGCGCCGAGGGACCCCTGGAGCCACCTGAGACTCGCCGGCACTGATACCTTCCGGTCCAGCCCGCTCCCACCCAGCCGCGGACCAGACTGCAGGCACGGCGGGGCTCCCGGCCGGGCACGCCCAGTGCTGGGCTCTAGGGGCGAGGGGCCTGGGACGTGGCCCCCCCCTTGTTGTTGTGTATATAGTTGGACTGTTTTTTTTTTGGTGCCCCCGTTTGCCCCGTCCCCCCCATGTAAATAGTTCTTCCCGTTCTCCTCCCTGGATTTCTTTTTGGTTGATGGCGCACACTCGTTTGCTTTGTTGTTGTATTGTTTTATTTGTGCACATCTTGCTTTTGTTGAACGTTTGTCCCTACTTTTTGGTTTGTGTTTGACATATTTATTGAAAAAAAAAAAAGTTTCTGAAAGACAAAAAAAAAGTTTACGTTCAGCCACAAGTTCGTGCTGTCATTTGTCCAGGACAAGTGGGGGGGGGCGGTGGGGTGCTCCATGGTGTGGGCGTTGGGGCAGGAGTGTGGGGGAGGAAGGGGCGGGCAGTAGGGGGCCTGGGCAGAGTTCACCCCGCGGCCTGTTGGTCGAAGTGGGCCCGCAGGGCCTCCTGGACCCAGGTCCCCTCGGGGTCCACCTGCCGACTGGGGGCAGCAGGTGGCTGCACGTGTGCCCTGCCGGCCTCCGCGGCCCAGCCCTGCAGAAAGGTCTCCCCCTTGCTCTCCACAAGGTTGTGCAGGGCGCAGCAGGCACCCACAATCTGGGGGATGTTGTTGGGGCCCGCATCCAGGCGGGTCAGGAGACATCACCAGCGTCCCTTGAGGCGGCCAAATGAGCGCTCCACCACCTGGCGCGCACGGTTCAGGCGCTCGTTGAAGCGCTCCTGGCTAGCGGAGAGATGGCCCGTGTAGGGGTGCATGAGCCACGGCCGGAGGGGGTAGGCCGCATCTGCGATGACGCAGAAGGGCATGGTGGTGTCCCCCAGAGGGATCTCCCGCTGGGGGATGTAGGTCCCCGCCTCCAGCCGGCGGCACAGGCCCGAGTTCCGAAAAACCCGGGCGTCGTGGGTGCTGCCAGGCCAGCCCACGTAAATGTCCTGGAAACGTCCCTGGCTGTCCACCAAGGCCTGCAGGACGACTGAATGGTAGCCCTTCCGATTGAGGTATCGTCCTCCACTGTGGTGCGGGGCGCGGATGGGGATGTGAGTCCCATCCAGAGCCCCGAAGCAGTTGGGGAAGCCCAGGGTGGCAAAGGCGGCGACAGTGGCATGTGGGTCCCCCAGCCTCACGAGCCTGTGCAGGAGCATGGCGTTGATGGCACGCACGACCTGCAGAGAAAGCACATGGGACAGCCCCAATGAGGGGTGAGCAGGGTGTGCGTGGCCCTGCCCTGGCCCCCCTGCTCTGCCCTGCCCTGCCCTGGCCCCCCTGCCCTGCCCTGCCCTGGCCTCCCCCTGTGGGTTCTCTTACCTCCATGAAGACAGCCCCGACGGTGGCCTTTCCGACACCAAACTGCTGCCCCACGGATCAGTAGCTGTCCGGAGTGGCCAGCTTCCAGACAGCTATGCCGACCCTTTTCTCCACAGGGAGGGCACGCCGCATGGCGGTGTCCCGGTGCCTGAGTGCAGGGGTGAGCCACTGGCACAGCTCCAGGAATGTCTGCCGGCTCATCCTGAAGTTCCTGAGCCAGTGGTCGTCATCCCACTCCCCAAGCACCAGCCGCTCCCACCAGTCGGTGCTGGTGGGGTAGCTCCACAGCCGCCGGCGTGTGAGGCGGGGGGTGGAGCGGGATGCTGCAGGGGTAGGGGTTGAGCCCTGCTGCCCTGGGGGCATCTCCTCCCCTGGGGCAAGAAGGTACTCAGCTGCCTCCCACATGGCATGGGCCAGGGCAAGCCCTGCTCCTGCTGGGTGGGCTGGGTGGACCTTTAGCTGCTGCTGCTGCTGCTGCTGCTGCTGCTGGGGGTCCATGACTGCGGCGCCCGGGGTCTGTGTGCCTATGGCTCCTCAGACCGCGTGCTGTGCAGGCTCAGTGTATGTGGGAGGGGCCCTTTAAGGGAGCGGCTAGCTGTTGCCCCGGAAGTGCTAGTCCGCCCATTGACCCTGTCTGCAGCTGTGCCTGGCATCCCTATTTCGATGTGTGCTACTTTGACGTGTAGACGTTCCCTCGCTGCGCCTATTTCGATGTTGGGCTGAGCAACGTCGAAGTTGAACATCGATGTTGCCGGCCCTGAAGGACGTGTAGATGTTATTCATCGAAATAGCCTATTTCGATGTTGGCTTCACGTGTAGACGTAGCCCAGAGGTGCTCAGATGGCTCGTAGACATTACTCCTACAATGGCTACTGCTGCAGAAGCAGTGGTTGTGAACTCATCTTTAGAATGCTGGTAGTCAAGTTAGTTCAGGAGGACGACAAAATTTTCCTGGTGAACACAAACCAGAGAAATAGTCATTGTTAACCGATTGTATCTCAGCAAAAGCTGAACAAAGCTTCATAGTAGAAGGACACTTCATATTTTGAGGTTATCCCTCCACTGAATACGAGGGAGATGAGTCACTGAATAGAAAGACATATAGGCTATGTCTACACTGGAAGTATCTGCCAACAGAAGTTACTATCGACAGTGAAATCTCAACAGAACCTCTGTAAACAAACTGCATCTACACACAACTTGCTCTTTGGACAGAGAACTGCCAGACTGTGCTGCCGTCGAGTGCCAGAAAGCGGAACGGCCACTCTAAAAAGTGGGCTGCCCAGCAACGGAAGCCCTCTCTGGTGACAGAAGTGTCTACACTGCACTTCTGTCAACAATACTCTGTCGATGGATTGCTATGGCTCAAATTTTTAAGGGATAACACTGTCGAGGCAAATGCAGAGTTCTGTCGACAAAACTGTCTAGTGTAGACCCAGCCATATCGTATATATAGTAGTGAATGTTAAACAAACCTAATACAGGGATTACTGCTACCTTCCACAACCACTTCCTTTATATGGGGCAAAATCTCCCAGCGCCTGGAGGGCATTCGACCAAGAGCTGTTTAACCATTTCAAAAAGCCCACTTAGTTCTGCAAAAAAGTCCAGATGACTGCCCTGACGTACGCACAATTCAGTACCACACTGCAGCACGTCAAGCCCGTCACCACAGCTACCATGAAAGACATCCGAGTCTGCCCTGGATTCCCCAAAAGGATGGGAAAGCTGCACTATTTAGGAACTTCACTTCTCTTAGTAGCAACGAAGGGTCCTGTGGCACCCTGGAGACTAACAGAAAAGTTCTGAGCCTGAGCTTTCGTGAGCACAGACTCACTTCATCGGATGCTGACCAGCAAGCGCCCGCACCGCAGACAGGACACCGAGCAACCGCGGCGAGCAGGCGGCCACCGAGCAGCCCGGCGCCGTGGGCGTCCCACCTCCTAGCGCGTTCGCTGGCAGGGGCGGCAGGAGAGAGGCGCCGCTCGGGACCCCAGGGCCCGGCGGGCTTCCCCCGCTAATGCCCGGCCCCTGGGGGGCGGCTGGCGCTCGCCTACGTAGCCCAACCCAGGCACTCGGCGCTGGCTCCGAGGCGGGTCTCCTCCCCCGCTTACCTCGCGGCTTTCCCGCCTCGCCGGCCCGCGCGCTCCCGCTCGCGCCTCACGCACGAGCTGCCGGCAATCGCCCCCGTCCGAGTCTCTCGGACTCTTCCCCGTTTTCAGCCCGTTGCAGCCGCGGGCGGGTGTCACAAGCTCATTCTAATCGCCCGCGTGCGGCGGCGCTGCCGCCGTTGCCCCCACCCCCGCCGCCGGGGCGGGGCCGCCCCCCGGATCTGCATCAGCCTCCGCGCCGCAGCAGGGGCCCTGCACCCCGCCAGCGGCCCAGGCTCCCGCGGGGCAGCCTGCCCGCTCCAGCAGCCGCTCCTGGCGTGCAACCCTCTCACCTCCTGCCCGCCCGCCTGCCTCAGCCCCGGCAGGGCCTGGCACTGCGACCCCGCCCTATTGGCATCCCAGCGCTCCCGGCGTGCGGGCCGCTCCCCTCACCCGGGCCTGCACTCTGCACGCTGGGCCGGCTGCAGCGCCAGGGAGCCGCACCAGGAGCCTCGCACAGCTGGGAGCTGCGCTGGGCTAGAGGACGGGGCAGGCAGCCCCTTAGCAGTGGGGAGCTGGGCTGGATGAAGAGCCCCCTTACAACCCAGTGACAGGGAGCCCGGTCAGGGGAGGAACCTCCAGGCAGCCTGGAAGTAGGGAGCTAATGGCACCCAAGAGGGGCACCCCTCTGAGCCCAAGGCCTGATGTCCCCTGCCCCAGCACATTACCTCATTGGGGACCACCTAGGACCAGGGAGCTCCAACCTGTACTATAGCATCTTAAAAATAATTGTGTGAGTAGGCCCTCTATGCCTACTTACATGTAAAATTAGGCACAAAAATGTCCATTTTTAAAGAGATACAATATTATGAATTGACAATTTAGAAAAACAAAATGGTCAACTTTTGTAGTGCTACAAAAACAATGTTTAGTGCTCCTTTCATTTGCTGGGCAATTGATTATTAACACACTATTCCTAAAGTTATTATAACATACATAGCATTGCCCATGTACAAAGATTTTTTGGCAGGATATAAGGCACCATGAAAGCTGTTAATCAAAGCCAGAAATAATATACATAAAAAAATCAATGTTAGCTACATGGAGAAAAAGATAGTATAACTGAAAATTAAAAATAAACACATTAAAAATTCCTTAAATGTTTTAGCTCCTCACTTCCTACTCATTCCTCTAAGAAGGTAGAGTACTGGTAACCGTCTCACATTTCAGGACTACATTCAGGAAGTGGTAATTATTGCAAACTTCTGTAACAGCAAAACTAATACAAAGGGAATTTCTTTTAGGGAGTCAATCTTCCCACTGATACAAAAAAGATTCACATATACAAGACCATTAGCATAATGGTAGTTACACAAATCCCCTTGAAATGGAGGAAAGATCCCAAAGATTGCAAAGATCCAAGTTCTGATGATAATCTGTCAAATAGTCCTAACTCTGATCACCACCAGAAAAAGCAGGCACAGCAGCTTCTTGGCAGAAAATACCTTCTAGGAAAGGTAACAGCAACGAAGGGTCCAGTGGCACGGTAACGGATTGCTGCCTGAGATCAGACAATATAGCACCAGGAAGGACAAGCAGTATCAGATTGCCAGTTTGAATGTTAAGGGTTAATCCAATTAACCAAAGCTAAAAAGAAAGTACTTGTTAAAAAAAGGAATTCAAACATACCAAAGCACTTGTTAGAGAAAAGGTGTGAATATTGTATGAGCTCTAAGGCACTTGAAGGACAATACAACTGCATGTTTAAAAATTCAATTAACCTTATCTTTCTTTAACTTGATTTATTAATAATCTCACAGATAAATTGCTGGTTCTTAAAAAGTCATGTTATCTTTTTAATACATTCTGTCTGACAAGCCTTAAAAACTACTTCAAATAAACCTAACCCTCACTTTGTATGCTTAAATCTTTTAATTTGAGAACCAGCCTCAGTGATTTCCATATAACAAAAGATCATCAACGGTCTCATCTACTTGTATTGCAAGAGAATTATTGGGTACTCAACTACCAATAGAAAAATCATTTAAGGTTTCATTCACTATGGCTGCAGTTACACCAGAGCCATCTGTTGACAGAGGTCACAGCAGGGAGCTGTTTCCCGACAAAACCACTATTTACAGAGCACAGCCACACACCCAAGTGGCTAGATGGAGCAAGCCACTCTGTCGACAGAAAGTGGCCAGATGCCCTGGCTGCCTTCTCGATCCAATGGGGGCCCCGGAAGCTCCGCCAACAGGGTCACATAGCCGAGAAGCCCTTCTGGGCGCTCCAGTGAAGTCTGCCCCGAAAGGCACCCTCCCCAGGGCCAGTGCCTGCCCATGCTGAGCCTCGCAGATTGCTGGGTGGCACAGGCTAGGACTGCACACTGCCCCTGATGGATCTCAGAGTGCACAGCCCCAGCATGGACCCAGAGTACCCTGTAGGCTGGCCCCTCACTGCCCAGCAGCTGCTGCAGGTCTTGCTGCGCACGGTACTGGACAACTTCCTCGTTGTCTGGAGGGAGCTGCCAGACAGTGAGGATGCCCCTGCTGCTCTGGCACCCCATCTGCCTTCACCCCCTGCCCCAGATGCCACATCAGGTATGGCGACAATATAAGTGACGACTGCTGGGAGCACTAGTGATGGGGAAGTGAAATGACAACCAGCGGGTCCAAAACTTTTGAATGAGAAGAGACACCTTTCAGGAGATGTGAACATGGCTCACCCTTGCCCTATGGCACCAAGACACTCGAATGCAGATGGCCATCGCAGTAGAGAAGCATGTAGCCATTGCCCTGTGGAAACTCACGACCCCAGATAGCTGCCACTTGGTGATCAACCAATTTGTCATGGGGAAGTGCGCTGTTGGGGTCATCTTGATGCAGGTAAGCCATCCCTGGGGTGTAGGTTCAGTATGGTGGGGTGGGGGGAAGGATGGCGCCCCATCCAAGGAGAGGGCCAAGGGGGGAAGGCAGGGGAGCAGGGAGGGGTTGAGGGAAAGGTAGTCCCACCATCACAGAGACCCACAGCTGCAATGAAGGGGGGGACCCCACAGGCGGTGCCATGGGAAGGCCTGGGGGTATAGGGAATAGGAGGGGACAAGGAAGCCCACTGGGTCCCAGGGCCACCTCCCACAAGCCCTCATGTGTTTGCTCTCCCCTGCTTCAATGTGGTGAGGGTTATCAACAGGTGCTGTAGTGGCTCTTCCAGCAACTTGAATATCATGGTGGCTGGATTCTGCAGCCTAGCCTGGAATTCCTGAACTGCTTTGGGGCATTTGATGGGATACTCATCCCAATCTGTGCCCCAGCCCACAGCACAGTGGACTATGTCAACAGGAAGGGATACCAGGTCATCCTCCTGCAGGCCCTGGACATCTACATTGAGTGAGCAGCCCAAGTGCACGATGCCAGGATCTTTAGGAACTCTGGCTTGTGCCATAGGATGGTGGAGGGCACATACATCCCCCAGTGGAACATGGCAGTGGGAGATGTCCACATGCCCCTGTGCATTGTGGGGGATGCTGCCCATCTTCTCCTCCCACGGTTAATGCAGCTGTTCACCAGCCACCTGGACCAGTCACTGGAGGTTTTTAACACCTACCTGAACGGTGTCTCCCTGTTGAGTGCACTTTTGGCGGTCTAAAGGGGAGGCTTTGATGTCTCCTCACCCACCTGGACATGTGGGAGGACCACACCCCTGTGGTGGTTGCAGCTGCTTGCTGCACCCTCCACCATTAGTGGAGGGGAGGAGGACCTCTTCCTGCAGGGGTGGAGAGTGGATGCAGACCATGGCTACAAGCAGCTGACTGCGTTTCCGGCCTCCCAGGCGGACGCAGATGGGGTCCATATCAGGGAAGCCCTACAGGAAGCTTTCTCATGCTGATCCCACCCATGGTTTCCCCAGCAGGTGCCTTGGGGCCACAGCCCTACCTCATCCCCACTGCAACCCCTCCCTTCAGCCTCTCACCAATCCTACACTATCCCAGTACTAAAGAATACAGCAGTGTTGAACTCAGGACATTGTTTACTGAACCACAACAAAAATGTGCCAAAAACCATCACCAGTGAGAACTATGTATACTGTGCACTCAAGGGGAACTATGTACATGGGAGAGCAGAGCTGGGAGGTCCGGCATCTGCACATAGTGTGAGAGACTTGGCACAGGGTATGTGGGGGGTGTTAAAATGAACATCACTAAACCAAGCCATGTCCCATGTGCTCTTATTGGTAACTATGTACAATGCAGGGGTGTTGGAATCGAAGACACTAGGGGCTTTCGCCTAGGGCAGGTTGGAGGGCCAGGAACCCAAGAAGGAGTGGGACCATGAGCAGCTGCAGGATCCCCTCTTGCCACAGGTTTGGGGTCCCCATTGGGGCTGGTTTGGGCAGGGATCACAGGGAGGTAACAGGGCCTGTGGAGCTGGAGCAGGGTCAGCAAGTGGTCCTGCCAATCCCAGTCCTCTCACAGGAGCTGCTCCAGCAGCTGGTTCTGGTGGGCCAGTACGGCAATGTACAGGTGTGTCACCTCATCTCCAATGGTGTGGCAGGACCTTCATGAGTGGGCCTGCTCCCATGGTCATGGTGGCAGCAGTAGTCTGGTTGTGGCAGGTGATGGTTCTGAACTGGCTGGCCCTGGCGAAGTGGGGGCACTGGCCCGACCCACTGAAGGTGTGGCTGTACAGGAGGAGAGGGAGACAGTGGGTCATTCCCCCAATGCAGCGCCTATGACTCTGCCCCCCACCATGAGTGGTAGCCCGCACCCAACACATGGGACAGGCCCATTCCCAGGAACACTGTCGTGTGTGCCGGGCACAGCATACCGTGGCCCAACGGGACCTCTGAAGCAGGCTCACCACTGCAGCCCCCACCCCACCAGTGGTCTCATGGCCGCAGGGAAAGGGCAGGTCAGGGGAGGGCCCCAGCATGGCTGGCGAGTGGGCTGGACACAGACCAGCCCTCCCCAGGGTCCCTCATCCCCCAGGAATCTGGAGCTCAGGAAGTCTCCCATGCGCCTGGCATTGGGCTGATTCCCCTGCCAGGGGCCATGCGCTGAGTCCCAGTGGGACACATCATTGGACACATGGTTGCACATGCCTGGCAAGTGCTGTGGCATGCTCCATGTGTGTTTGTCCCCCACACCCTTGGGTGTGTGATGTGTGGGGTGCTCACCTGGGGGGCCCCCAAACAGGTCCAGTAATGCCTTATTGGAAGGGCACATGATGATGACCAGACTCCCCTGGCTTGAGTCCAGGTCTGATTTGTCCCTTAGCCGGGGCTCCTCTGCGGCATGCAGCTGGTCCAGCTCCAGTTCCAGCTGGGATGGGGTGGCTGCCTTGGCCATGTTGTACTGCTCCACCATCGGACCACCAACATCCCCACCCCGAGCAGCTGGTGGAGCTTGGCCTAATGGGGCAGGTGGGTGTCCCTGCTCCTGCCCCCCACCTGGCATCCTAGACCTTCGTGTAGTCCTGGTGGAGCTCTTTCACCTTGCCTCGCACCAACTCCATGGTGCACGCCAGGTGTCCACACCCCACCATGGCTTCTGCCAGATGGATGTAGCTGGGGGAAGCATTGTGCTGGGGTCCAGGATTATGGCCTCATCACCCCATATGGTAATACGTCCTGGAGCTCTGGACCTGTCCAGGCTGGGGCCTGCCTTTTGGAGCCCTAGGGTTCTTGGGAGCCTGGGGACACATCCTCTGAGGGGCCAGGGAGGTACTGGAAGGCCTGACTCACCTTACCAGGACTCAGGGAGTGGCTGGGAACACATGCTATAGGTAGGCTGGGGCTGTGCAGCATGCACAAGCCTGCTTCCTGCTACAAGATTTGTAGGAGTGCCTGTCCCTTTAAGAGCAGGCAGAGGCAGTGACCATAGAGATCAAATTGCTGGGGGGACCTCCTAGCTCCCCCAGTGCTGGAGCTGGCTGCCGCCATGGAGGACCTTACTGTCAAGAGACCCCCATCCCAGGCCCTTTACACACTTGTTTTGTTGATAGTAAGTCTCTACAAAGGCTTCATGCCTTGAAACTTTGAGGCATAATGCTCCTGGAGAATATGCCAGGTTTTACTGAGACACCGTCAACAGAACTCTTTTGATGTGTAAACACTCTGGAGTTTTACCGACAAAACTAGGGTTTTCTTGCCAAAACTCCCTAGCATAACCATAGCCTCTATGAAGAAGGAATGAAAAAACTTTTTAGGCAACCATTGTAGCATACAGTCATAACTTATGACTTGTACGTTGTACAGCCCTTGTTTTATACCTTTATTAAGTAAATTTCTTAGGATGCAGTTAAATTTTAATCACATCTCAAATAGCAATGTGACAAAAAAATCAACATTAACCAACAGTACAGCAAAACTTTAGAAGCTAGCAGTAAGCTGCTTTTTTGAACTGAAAGAAAATACAGACAGAAACGTGAAAGCAAGCCTTTAAATTTCAAGCAACAAATGTAATTTCCTTATAAACATAGAACATGAAAACTCAAACATGAGTCCTGTTATTACAACGCAAATAGAAACCACGTCCTTGTCTTAGTTCCTTTACAGATATATAGACATTAGGTATAATTAACTTACATTCATGCTTTTTGATATACGTATAGGAATGGTAGTTGAAAACGGCAGGCAGGCTATGTGTTACCCTCTGTAATTAGATGTTTAATTGCAACCATACCAAGGATCACTATTATTTAGCAATCAAAATGGATTTCACATACATTTTCTCTGAGGACTTTACAATTACACAGCATGATGCCTCTCTAGTAAAAACAAATGTGACAGAATGTAAACACTAACACATTTAATAACCTGAATTTGAATATCATATTATCATGCAAGACAAAAATAATGTTCTACATTGTGTTAGCAATGTTGTAAAAAAATAAATAAATTGACTTTTATGGCACAAAGCCATATTCAAGGCAGGCACGTTTACTGAAAAATTGTAGAAAATCCTAGCTGTGTCAATAATTTTGGTCAATACCAAGTGTCAATTATTTAATGGAATTATTTGTATTGACGTAATGTATTTAAAACAATACTATAATTTGCTGTATAGTGGTATAATAATATCTAAACTTATATAACAGTTTTAACTATAATCAAAATTTGTTCAATCATGTGTATTTATAGATACTGGCTATTTATACTGTAAATATTTGACTTTGGTGAATCTTCAGATTTTTACAGCAAAATATCCAACACACAAATTTCAGGGTTTATTTTTTTAAATTAAATGTTCAGATATACTTATTTATTTCATCTAGAATATATAATTTCAGAACATTATTTAAAAGAGAGGTGAGAGTCTATTACAATTAAACTTTTCAAGATTTTTCTGGTTTCGTAATTCTATACATAACCCAAGTGATGAATACATTTACATATTCTCTGAAATAAATATGCTTTATGATTCATCAGTACAAAAGGCATAATAAACAGCTATTACACTACTTTTAGATCCATTATCTGTAATGACAACAATTGTAATTACAACCAGCATGACATTTTTCATCCAAAACTACTGCCAAATTTTTCTGTTTTTATTGATAATTTAAATTTCAGAGCCTAGTCCTGCAAACCTTTACATTTGGGCAAGTTTGGGGCCTTAATCTTATTTAAGCAAAATTTAATAGGGACTGAAAAGAAGCTGTATTTCTGGTGGTTCTTAATTATGTAAGAAAGCACTAGACTGTAAAAGCCACTGGCAAATGTAGCTAAATTCTTGACACTAATCAAAATGAGATTGTATTAAATGTTTTTAAGTATATGGTTTCAATTGAGGCCAATGTATTTATTATATACAGTTTATCTGTGCATAATATAATAAGCATATCATGCCATTTCAAAATCAGGTTTAGAATATTTTTCATAAGCAAAGTAAATGTGATATTAGCTATTCCAAAGCCAGCTTTCAAATGAAATATTTGTATCAGCAAATAGAAGTTTATCTGCTTGAACATCCTAGAACAGCCAATACTGTTTAATACTCCTTCATTATAAGCCATTTATAGGAAGCAAAGATGTTGGGACAGATCCTCAGCTGGTGTAAGCTGAAGTCAATATAGCTGTGACAATTTACATCAATGGATGGGTTGTCTCTTTCCCTATTATATTAAAGTAACTCACAAGCTTTGTTGCTCTTGATAGTCTTGAAGTCTCTCTCTATGTGGTAGAGGAATTATTGGAAAAACAACAAGTCTTCTCACAGAAATTACAATCAGATTTGAAAATGAAATGTTTTATTTTTTGCTTCAGGATCCAGCTCTGATAACCTCCCTGTGACCAGATGAGTATTACTCCATCATAAGCAGTCCCCCTGAAATCAAAGGAGGCTACTTAAAAATAAGATTCTACTCAACCCAGGTAAGGACACCATATATAATAAATACAACTGTTTGTTCTACCTCCACTAGACTAAGTCAAACTCTTCCACTGAAATGATAGTGTCATTAAGTTCAGTTTCAGTACTTCTATTCTTCATGATGTTCTTCTGAAACTTTGCAGCTATCTCCATCACCATGGCTGGTTTGCTCAGGCAAGAGCTGTGTTTTTGCATTGGATGAATTATTGAGCTCAGGATCCTCTGACTGAGTCCCATCTCCATCATAGATAATATCTTCTGGATTTGGTGGCGGTGGACAGAATTCCTCGTTAGGAAACATTTCTTGAAAAAGTGTCTCAGCCTATTCAAGGAAAACATAAAAAGTTAATTTTAGGCTGAAGTTTAATACATGGAAGAAATATTTTACTGATACGTAAGATTAAAAATTCCATCACTGCAACAAGCTAATGATCATTTGACAGTGCTACTAAAAACAGATCAAAATTACAAGAAAGCCAATGGTGAGAAAAGTCAGATTCTTTAGTACTCAGTTGCTCAGCAACTGTTAGTGCATTCTGCAGTGTATTGCAAACGCAGCTTTCATTTATGCAATGCATGAATCTTTTCCGATCAGGATGGCACATCTGGTTCCACTCCAACAACAGAAGCAGCAAAGGTACAGCTAATCTCTTCCCTATTGACAAGGGTAAGAACTTCACAGGCTATTAAGAATTTAACATTTAACATAGATCATCTATCCCCCCACATGTATCTCCTTTTTTAAATTAAAACCCCACTAAAACTGTATTAGCTGTATGCAATATTTACAACTGCTGTTTTTCTTCATTAAATGCATAGCTCAATATTCATGACTGTTTTACTGTAAAGTGTACTGATTTTGTTGGACAATGTATTTTTGAAAGCTGTATTTTTACAAAACCAGTTATCTATCTCTCAAGTTTGTGTTTGCATGCATGTGTACGCAAACACACAGACCGTCTCTCTGAAAAAGATATCTACATACATAATATTAAATTTAAATAAGAACAAACCTATTTTTAAAAAGTAATACAGTGATTATTAAACCATATATTCCTGACACTGTTACGGTTGAATACTTAGACGTGACAATGTTAATCAATCACTGTGACTGTCAACATTTTAAAAAAAAGTTTACTATAGGAAGAATCAAAGCAGATACTATTATAATTCAGGGATTACAATAGTAAATGTACTGCAGTTGGGTAAGCATGAAACAGCAAAAACAACAGGAATTTTGGCAAAACATGATTTTTTGAACAGATTCAGGATCTGGGGGAGCAGGGGCAAAATCCCACATAATCACTAACAATGCAAAAGTGTCATTATTTATTATTTAAAATAAATTGCGTTCTCCAAATTAAGTAATGAGGAGACAGGTCACTTTTTACACAGTCCATTTAATGATGCTCATTTACAACGAGATCTAAGGAGTTTTACTGTTTGCGGATTATTGTTTACGTAACACCAAATGAAAAAATTATAAAGAAGTTTACAAATAGTATGAACTTAGCTTCTGTGCCTATCCAATTACTCATCTCAAAACTGAGAATGCCAACAAGAGGGTCTATGATTAGCCAATTAAAGATGGATTTTGTGGTGAGGAAGCCTGTCCACTTGGGAACTGTTCCAATGCTAACAAGTATACATGTACCAATTAGCCTTCTGATGATGAACTTCACTCGCTGCTCACCAGCAATAGATTTGAACAGAGATTCCAATGCTGAATGATTCCATTAATAAACTTCTATTTAAGTGGTGGACTCATATGATATTAATATAAAATTCTGGTTTCCCTAATTTTCATTTTTGTTCTTTCAGAAATGCTTTTAATTACAAATCAAAACTAAAGGGAGCATAACTAATACTCAAATTCTATTTTACAATATAAATTATACTTTTTCAAATTGAAAAAAAGTCAGCAAAATTGATTATTCTGATTGCAAAAAGGCCCAAACCCTTTATATCAAATCTTAAAGAAAAATTCCAAAAGGTAAGAAAAGACTAAAACAAAAAACAACAACAACAAAATCCCCAAGATTTCTATTGTAAGCCACAGCATAAAAATGTTATCAGCAGTTACTCTGATGGACATCACTATGATGAAGAAAACGTAATGGCATGTTACGTTTAAAGAAAACCTACTAAACCAGACCAAGTTTTGTAGTGTATCTGCCTTTGTCTGACAGCCAAATTAGTCAGAAAACCTAAGTCAGATAATTATGAAGTTAAACATGAATTGCACTTCTCAGTATGCTATGTAGGACAAGGGACTGAGGGCTGGACTCTATGACCTCCTGAGATCTCTTCCAGTCCTAGGATTCTATGACAGCATGACTTTGACTGTAATTAAATAATTTAAAGTACAGAGCGGTTTCAGGTCTACCAATTTAAAATTAACCTTATTCAGTTAAAATCATGCAGGATAACGTGTAAGAATTTTACAGGCTCTTCATTATAACACTTTGGTTTGCACGAGAAGGAACTGATATAGTAAATAGTTTCTCTGATATTTAGTGGTTATAATTAGTAGCATTCTTATCTGTGAATTTCTATGTTCACATTCCATACACTACTGTGTACAGAGCTTACAGAGATACAGGTTGAACGTCTCTTGTCCAGCATGCTGGGGATGTGACTAGTGCCGGACCAGAGAATTTGCCAGATGACAGGAAGTCAACATTGTCTAGCACATTACCAACATTTCCACTATTTACTGGGCTCTCAGAAGACATTTAGGCTACATCTACACTACCGCGATCTTTCGAAAGGCAAACTTCTGGAAAATACCTTCTGGAAGATCGCCTTTCCAAAGAGTGTGTCTACACACAAAAAGCATCTCCACACAGCTACAGCCACTCTTTCGAAAGAATGGTGCAAGAAAACCCGTGGATGGGGTTGCATGGCTGCCAAGCCCTTGCAGGAGCTTCAGCCAGCCGCTCCCTTAAAAACCTCTTCCCCAACACCCTTGCCCTGCACACCCTGAGGACTGCCAAGCTGTCCGCAGCACAGCAGACCAAATGCAGGGACTGGACTCCCAGCAGAGACCCCACGGATCACCAGCAGCTCCATGACAGGGAATTCCTAGACACTGTGGTCCATCTGGTGGCCACGGTGCTTGTCACTGTCCTCCAACTCCTCCAGCAGGCAACCCACCCCCCCAGCCACAGTCCTCCTCCACAGGGCAATGTCCACACCCTCTCCCCCAGGTGATATGGCACCTGTGTAGCTATTCCACCAGCTCAGAGTGGTGGGACCAGCTCGTGATGGGCGATTGTGAAGATGATCACTAGCTCCTGAACTTCTGCATGAACAAGAGGATGTTTCTGGAGCTGTGCCTCAGCCCTCCAGCACAAGGATACCCACATATGACCACCCCTCCCCCTGTGGAAGCAGGCTGCCATTGCAGTCTGGAAGCTGGCCACCCCAGACAACTACCTGTTTATGAGGCATCAGTTTTGGGTTAGCAAGGCGACTGTCAGGACCATCCTTGCAGAACCATGGACGGGGGGAAGAGAGGTCCCCAGGCAAGGGGTACCCTCTGGGACCAGAGTGCAAGGGGACTGGGAGGGAGCAAGAGAGGGAGGACCTGGAGGGAACAGGGGAGGGGTAGAGTGGAGCCAGGAGGGAGGGGGAAGGAGATATGGGGGTCATGGGCCAGGGACAGCAGGGGCCTGGAGTGCCACGTACTCATGAGCATGTAACGCTCTTCCGTGCAGGTTGTCAGGGCTGTCCTTCTATGGAGGGTCTTCGGCATCAGGTACCTTGACACTGCCGTTGTGGGATTCACTGTGCTGGTGTTCCTCAACTGTTTTGGCATGCTGGATGGGACCTAAATCACCACCCGGGCCCCAGACCACAGCGCAGGCCATTGTGGACACAAAAGGATGCTTCATGGATGTGTGTGTGGGCTAGGCAGGCAGCACCCATGATGCCCGGGTCTTCCAGAACTCATAACTTGGGTGGAGGATGTAGGAGGGAACCTACATCCCTTGGCAAGTGCTCCTGGTCAGGGACATCACTATGCTCCTCTGCATGGTAGCTGACACCATATACCCACTGCACCTTTGGCTCATGAAGCCCTACGCTGGCCACATGGACCCGAGCCAGGACCTTTTTAATGCCAGGCTGAACCTGGCCTGCAACTCCACCGAGTGTGCATTTGGGTGTCCCTGAAGGGCCAATTTAGGAGCCTCCTAACCTGCCCAGAGGTCAGCCACCACAATGTGCCTGCCATTGTGGGGGCATGCTGTGCTCTCCACAATATTGTGGAGAGCAAGCACGAGCTCATTGTGCAGGAGTGGGCTGCCGATGCCAGCTCTGGCTACAAGCAGCCATGTCACTAAGTCCACCAGGACGGGGTGTGGGCTACGGAGGCCCTCTGGGAGGCTCTCACTTGGGGGCCCCAATGACCCCCCACCAAGACCCCCCACACATCCACCCCTCACTGCTCCCCCACCACACAACCCAGCACACATCCACCCCTCACCACTCCCCCACCATTGACAAGGGACACGGGGATGGTGAAAAATAAACTCTACAACAAAATAAAGAATCTCTGTGAATAAGACAAACTGCACAAGAAACCATAGAGAGTGGGGAATGGGGAGGAACTATATACAATGTGGGGTCCTGGGGCGGGAGTGGGGGCACTACAACTTGAAGGGGAGTCCTGGTGCGGAGGGCCTTAGTCCTCTGCAGAGGTGGGGGACCATGAGCCGTGCCAGCTGCAGGAACCCCTACCACCCTGGAGTCGCAATCGGGGCTGGGACCATGGAGTCGTAGAGGTGTGGGAGGGGTGCAGTGGCCTCAGGCTCAGAGCTGGGGACTAGACATGCCTGGCTTGGCCTGGCCTGCCCTGGTCATGAACCAGTGGCTGAGCTCCAGCATGGCGATTGCAGGGAGGTTGGGCAGGAGCAGGGCAGCAACGGCAGGGGCTACAGGAGGAGCTGCAGGGGGTGGCAGGAGGCTGGCCAGTCATGGCCCAGGTGAGGGTTTGGAGGGCCACCACCACCTTTCCCCATGCCTCCCACTTCCAGGCCATGTCGACCCACTCCAGTGCCAGCCACTCCTGCAGAATCATGTTCTGCTTCTGCCAGGTGGCCATGTGGGCGGTGGTGGCCTGCCCGGGCGCCAGATGTAGGGATAGAAGGAGAAAAGGACAAGCCATCAATCCTGAGGCCTAGTCCCGAGGGCTATGCCCCTGCCCCCAACCTCCTGTGGAACCTATCTGCCCACTGGCTTGGAGATCCTGGGGGTTCCCAGGCACTGTGGGGTCCCCGCATGGGTGGGGTGTGCACCAGGTATGGTCCAGCCCCCACTCCACTCCTCTAGGCGTGTGGTTGGTGGTGTCGTCCATGGGAGTGGGTGCTGAGCGCTGCACATAGCTATCTCCTTGGCCCGGGAGACATGGCCATCTGGAGTGCATCTGGACTGGCGCCAGCGGCCATGTGGCCAGCCCACTGCTGGCTCTGGCAGAGGCGGACACCCTCTCCCTAAGGGGTGCATATATCCAGAACCTACCTGAGGGTCCCTCAAGGAACTCAAGGGAAGCCCTTGTGGAGGGTGCCAGGCTCAATGACCTGGATGGGAGGGTGAACATGAGCATTCTATCTGTGGACACACTGTCTTCAGATGTTGCCTCCGGCTCTTGCTCCTGGGAGATGGTCCAGCCCGAGGGTCCTGGCAAGTCTTCCAGCTCTGGCTCAAGCCCCTTGGTTTCCAGCACCATGTCTGAGGGGCTGTTTCTTTGGCCCCTAGGAGGCAGTCATGTTCCTCATATTGGGAGCAGCTGGAGGGCACTGTCCCCAAGTGGCTGGCCGCATCCTTGGCCCCTAGGTAGTTCTTCTACCTTTGAACAGACTTGGTTCGGGTTGTGGGAGGGAAAAAGGGTGGGGATTGTGCCTCCAGACGGTCAGGCTGGTGGACAGCTGGGCAAATGCCGCAGCATTCCAGCACCAGAGAGTGGTCTGCAGCAGGACCTCTTTGTCCCCTCAGAGCCCAAGGAGGTCTCGCAGTTCTGACCATGATGGGGCCCACTTTTTTGTGCCCTGTGCAGGCTCCGGCAAGCCCTCTGCTGGCTTGGTAGAGGACCCCGGCGGGGGAGGGTGTGCAGGGCTCCTGGCTAGAGGGACGTTGGTGTGGCTCAGCTGGCTGGAGAATTAGTGGGAGGGCATGCTACTAGCACGCTCTCAGCTTCCTGCCATGGGCTTCCTTGGTCCCTGCAGCTTTAAATGCAGCCAGACACAGGGAGCATACAGCTCTGCTTGCACTGGCCAGGGCATCTCTGTGCACCAGCTGGCTGACACCATGGAGGAATACTCTTTTGAAAGAGTGCCCATGGAGCACCTACTCATGTTTTCTTTCTAAAATGTTTTCCGAAAGAAGGCGCTCTTCCTGCAATGGAAGGGGAAGAACGCTTTCAAAAGGACTGCCGTGTTCTTTCTTCTATTTAATTCTGAAAGGATGCTTTTTGTGTGTAGACACTACGCTGGATGTTCCGAAAGAGCTCTGTCTTTTGAAAACTATAAAGAAATTGCTAGTGTAGACACAGCCTTAGGGGGAAATTACAGCTAAATAACAGCACTGAACACTGAGAGCCAAGGCTGGTGGCTGTAAACAAACTTTATGGGACCATGGAGAAACTCAGCCACACCCATTATAAGTGATCATCCAGCTAACTATAATCATGCCGACTACAGAGTCTGCTGGACAAGAGAGTTCCAGATTAGAGAGGTTCAGTCTGTATTGTTTAAAAACTCAAACTCTCTTTAAATAGTTAAAATGACTATGTACTATATAGTGTTTTTCTATATTCTGGACATCTACCTTTAATAAATTGCACAGGATGCACAGAAGCTATACACCCCCTTCTGTATTAAATAACATGTATACAGAATTCTTTTGAACTACCAGGATAAAATACAAAATGACCAATAATGTCATAAATCTCAAATACTTCCAAACATTATCAGATAATGGGAAAAGGCATGCGGTGCCATAAATACCGATAGGGTCTTCAGTGCATGCCACTATTAACTTGAAATGAATAATATCTTATGCATTTTAAATACAGTGCACGTATGTTACACTAAACATGAAACCTTGGATTCAGCCAGCAGAGTGACCTACAGCACTATAGTTCATCTATAAAATTTATGTCGTTGAACAAATAAATTTGTAAGCCAAATTCTGTCCTTGATTTAAAATCACAGCTTCTCTTGTATTTAGAGTGAACTGCAAACAGCATTTTAATTCCTCTGTAGTGGAGTGGTTGCCCCTCTCTGGCCAGAAAAAGGTATCTGAGAGGCATTTAAGCTGAAAGTTCTTTTTAAATACAAAGGGGAAAACTGTGAGCTCCCTTACCTGTTTGACAGCATAATCACTTCCTAGTGCACAATCAGGCCCAGAACAGACATAGACATTTGAAGGTAAACTGTCATATGAATTCCTGTCAATACCCGAAGAATCTCTCATGTTGAAGTACAGTGCCCATAGCACTCTCGGCTTTTCCAGTTCTTCCTTTTCGGACTCTAAATGGTAAGGAAATGTTTTCAGTGACCAGCAAGAGACTGTGACCAGTAGCAAAAGACTGTTATAATTCAGAATAAAACAGTCAAATCAGTCATAAAGCATGAAATTAATGTCAGAGTATGTATATACAATTCAAGCTTGTTACAAGTATGTATGTTTCCAGTGTAAAACACTGGAAGAAACTCAGTAGTGATTTGTCTTTACCCGTTGGTCAAAAAATAGGTCCAAATGGAAAAGCAGTATAATTTGCATTTATTTGGCATTTGACTGATGTACAAAACAAGTATAATGTATATACTTGGCACTATTATATATAAAAACAAACAAAAATTGATTGTCCCAACCAAACTGGCCAGCATGCCGCAGTTGGCAGTTTTACCCTCACAGCAGTTGAAACACAGTGAAAAGGAAGATGATATTTGGAGCATGGATCATTCGCACCCTCTTGGACAGGGAGAATGCTACGAGGCCTGAGAGAATGGCCCTCATAGCAAGAGAACTGGCAGCTATAGCATTGACACAGCCACTGTGAGTGAGACCAGACTGGCAGAGGAAGGATCCATCTGCGAAATGAAAGGAGGTTACATCTTCTTTTGGAAAGGCAGGCCAGAAAACAAAGACAATCCATGGAGTGGCTCCCTTGACAAGAAATCAATGCCAGGATCTGCCAGGCGAACCAGGCACTACTATGTCTGGAAGCACGAGTGTTGAATCAGCACAATATCTGGCAGTCCACTATACTGAAAGTGTACAAGGCTGTAGCCCTGACCAAGCTCCTGCATGGATGTGAAACCTGGACCTTGTACAGAAAACATGTGAAACTACTGGAGCAGTTCTACACACACAGGCTGAGGTCAATACTGAACATTCGATAGCAGAACAGTTATGAACCTGGAAGTCCTTGACAGAGCAGGAATCACAAGCACTGAAGCCATGATTCTGAAAGCCCAGCTTCACTGGACAGGGCATGTCATACGAATGGAGGAGTCAAGAATCCCTAAGCAACTCCTCTAAAGGGAACTCTCCCAGGGCAAAAGGAATCAAAGGTAGGCCTCACAAGAGATATAAAGAGGTACAAAGACTGCATGAAGGCCAACATTGTGCATGATGGATTAAAACCAAAGCAGCTAGAGCAGCATGCAGAAGACCAAACAAGCTGGCATGCTCTTGTATGACACGCATATGACAACTCTGAAGAGCAGCGATGCGCACGCCTGATTGATGCTCATGAAAGGAGAAAAGCAAGAGCAGCTGTCGCTCCAACAGAGCCAGGACAATTCCCTTGGCCCTACTGTGAACGCCCATGCTGTTCAAGGCTTGGACTCCTCAGCCACATGCAAGTCCACAACTGATAAGCCTGTGCAAGCTCAAGACATCATTGTCGGACGCAATGGACTACCAAGAAGAATAAATTACACACACACACACACACACACACACACACACACACACACAAAAAGGGCACTAAAGCATACTGGTAGTGGTTGTAATACATTCCTATTACTGTAAACTATTTTGCTGGTCTTTAAAGTGCTACTTGACTGCTTTTTGTTTTGATAGTGTACAGACTAGCATAGCTTCCTCTGTTACTATTATTGTAAGGTTTACAGAAAGGAATGTCCTCATTAGTCACTGAACATTTTACATCTTGATGAATTATTACAACTTTTAATGTTTGAATGAAGTTGTCAGTCTTCCTGAAAGTAAAAAAAAAAAGTTATTTTGAATCCAATATGCCTTTTATTGCTCCTGACTGACTCCAGCAGGAGCCTTTTACAGTGTGTCCTAAATTAACCACTACATCTGGAGTTACTATTTACAAAGTCCAATACACTTCCCAACTCTTTTCAATAACCATGTTGCCTTCAGTACTCCATTTTTAATTTCAAGAACAAATCACATTAAATATTTTTCCATGCCTTGCTTAGAAAGGACTTCTCTGAGGAGAATAAAAGTGTGGTTATGGACGTATATACCCCTATGCCTAAAGCCCAAAATTTACATTGATATTACACTATACATTACAAGATTGGTGTGGTATAACAATCTATCCATCCCCTTATTTTGTGCTACATAACACACACCTCACAATACACCTGTTTTGTGGAAGATACAGACTAACACCTGTCTGTGACTACACACATCTTAGTTTTGCTGTTTCACTTCCCTTTGTGATCTTTTCACAATGTATGGAAGTTATATTTGTTTTGACAGCAACCAAATGCCAAATAAATGCAAATGCTTTTCCATTTAGACCTATTTTTTGATCAACTGATAAAGAGAAATCATTACTGAGTTTCTTCCAGCAATGGACACTGGAAACATACATGCTTGTAACAAGCTTGAATCTGGCTCTCA
This sequence comes from Carettochelys insculpta, assembly GCF_033958435.1. NCBI lineage: Eukaryota > Metazoa > Chordata > Testudines > Carettochelyidae > Carettochelys > Carettochelys insculpta. The sequence goes on from NC_134149.1 coordinate 30,854,363, forward strand.
AGTGCCTTTTCACCTCACCCCGCTTGTCTCCACTGCCCAGGGGAATGAGAACACAGAATTTGGCCCTTAATACAAGTCCTTCATCTAACAAGTCAACCTGGTGCTATCAAACAACAGGACCCATCTCACATGTTGCTTCACAACATGCATTTTAATTTGTTATTTCCCATTCAGGAGTTTGCAGTTATACAGCTTCCTTCAGAAGATAAACTACGAATGATGAGATTTTTAAAAGGGACCTACAGAAATAATGTGCCTAACTCCCAGTGCAAGCAGGAGTGCTTATAAAAGAACTGGCAACAAAACCAGAAAATTAAACTGCAAACCACCATGGATAACAGAGTAGAACAATAAATTACTCCAATTCAGATAGTTTAGTCAATCTATTTTTGGTTTTGTTTTTTGTTTGCTCGTTTTTTGGTTTTGTTGTTAACTAGAAATTCACTTTTGATTTCCATTTCTTTGCTTATCAAAGAGTGTACATGATATTTAATGCATGAGAAACTAGCATAAATTTTTCCTTGTTTACGATTTGTATCTTCTTCCTATTGCTCTGTGTATGATGTGTCAACGTGTATAAAACCAGCAACCTTAGAAGACTAGAGTTGCTGATTTTAATAGCACAGCAACGCAACAGCAAAATGTACAATGCTGATACAGAAAATTTTAGAAGCTATTCTGTTTAGGGAAATTCATTCTGCCCCTTTTCAGAATCTTACATCCTCTATAATAGATGCTGCCAGCATTAACACCCTGCATAAAACTTTACACCTTGTAAAATAATCATTAGATTTATTCCTTTTCTAAGAATTGTCATAGCAGATAATGCTGACATTCAGAAAAATATAAGCAAGTACCCTAAGGATAAATCTGTATTCTCTCTTCAGCATGTACTTCTGACTATCAAACAATTTATTTAAAACAACTGGTGTTAGCCCTACTGAACAAACTGAAAGCAAATTCAATCCACCAGTCTATGAAAGCATGAGCCTTAATACAGACAAGATGAACTTTAATGTATCAAAAAGTTCAAACTAGTCATAAAAGTTACTTCTTTCTCATTTAGGCAGGAAAATGAATGGAGTCCTCTTCTCCAGGTGACTTTCCCTCTTTGACCTGCCATGGCCCAGTGCTCACTTTATCTAGTGATTCATTTTCAATAACTCCAACAGTATTTGTTCTGACACTTTAATTAAAATACGACCACTACCTCATCCTGATGATAAAAAGGCCTGTGTGCCAGTGAAAACTAGCTCTTCAGTGCCTCAGTGCACCTGAGAACCCCTTCTGAGCTGAGTTCTGATAGAATTTCAGTCATGTTCTAAACAATACATCATTTTAAATTGGGATCACTTTAAACATTAAGATTAATGTAAAAAAAGAAATGCCTAAAGGGGACAGAAGATACTGAACTGCATGTTAATTATTTATTTACTATTTGATAGTGTAATAGGCATACAACACAGCTTTTTAAAATTCAACCTGCAGATTATATGTTTAAACTTAAATCTCTAGCATGCAGCTTTTTGGGCTTTATTTGAATGACCACTTTGGTAATCAAATATCTTAATAAAGGAAATAAGACAGACAAGTAATTTCCTCTTTTATACATCTGTATTCACATCCTGCTGTTTTTTGTCCAAAACCTGTCTTCCGAAGTCCAATAAGTAACAGCATTTTCCTCAAGTTTTACAAAAACCCCATTTTTCAACTTTTGGTGTTCTTTTGTAAAAATAAGATTTGCCTGCACTGTAAACTGAAAAAGAAGAAAAAATGTTTTGAAAGTATGTGCTGCACAAACTGAATCACACCTTGTGATCATGCCAATCCATGCATGCCTTAGTGGTTATGATTATCTTCTGAGGAGCAAAGGACAAGAGTGGAGTACATGCACTGAAAGACAAAAATTACGGAGCTGGTAGCTTGCTTAACTGCAGTATGCAGATACAAGTGATGGAATAGAAAACAAAGAAAAGGTCATAGTTCCCTGTGGGAAAACTAACTACTCCAGAAAGTTAAGAAAGCAAAGTGACACAGTGCACATTTAGCATATTATAAGCATCAATTAGTAGAATGATCTATGCTAGTTTGTGTTTGGTGACAAAGCAATAACACAGCTGACTAAAAAAAATTCCAATGTTTTGCAATGAGAAGGCAACTCACCATAGCTGAGTATGAGTATTCCAACATTAAAACAGTTTGATTTGTTCAGAATGCAGCAACCACCGTGATTGTTACCCTGCTGCTCCACTCTACACTGCCTTCACGCAGAATACCAGGTTGAAGTCAAAATTCTGGTATTGATTTTGAGGACCTTAATTGAACTTGCTTAAAATAGCTCAGCAACCAAAATTCACCAGTACTTCAACACCTACATTCTCCCAGCACTAGGAAGTTGCCCAAGTCAAGGTCATTGCTCATGAAAACATCTGACAGGGCTCTCTCAGATATAGGATCAAAGCTCTGTGACTAGAAATCTCACCACCTTCAGGAAAAAGTGTACAGTTCACTTCAGTGTAAAGTTCAGGTAACTACAGTTACAAACAGCAAACAAGAGAAGTAGAGGAAAAAGAAAAGAAGATAAGCAGCAATGTAATAGAAGTAATAAAAGAAAGGAAAAGAACACTGGATGGAGAAGGGGGAGAAAAAAAAGTGACACAGTCCTGACTGCTCCAAGGAATCAAAATGGAAAAGTAAATCACCAGCGTATTGGAACTTTATTTTACCTTGGCAGTGCCAACAGCAAAATGATGGATATCATTATAAGAAATAAGGAAGGATAAAGGAAAAATGGTATACAAGTAATGTATTGGTAATTGCACTGATGGTTCAGCACTGGTATCTAAATGTGTACTTTTGTGGGTTCTTTTAAACATTTTTTTCCCCATGCAAGGCAACATGTTATAAATGTAAACATTGGGAAGACACTTTCGGGAACCATGTGCTTTCTTCAATTCTGCATTTATATCCAAAGTGTTGTTCTGCTCATTCAGAACTGCTGGACCCACACAATGTCCGAAGCTCTACCCAGGACCAGTACATCATAGTCAAGGTAAGAGATAACGACATTTATTGAATTAAGTTGTCTCATCTTTATATATATATATCTATATATAAAAATTTTAGAACAAACAGCCAAACAAGTGGACACCACTGTATGTTATCCTCTTGATGGTGTATTCAGATGTTCAGTAGAAGTATTATAATTCAAAAGAAACCATATGTAAATTTTTTTCATAATAATTTTCATTTATTTTACTTACCTCTCTCAGTTTCAGCATTTAGGGAGAACAGCTTCTGTACAATAGGCTCTAAATCCTCTTTAGCAGTTTTATTTGATGAGCAGGTAAAATGAACCAAGTCTGTTGGAAAGGGAGAGACAGACGGATTATGATTATTACACGACCCTTACACAAATATTGATTACAACTTCAAAAAAAAAAAAAAGAACTCGGGCCCAGACTTCCAGTAGTCACTTCTTTTAGCTAAGGTAAGAGGTGCATTTTTGAGCACACAAGTTCAGTTTAGGAAGAGCTTCTGAGTAAGATCTCCAAATATAAAATGAAACTTTTGGGGAGCAGGCTATCTTTTCTAAACATTACTGGAGCCAATAACTCCACTATCTATATCTGACCCTTAACAGTGCGAATAATTAGATTCTTAGAGAGAAAGTCAATTAAAAACTTGGTGTCTGCTTAAACTTAAACATGATATCAAAATCTACCTTAAAACAGATTCACAACAGAATATTTCCTTTTTCTAGATCCCTATGAATATTCCCAAGTTCTTCATTCAGACCCATCCATATTTGTACATGACGGCCTCTAATTTTCAACTACCTTCATTCCTAATCCTAACAAAATAGCCAGTGAATTTAGTACCTGCAAAATTTCAAAAGGCATTCAGAAAATGAATGTGTTTTCAAGAAACCTGTCCTAAAGGCTGAAGTGACTTTTCTATTCAACGCCAAAATAAAACATCAGATCCCTTTCTTAACAAAGCAGTACTGAGACATTGGTTCACTATGAAGGTGTTATGTGCAGTTTAGTCACAATGTTAAACAAAAAGGTGTTACTACAACAATTAGCACAGCATTGCCTCTAATACATTTAGCTTGCCTCTTAAATATCAGTCTTACCAGCATGAGTGGATATTGCAAACAATTGTGTCAATACTATTCTGACATAATATTTTAATATCTAGAACTTTCTTAACCAATTATCTGTAGCAACTTGCAGAGAATTTGGAGGGAAGAGCTCAAAAGACCCAACAAATAAATCAGTCTGAACAGAAAGCTAGAAAGCTACCAGAAGTTGCAACACCTCTAAAATATCCTCTTAAAAAGAAAAAAAAAATTGTTAGGAATTTGGAGTCTTAACTAACAACTCAGTTATTAGCTATTAGCCAGTATATGGAACACTACTCATTCCTAAGAATCCAATATCAATTTAGGGCCAAATTCCTCCTCTCATCTGACGTCTAGATTCACAGATCTTGTGTTCATGTTCAAGTTTGCTGCGTATGCTGGGAGAGCAGAGTATCTTGTGAGATCCATGGGATAATTATAAAGAGGAGATTTTACAATTACAGAAATGGCTTCCGATATCAGGATATGACCACATTTTAAAAAAGCAACATGAAAAAGTGATGCCTATACTTGGAAACAATGTCAGCGTGGTGTCTCCCCAGATACAGCAAGTACATTACACCAGCTTGTAAAAGTGAAGGATGGGATCAGACCATGCACCAGAAGATTACTGAAACTTACTGCAAATACATCTCTTTCTGAGTATTCAACTTTTAGAATAATTGTTGGCAGCAGGAATACAGTCACAACTCTAATTCTGAACCAGATTTTCAGAAGAGTTCAGCTCTGAACCTGTTGTATTTAGGTATCTTAAAAAGGTCCTGCCTAAACTATTATATTACCTCTTTTTCTTTTTTTTTTTTTTTTAAACAACACTTGCTAGCCAACATTTAAACAAGAACTATGTCCCCTTGTCCATGGCTTCAATGTCCCTATGCTTTCCAGAAAGGTTAGCAACAGAATACTTGGGAAGAATGTCATCAGATGTTAATATCAAGTCTAAATGTTACCAATGGAGCTGCAGTCCCTCCAGGATTGAAATACGAAGTCAGATGAAACAACACTTCTTAAATGGTAGAGGTACATTAGGGAAGAAAGTCAATTTCAGATATGCAATTCTAGCTAAGCTGCTAATGTAGCTAGCATTGACATATCAGAATCTACTTTCTTCCCTTGTGCAGTAGTCAGGGGCTCAGAAGTCTTGCATCGACATCCCTTCCTCCCCATGTTAGCGTGGAGTGCAGAAATCGACAGCCAAGCCCAGAAAGGCCTATTTTGCCACATCCTTAACAGACGTGGCAAAATCAAACTCCGGAAGATGGACTGCAGTGTGCGGATCTTCGCATAAGTACAGATTAGCCCACAGATGCTGGGAGGGAATATTTATTTTAAAATACATTTTATCTGGGCTTTTATTTGATCTTGTGCTCCTATTGGCCCTCCAACTGAGAACAGCCATGCAAAATACCTCGCAGCCAATACTCTCAGAGCTGAGGTGACTATCCAAGTTTTGTTGCAGTGAAGATCTTATTGTCTTTGAGATCACCATCCTCTTTGCTTCTTCTTTAAAATTAGAGATATCCTCCGTCTTCTTTCATTCCCAGTTGTCAGCTGAATAGCAACAACTGTGCTGAATAAAGTCTTTTCACCACTTCCTATCTTGTATGAGTTTTGTTCAGTTTTAGATCTTTTTGTTCATTGTTATTTACTGTGTCTATCCAACACATCCGCAGTATTCCTCTTTTTAGCTCCTTGCAATGTGTTTTTATACATGATATGCTTTCCAGATCCTTTCTTGACATGTTGCCAAACCATCACAGAGGTCTCTCTTTAATTTTCTATGACAGTGTTAGTTCTTGCCCTAAACTTTTTCTTACCACTTTACTTCTTATTTTCTGAAGTTTTGATAACTCCAGCATTTCAAACTAAAAAAAAGTACTATGAATAAAGCTCTCTCATCTATGCTTACTTTTGTTTTTTATGAAATGTCTAAGCCTTCCAAATCTTGCAGACTTCTCTGAATGCAGCAACACAGCTTGTTCTCCTTTTCATGTCATCTTCACAATTCTCATTCTTTGATAATAGTTCTCCAACATGGATGGATTTTTCTACTCATTCTAATTCTTTGCCTCCGTTTGGTTTTGCCTCTCTCTCTTCTTTCCATTGCAACAATTTTTTTCTTCTTTGTGCTGATCTTCAATCCAATTTTTCTGCTTTTCCAATCTACCTTGTCAGTTATTCTCTTTAAATCCTCCTTGGTCACCGGTGTGATGTCCAAATCACCTGTGAATCTAAGGTTGTGCAGTCCTGCCATGACTCTTCTTGTTTCCTCTCGTGCCACAACTATTATTACATTTCATGCCAAGCCAAACAAATTTGGTGACAGTGTACTTCCCTGTGCCTCTCCTATAATCATCCAAAACCATTACCTTAACTTTTCTATTCTCGTTGCCCTTAACTTGCTGTCAATTTTTGTTCTATAAAGCCGATTTTTATTAGCTTTATCCATTTTTTTTTGGGGGGGGGGGAATGCCATACATTTTCACTTGCCATAAGCCTTGTACCAAATGCTATCAAAAGCCTGTTTTAAATTTATAAGTCCATTCACGTTCATTCTGAGGTTTGATATCTGAGCTATCTCACACAAAATCCCAGCTTTAGAGTTTCTGCATTATCTTTTGAGGCTCTATCAGGGGATACTACCTCCCAAGAGGTTTTTAAGATGTCAAGAGGAGCTCTGACCCCAACAGTTTGTCAGCAGCAAGACAGTGCTTTTTCTTTTCTAGAAAACAAGGTGCCAGAACTCCCTGAAGTCCCAAACACCCCCCAGGCTTAACCCCCTCGCAGCCCCAAAATACCCTGCCTGCCCCCAGACTTAACACCCCCTGCAGCTCCAAACTGCCCCCCTTCCCATTACCAGGTGGCTTAACCCACCCCTGCAGTCCCAAACTGCCCCCCACCCCCAGGAGGCTTAACCCCTACCCCTGCAGCGCCAAACAGCCCCCCTCTCTCCCCAGGCTCAACCTCTCGCTGTCCCAAACTGCTCCCCAAACACAGGATTCAGTGACTTACCTTACCCAGGCCAGGAGCTCTGTGTGCTGGCGCTCCCCACTGCTCCTTCGCCAGGCCATCTTCTCCTCACCATGGCTGCATGGCTTCCCCCAGCTCCCCCCCGCCACACAGAGCACAGCAGGGGCAGTTCCCAGCATCCTACTGTGCTGAAAGGATTTAATTTGTTTAATAGCCATTAAACCAATTAAATTGAGTCCTCTTTCAGCGCAGCAGGAAAGGAGCCCAAAGAGAGTGGCTGCTGCAAGTAGCTCCTTAAAGAGCCACATGCAGCTCAGAAGAGCCAAATGGCAGCACCAGAAGAAAAGGTGCCAGAACACCCTGATGCTAGTCATACTTTGGCTTCCATCAGCTTTGGTAACTACTTGCAGGGTGTCCTCAACCACTTCCAATCTTGAATTTTCTTAAGGGTGTGTTCTGCATTGTCCAGGCCCTTCCTTAGCAGTTCAGATATTAACGGTCCATTGCCTCTGTAAAGGGTCACTGTGCTATTTTAACTGGAGTTACCAAAACAATTCAACTGAAATGCAAATACTTGATTAGCTTAGATCAAAAATAAAAAGTTTATTTAAATACACAGAGATAGAACTTAAGTAAGCAGAAGCATAACATATTAAAGTCAGGAATGGTTATAAGAAAAATAAACAAAGAACTTCCTAGTATCTAAAAGTTCACAAGAGGGACTTGGTTCAAGGTAAAATCTTTAGGATTCCCCTCCGAACTCAAAGGAATTATTCCATTTTCTTCTTATGATGTATGAGAGAGAGAGAGAAAGGGAGAGAGATCCCTTCAGGTTTCTTGCCCTTTCCATTACAGTTCAACTAACCTTTGAAATGATTCTTCTCTATCAGGAATAGAAGATTATTTTTTGTGAAGGTCCAAACATCTAGGTCAAAGTATAGTCAAGATCCAGACTCCAGAGAAAATAATGAAAGAATTATAGTGAGTAAATGAAAAGATTTTGGGGTCTTTTCAAATGCATTTGGTAATCTGTATTTTGCCAAAGTCTGCCCACTGACGACTCTTGTTCTAGAGGTTACCCCTCAAAGCAAATTTTATTCAAACCTTAAAGGCTACAACATGAAGTCAGGTAGTGAAAAATGCTCCAGGTCCTTTCTTCTCACCTGTGTTTGCTGAAATGCAAATGTGCTTTGTCTCCTGCCATCTCTTCTCTCTACTATCTCCAGGACCCGGTTTACTACTTGTATATAAAAAGTAGTAAACACAAGTGCCTTTGTTAGCACAGACTTGTTTAACAACTTTTGCCTGGTCAGAGGTGGGTGATTTTGAACTTGGTTAACATCACAGCAAAGTACTTAATAACTTTACATATATTTTTAATACATTTCACTATAATATTAGTTACTAGTTTTCAAAATGATACTTCACAAGGAATCTTTTGTGCAAAGTTTATTACTATAGCATGTAAGGTTCTTTTAGTCACAGAAGAGAATTCATAGAAGAGCACCAAATTGTTAAGGATGGGAGGATCTGGCTTTTGATTCAGGTTATTCCAACTACATACATACACAATATCAAGTAATAGTGCTCTGCAAACATTTGCCCACTTTTTTTATATGAGAGTAAAATAAATATAAATTACCATCACTCATAATGCTAAAGTGGGGGTGAGGGGAGAAAGATTTTGCTTGTGGTCTGGTAAATATTCATAACAATTTTCAAGCCTGTACTATGGAGATAGCATAATTTTAGTATGTAAAAAAAGACTATGAATCTCTGAATAATATACTATGGAAAGCCATCTGATATCAATGGGAAAGATTTGATTGTTAGAGAAAATATACATTTATGGTCCTGTATAGTGAATAAAAATGCAACACACTCTATACTTCAGCTTGCTAGTGAACTCAAAACACTTCCAGCATGGGATCAAATTTTCAATCTTATTTTATGAATGTAGGTTTTGCATTTAACTTTCTTGATTGCTGGGTATTTGCGTATGTGTGTGTGTTTTTTTTTAAAGGGCTGGAATTTTCCATTGATATCCCTTGGGGCAGTTATGTGGGTGTCTCTCTGCTCCATAGGGTCTTCTTTCTAGATGGAAGCAGCCACTGTACTATATCGTCCCTATTGGACTCCATACATCTCTGTCCAGTGTTGAAGATCTTGAGGCAAGCATTAGCTCCTGCTGGACCCCCTCCACTGGTAAGCTGTTACAGGGAACTCATGGCTCACACAATTTCTGAAGGAGCAGTCCTCCCATGACTGGAAGCCTTTTAGAGGGGCAGGACTTTTGCAGCAAAGGAGAATCTATACACTCCATTTACTACTTCCAAGTCTTCCTGTGCAAGTGGACAATTACCTTGAACTCTCTCCAAACAGCGTTTTTGGGCCCTTCTCCCTCTCCCAATTTCATCAAAGGATAAGACAATCTGACTCAAGGGAGGGCACTGGAAAGCAGAACGCTACCTGCAGCACTCTGGAGATGCATAACTGATGTAAGAATCTCCACAAATTTTCATCTCAAACTCTGAACAGGTTTTCAGCTTATCGTTTTCATGCCACTATACATTACATGTAACTTTGCTCATTTCCACAGTAAGAAAGGCAATTATTTAAAATTTCATAAAAATCTTACTGCATAAACACAAACTTTATTTGAAGAAAATTGTATACAGCTTTGTAATTCAAAATTGTTTTTATAAAAACCTCATAGTGCTTTTTTTTAAACTGCTGTCTAGAACAGTGTTAGAATTACTTCATTTACAAGTGTATCAAAACCATTTTTAGTGAACTCCTGGCCCCACAGAAGTCAGAGATTTAGAAAAAATATATTTTGGGGGTGGGGGTAACAAAAATGAAAACAATCAGAAAGCATTTTGATAATAAAAATAACTCATCCTTGGGCTCAACTGAGAATGCAAGTTTTCAGCCCAAAAGGAAAGTAAGTAAATTAAAACATGTGATGACAATGAAAGTCATCTTGCAACCTTAGCTAAAATATCCACTCTCTCAAATGTTCTAACAAATTTTTTGTTTTTTTTTAAATGAAGTTCACATCATCTACTTTCTATAAAAAGATTCTTATTACCTTTGGGGTTATGATCATGAGTCACGAAGTCTCATCAGTATATATTTTGATTACATTTGATTTACTCAGGTATAACTGCATTAGTTACAGTGGTTGCCAACATTTGTCTTGAAGTAATTCTGCTAGCAAGAAGAACGATGTGTTTAGTTCATGATTTCATCATTACAGTCTCAATTTTTAGGGCAAGTGAAGGAGTTTGGTTCCACTCAGCTGGCAATACCGATTATGTGCCTGTCATTTATGTATTATGATCAAAGACTAGATGTATTTGTATACTTATCTTAAGTAATTGTTTGAAAGAGAAATCAGTCAAGTTAAAACCCATTTATAGATAATGATGTAAAAATAAACTAAGAGATTTATGAAATATGCCTGTTACTAGAATTTAGCTCTACCCAAATGCCACCACATTATTTCAACACTCTGGTAAAAAATTTACCAGTTAATCACTCATTGATTAAAAGAAATCAGTAAAGTATCAAAAGTGTGCAATTTAAATCAGTTAATACGAGTACATTCTAAGGATTGGCTACAAAAAGCCTCTTGGAAGTAGAAGGAACGTGGAGAAGCGGGATGGAAGAAATGATTTAAGATTCTATCCTACACTCTTGTGCTAGATTTTAGCCTCAGTTCAGAATATTGCTTGCATATAAGTTTCTATCCACTCTCAACATTAAATGCTCACTGGGTTTCACCACCCTGCATCTTAAGCTGCAGCGTATTGGTTGAGCAGGACAGAAGAGAGTGATTCTTGCTGTCCGGGCTGGGGTTGGGGGAAAGGGATAGAGCAATTCCTGCAGGGTGGGAGGTGACAAAAAACTGCTGGAAAGGGGGCCAGTATGGTGGCTGACTCATCATCCAGAAATGAAGGGGTTTAAAATGTCAGCCTGTGCTGGGACCCTCCTCTCATTTATTGAGCTGGATTGGCAGCACTCACTCTTCCTCCCTATTTTGAGGGTAAATACACTAGGTTATTGGCTCTGTCTCCCAACTGGATTGCAACTGACCAGTTGCAATTGGGAGTTGCCAGCTTCCACCCAGCTTTTCTATGAGAGGACAGCTCTCATTCTGGGGCCCCTTGCGCTACAAGTCATGGGTGATTTCGGCACACAGCTCCAGGAAGATTTCTTTATGCATCCTACGGTTCTGTAGCCACTGGTCTTCATCTCACACCTGAATGACAATGAGATCCCACCACTTAAGCATGTGTTCTCCTAGTCCGGAAGCAATGCTCCACCTTGTACAGCTGCCCTAGGAGTGCCAAATGCAATGACAGGTTCCCACTGTCCGTATAATGCATTGTGAAGCTCCTCCAAGTCGTCTTCCTCTGTCAGTAATTTCAAGATGATCTCCATTGCCATGCACAATGACCTCATGACAGTTAACAGAGCATGCAAGAGATATGCAGGATCCATTCTTTCTCACTGCAAATGCCAGAGTGCACAGCAGAGAATGGCAGTTGGAAAAAGGATGATAGAAGCCCCTGAACAACGCAGTGCCAGATGGGACATTTTACACAGTCCCAAGATGCCCCACACTCCGTGGTCCCATAGCACCTTGTGACAAACGGTGTTGCCAGGTACTGTGGGATACATAGATGTGAACTTCTCCAACTGACAAATGGGGAGCTAAAGATGTGGACACAATCTTTATACAGAGGGAGCAAATGTAAACATGCTTTGGCAATTTTTTTTTTGGCGATTTGTGTGTGTCAACCTTAGATTCCGTGACACAACTCTGCAGTGTTGATATACCTATTTTTCCAAAGTCACAGATTACAATACAGTTTAATATCTATTTCAGCTATCTATTTAAAAAATGCAAGACAACGATTAGCAAAACTGTCTGACTTCTGTGGAAAGTCTGAGCAATTTAAAGTGGTATTCTACTTTTCAGAACACTGAACGCTAAATAGAAGTAACGTAGTTTAAATGAAAATACAGGATTACAACTGGAATGCAGCGTCTTGGTTACCACGTACTTGTAACTTAGCTGTCATGTGTTTAGGAGACACTGAACAGTTAATTTTTCTGTAGGACTGAAATAAGTTATGAAAATAAGTGAAATTGGTGTGATTATATTGCACTGGCAAACTATGCAGAATTATGCATTTTTGGTGCCAAATACCTCCAGGAGTAACTATACTATATCGCATTAGTTAAATGGGATACAACAATATGTGCCCAACTGTACTGGATGTGATGACCGACTGCATGATCTGTTCTCCCCAGGGAACGGTCTGGAAACAAGGAGCATTATAGCAAGAATATACATAAAACAAGTGTGGTCTTTGAGTCTTTCAAATATATCTTCTTAAATAACTAAAAGCAGCCCTCAGAAGCCCGTGAAATACTAGGTACATCATACTGGAGTAAGATGAGGGGAGAAGAATTATTTCTCTTTCCTATTGACTGTGGCAAGCTGTTACAGATTATTGTGCTCAAGCAGTAATCTTATACACTCATCCCTCAGTATACGAGCACTATTGGTTCCCAACATTCTGCTCATAGGCAAAAACTCATAAGAAGAACATTAAATTACCATTAAAATACACGTAGAAGTGTCTGATTGGTTCCTAATACTCCAAACTCAGCGAAGCAGCGGCAGCAGGAGGCGCTGCTTTGGAAAGGTAAGTGACCCTTGGATTGGAAGCGGGAGGGTTGGAGAGAGTTAAAGGCTGGGGGCAGTTTGGGGCCATGAGTGGGAGGAAGGGTTAAAAGCTGCAGGCAGCTTTGGTGGAGGAGGTGGTGGCTTGTTCCTCCAGTCTGCAGCAGAGGTACTGGGGGTGGGTGTTGGGGGAGGGCTGGGGGGGGGGGGGGGATGCATGGGGAGCTGTGGGCTCAGGGAATGTTGGAACCAGGCAGGGCGGGGCGGGGAAGTGTTGGGTTCGGGCTGGGCGGGACTGAGGATCTCCACACACACTGGCCAGGGACCCCGTGGCCAGCTCAGCTCCAGCCGCAGGGCTGGGAGTCAGCCCACACCCCGGTGAGGGACCCTGAGGCCGGCTCAGCTCCAGCTGTGGGGCTGGGGGGTCTCCCTGTGCCCCAGCCAGGGACCCTGAGGCCGGCTCAGCTCCACCTGTGGGGCTGGGGGTCTCCCTGTGCCCCAGCCAGGGACCCTGAGGCCGGCTCAACTCACGCCCTGGCCAGAGACCCCGCAGCTAGCTCAGCTCCAGACATGGGGCTGGGGGTCAGCCCGCCCCCTGGCCAGGGACCCCATGGCCGGCTGAGTTCCAGCCATGGGGCTGCGGGTCAGCCCGTGCCCCAGCCAGGGATCCCGCGGCCAGCTCGTATGAGTAGAGGAAGTTCACTCAGATAGTGAACAGTGGTGAGTATATGCATCCCTTGTTTTAGTGGGTACTCGTAAGTAGAGTACTCGTTAAACAAGGGATGAGTGTAATTGTGCAACAACAGAATGATTCAAACAGCTATTTTAATAAATTATTTTCATAGCTGATGGAAGCAAAAGAAAAAGTCAAAATATATATACTCTGTACTTACAGGTGTTTCTCATGCATGTCATTGTTGAAGAACACAATTCAATGATTCGAACTGCTGGCTGCCCTAAATCCACTGGTGGCACTGTCAAAATGGAAATCTAACGGAGAGGAACATAAAATTCTGAATATCAAATTAATCAAAGGAGCAATTTGATCTTTATTTAATTATTCTACATCTTAATGGTACAACTTGTCACACTGTTAACAGACTACTGATTACTTAAATAAAAATGCCCGCTGCCACAAGATAACAAAGTAAGAACAAATCTTCAATCACCCAAAAAAGGAAAGAAAAACATTGATATTGTTCACCATAAATATTTCTTTAATAGCTACAAGCATATAATCTTGAGTCCATGGTACATATTTTAACATTAAATACAAAATGGTGAAATCTTATTCAAATTTGATGTGGTTACTGACTATCAAGTTTCAAAAGACCCATATTTCCTCAAATAAGATTGCTTGAGTCCCACAAATATGTTTTTAAAAGTTAATACCTGAGTATGTATATGGTCACAAAAGAGCCGTTACAGACTAGTGGGAAAACAAGTATGCAATCTAGCACCACCATAAATATGTATTTATCCAATAGACTTAAAAAGCTCCAGAGAAGCAGTTACTGTCAACTCCCATACACAACGTACATGACAGACTGATTTCCTTTATGAACTGCTTTAAAAATTCATAAACAAGTTTGTTAAAGTATGTCTGAAATATGGAGGATCAGACATCCACAAAATAAAGGCAATTCCCAGTTAAGGTAAAAAGTAACTGACAACACAATACTACTTTTGTGTAGTTTTATTTTCTGGTGTATCTTAAAGCTCCTTTAAGGAAGAAATCTATGGGTTCAACCTTGACCTGTATAATGTACGATATAATAGTGCAACTGAAGTCAACATGCATAATAGTGCAACTGAAGTCAACCAGACAATTTCTGCTAGTAAGATATGCAGGACAAGATGTACATTAATAAGAAAACCTACTTTGTAGCCATTTTTAGAAAACTGGTTCTTAACCTGTTTCCACATGGAATCCAACAAACCCAGCCCTTTTTTTGTACGGGTACTGAGTACAGGCACCTTGGCAGGACTCAGCCATGGGACTGGCTAAATTTCTGGGACAGGAGAGGGGGGCAAGTAGCCAGCTGAGGACTGGCTCCTCTTTTTTTTGTTTTTGTTGTAACATTCATAAATAACACAAGCATTTGATTGCAACATTGGTTCATGATGCGTATAAAGTAGGGAAGTCAAGCATCTACGGGAGTCTTGATTCTGTGTGGGCAGCTGTTGTGAAATAAGCTGGAATAACTGTGAATCTATAAAAGAACGTTCACACAAAATGATGACCGAGGTAGAGAGACAATCGAAATGTCAATTTTCCCTCTCTCATAACAGAAGAGCTTGAGAACATTTATCTTAATTGTAGAATAAAGAAAATGATTTAATCGCATGGTTGAAAGACTGGCAGTAAATTCCACAAAGAATTTAGCAAAATAAAGAGGACTGTATCTTTATATGGATAAGAAAAATAATTGAGTTATAATGGTTGACATTTGGAGGGGGTGCAAAGAAAACTTTCATAGCCATTTATTACTAGAAATTGGAACACACTTTCCCTGACAGATTATCCTGTCTGCATACCGCAGGTTCTCCTCTGCTTTCCTGTGTAGGATCTGGTGTTGGCTGTTGTCACAGATGGGACACTGGACACCAGGGATCCGGATCTAAATCTGTTCCTGGCAGTACCTATGTTCCTGTGGTTGGAAGTGATAACTTGGCTGTTGTGAGTGCTTCTCTTCTCCCTTACATTCCACTTACATACAGTAAACTCTTTCATATCCAACATTCCCAGAACCGGGAGGTTGCCAGATATTTATATATTCTGGATAACAGACAGACATACCTAGCAATCCATAACACTACAGAAAAACAAGATTAGACATTAAGAATCAAACAAAAATGTATGCAGTGCTTTATTTACCAACAGTAGTATTGTACACTGTAAAATTATAAGCTGTGTCTACACTAGAGAGTTTTGTCGCCATAACTCGGGGAGCAGCTACACACTTAAAGCACTCTGCTGACAGAGTCTCGACAGAACTCGGCATTTGTCTCGGCAGTGTTACCCCGCAAGAAACTGAGGCATAATCTCTCGACACAGCACTGTCGACAGCAGCGTAGTGCAGTGCAAGACACTTCTGTCGACAGAGAGGGCTTCCAGGTGCCAGGCAGCTCTTTGTAGAGCTGCCATTCCACTGTCTGGCGCCAGAGGGCCATGCAGTCTGGCAGTTCCCCGTCAACAGAGCAAGTTGTGCGTAGATGCACAGGAGTTCTGTCGAGATTTCCCTGTCGACGGTAACTTCCATCGACAGATGCTTCTAGTGTAGACACAGCCATACAGTATTTGCTGTATTCATTTGTATTTACTTGCACTATACTGTACTTAAGAAAAATGTGACTAACATTTAGTTATGGTTAAAATGCTGGTTATTTGAGAGCTCTGGATGATAGAATGCCGGATATGAAAGAGTTTACTGAAATACTTAACTCTGGAGTAGGGCTGCTGCTGAAGCTGACTTCAGTCTCCAGAACTGCTGCTGCACCTGTCCCAAAGCTGACCACTGTGCAGGTGTGTCAAAGAGTGCATTGTAACGAGATATGGGAACAGAGGAGCAGCAAGCAGGATGGAGGAGGGAGAAAGTCACTCCTTGCCCACTTCTACTGGCTCTATCAATTTTACTTGCTTTTGGGATTTGATTAGTAGGCAGGTGACTAACTTGCAAGTTGTACTCTCTGAAAAGCACCAGTTTACAGCACTTGATTTAAAACAAAAAAGCAGTCCAGTGGCACTTTAAAAACTAACAAAATAATTTATTAGGCGATGAGTCTTCATGGGACAGAACCACTTCTTCAGACCATAGCCAGAGCAGAACAGACTCAATATTTAAGGCACAGAGAACCAAAAACAGTAATCAAGGTGGAGAAATCAGAAAAACATCATCAAGGTGAGCAAATCAGAGAGTAGAGGGGCAGAAGGGGTGGGGGGAGTCAAGAATTAGATTAAGCCAAGTATGCAAAAGAGCCCCTATAATGACCTAAAAAATTCCCATCCCGGTTCAAATCACGTGTTAACGTGTCAAATTTGAATATAAAAGAGTTCAGCAGCCTCTCTTTCCAAAGTGTTGTGAAAATTCCTCTGATTTGCTCACCTTGATAATGTTTTTCTGATTTGTCAACCTTGATTACTATTTTTGGTTCTCTGTGCCTTAAATATTGAGTCTGTTCTGGTCTGGCTATAGTCCGAAGAAGTGGGTCTGTCCCACAAAAGCTCATCACCTAATAAATCATGATGTTAGTCTTTAAAGTGCTACTGGACTGCTGTTTTGTTTTGTTAGTTTTTAGACTAGCACGACTTTCTCGCTGTTACTATTCAACACTTGATTTAAGCTATTTAAATATTATGCTATTTGAAGTGTCACCCTTTAATGCGTAAGGAGGGAATGTCTATGCTGCAATTAAAAACCTACAGCTGATTTGGGCTTAGAAGACTCAGATGCTGTTCAGTTGTAGTGTAAATGTTCATGCTCAGCCTGGTGACAGGGCTCTGGGACCCTTTGAGGTGGGAGAGTCACAGAGCTTGGACTGCAGCCCTAGCCTAAACATCTGCACTGCAATCAAAAAGTCTTGCAGTCTGAGCTCCGTGAGCCCAAGTCAGCTGGCAGAGGCTAGCTGCAGGTGTCCAACTGCACCATAGATATACCTTGTTTGAACAGACTGTGAAAGGCACCAGAACAATAATATCCAGGACTATGCAAGAATCCTTGAGGAGTGCCACAAACAAACACCACTCCTGGCCTAGGGGAAGCTCACCTAGGGAGAAACTTGATGTTTAGTTTCAATTCTGATTCCATCCATGGTCGCCCAGAATACTAGCAAAGACATCAGAGTGTATTAATAAACACAGAAATATACCAATCCTGCTGCTAGCTAGTAGTTTTCCATTTTGACTGATTGTGCATTTAATTTGCCACTTTAAAGAGGAAAAAAATGGGATGAAGACAGTAGCATTAGAATCAATTAACTGGAAAGTTAGATTAATATAGAAGCAAAAATACAAATTACAAATACAAATAAAAATACAAATTAACTGTTCACAGAAATTTAATGTGATCGTATGCAACACTTTAAAAAATAACTCATATGGAATTGATATATACCTGCTGATCTGAATCTGTCTTTAGTATGGATTGATCGGTAATGAGCACTGCTCTGGAGATTTGCCTATAATTAAATAAAGCAATTATTTTATTTCAAAAAACAGAAAAGAGCTATTTGAATTCAGGCTTTTTGAAAATAATTTAATTACAATAGTACTATTATGGCAAATTATTTTTGTTATTTAAATATAAATTATTGTGATTACACATTATTAATTGCACATTTCATGTAATTAAGGAGACCCACTTCAACAACCTCAGCTAATGCACTATACCTACTGACCAAAACAAAGCATAACTTTGAGTACAATGCTACAAGATCAGGGCTTCAGTTTCAATTAAATGAATATTAACACTTACTTTGTAACCCACATAATAATATAGAACTCTCTATTTCAGTGATTTTTCTATCATCCCAGTTACAAAATAAGTAGCATTTTGAGGACTTTTTTTTATGCACAAGAACCTATATTCCTATATATACACAAATATACACATTCCATATGCATTCAGTGGAAAAAAATGAAATTATCTTAAGTAGAACAATTTTAGAAACATGCAACCATCATATAAATTACCAGAATTACATAGCTTTGATCAATCAGATTTAATGCCATAAAACTATATTTGAGACATTTCAATTTATCGAAATGTCTTCAGCATGTGGGGCAAGCTTTCTGGCTCTTGTGCTACTTAGACTGGTCAGCAACAAAAAACATGGCACATAAAACAAAAATGGTACAAGAATAATGTTACTTTAAAACATAGCACTAACAGGCCCCCATGTTGCAATGATCGGACAGAATTATCTGGGAGGTGGGAAAGTGAGAAGAGAGGGAAATGATGCAATAAAATCACAACCAGTGAGGCTGTGGCTGTTACTGGTAAATATGAAGATGTGAGTTAAACCAGAGAAAATCTCAAAAGGAAGAACAATAACTGCATCTATGCCTTTTTTTTTTTTTTTTTTTGGGGGGGGGGGGGTTGCAGGGGAGGGCCTATAAAGGGAAGTAACCAAAGACATTTTTAAGTTTGTACAGAAGCCTATTGGTGGTTGGCTTGGAAGCACCAATTTTGTTTTCTGTCTGAATAGCAAATTTTCCACTACAAACCCACCTGTGTCTGTATACAAATACAGACACGCACAGATATTCATGTACAGTTGCAAAGTCAATGCCTCAAAAGTTCAGAAATGCTAAAAATTAAAATTACCCATACAACCCTTGAGTTCTGTGTACGTATGGAGTTTGCTGGTACTGACTTCACCACAGAATTATTACATTAATATTATAGCAACCATATTGTAATATATAACTCCAATGCCCGCAAATTTGTTTACATGACCTGATGAAGTCCACTCACACACATGCGCACACACAGACAGTGACATGATCGTACATTTCTCTCACAGGAAGCTTAGCCTCAGTCACCGCACAGGCTAGATGGTGCTCAGGGAATGAGGTATTCAATGTCAGTTTTCATATTCAAAGTATGCCCCATACTTCATTAACTGTATTTGATGCAAAATCCCTAATCCTGCATGAAACAAAGGACAATTATCTTCTGTATCTCCTTTCCTGTAGTACTAATTACTATCATATGTGAGCCTAACATATTAATGAGTTTATTTTCACTCTACCTAAGCGAGCTTGGGATGCGTTTCACAAATGGAAAACTAAAGCACGGGGACATTAAAACCAGAATTTGAAAAAAGAAAACACAAAAAACAAAAATACAAAAAACCCATCCCACTACCCACTCGCAGTATGCCAAAGATTAGGTATCCAATCTGAGACCCTTGTGACCTGATTTTCCAGAGTTCTTTGAAGGCTGATTCATCATCATCAACAACCACCCTGGGCTCAATGCCTATTCGTGTCTGATGCCTCCCTCACTATTTCCTCCCACCTTTCCCTGTCCAACGCAGAGTGGCTAAGCTTCTATAGACTAGCTCTGCACCACTCTACTATATCATCTACCCATTGTCTGTAGTGCCTGCCTCTCCTATTCAAACTATCCATTATACCAAATACCAGGGTCTTGATTTTTTGTTTATCATTCTTTCTGCAGATATGCCTGAATAACTGTAACTTCGGTTGTACAACCTTCTGCAGTAGGTTCTCTTTTGGTTATCTCTTCCGATATCGTTCCTCATTGGTGGCCTTCTACATCCATCCTATTCTCAGGATCTTTCTACAATAATCCCTCTCAAATGCCAATATTCTTCTCTTGTACTATTTTGTTATCACCCATGTCTCACATCCACACAACATACTGCTGAATACACATTTTCAAGATGCTCACCTTCGTTCCTAAGCTAATCACCTTGCTTTTTCAGATCTTATCCATGGCCTTCAAACTTGCTCTTGCTTTTGCTATTCTAGTCACTATTTCCTTCTTACAGTCTAGATCATATGTTACGTTACTCCCCAGATTTGTGAACTTCTCTACATTCTCTAGCTCAAACCCGTCCTACACTGATCTTCCTTCCTTCCTTACTGCCAAATACCACTGTTTTTATCGATGTTCATAATCAGTCCGTACTGCTTTCGTTCTTTGTTTAGCATCTTGACCGTTTTCGCTCGCGTCTCCTCATCTTCCTCAATGATAACTATATCATCCATGAATCTCCAGTTGTTAATTCTTTTCCCACGCACAGATATGCCTTCTACCTCTTCCTTGATCTTGTCCATCATTCTCTCTAGATGTGTGATGAACACACTCAGTGATATTGGATCTACTTGTCTCATACTTCTACTCATTCTAAACCAACTTCCCAACTCCCCACGTGTTCTCACCACTGCCTCCGCATCATCAATGATATCCTTCAACAACCGTATCAGTCTGCTATCCACTCTGTATGACTCCAACACCACCCAAACCACTTTCTGATCTATAATGTCAAATGCCTTCTGAAAGTCAATGAAGCAAGCATAAATATTCCTGTTCTTTCATTGAGCTTTCTCCACTACCAATCTTAGTGTCAATATCCGCAGTATGGTACTTCTGTCTTTCCTGAACCCTTCTGGCTCATCCACTAGATGTTCTTCTATCTGTCATCTTAGTCTCTCTGTCAGTATCATCATCAGCACCTTACCTAGATGACTCATTAGGGAATTTGTTCTGTAGCTCTTGCACTCCAGTGTACTTACTTTCTTGTGTATAGTCACTAGCATGGATCTTGTCCAGTACTTATCTTTTCATGCTCTATTACATAGTTGGTGTATTTCTTGAATCATATTTTCTCCACCATATTTGATCATCTCTCCGATCATCTTATCATTTCCAGGCCTCTTTTTGTTCTTTAGTCATTTCACTGCTCTTTCTACTTCCTCCTTTGAAATATCGGTCTCCCTCTCGATGCTCAGTGAAGACTTCTCTTTCAGTTCTTCAGTCAGTCTCTCTGAGACACTCTGGTCCAACTGTGCTTTGTACAAATCAGTGCAATATCTCATACATCGCTGCACAATCTTCTCCTTGTTTATGAGCACCTCTTTGTTCTCACCTTTGATCACCATCTGCTTCAGCTGCCACTTCCTATTAATATTCCTAACCATTTTGTACGCCTCCCTGGTCTTACATTTGCCGTAATACCTCTCTGTATCTTCACACTGCTCCTCTAACCATTTCACCTTATCCTTCCTGGCCGCTTTCCTTACTTCATTGCATTTCACCCTATAATAATATTCTGCCCACTTGGAAACACCCCTTCTGATTTTTCAATGCTCTCTTCTCTTGGAACAACTTCAGTGTCTCCTGTGTAATCCATTTCTTATTCATCTTCTCTTCTTCCTGAACAGTCTGCTCAACTGCCTCTTCTATCCGTGGCTATCCCTTCCATTTTTTATCTAGATCATTCTCTCTGCCCGCACTCCTAACCTTCTCTTCGAGCACTGCTCTGTATGAATTCCCTATTTCTCCTTTGAACAGCCTCGCCACGTCTCTTCTTTTCTTAAATTGTGTCTTACATTTTCTTTTGAGTTTTATTTTGATGTCTCTGAGCAACAGACTGTGGTCTAACTCTAAATCCGCTCCTTGGAAAGTTCAGCACCACTATACTGATATTACCCATCTTCTTCTTATCAAAATCATATCTATCATGTTCTTGGCCTTCCTGTCATTCAATCACCATCGTCCACTTCCTACAGTCCTTTTGTTGGAATCTTGTGTTACAGATCACCAACTCATGCTCCATAGCAAACTCTAGTAGTTTCTCACCTCGTTCGTTTCTTCTCCCTATCCAAACTTTCCCATGACTCCCTCCCAACCTTCGTTATCTGTTCCAAGCTTCGTGTTCCAATCTCCTCCAATGATCAACACATATCTTGTCGGTATCTCCTCCAGTGTCTTTATCGAGTCTTTATAGAATAGCTCAATCTCTTCTTCCGTACTGTCCGACATGGGTCCATACACCTGAATGACCGAGACATTGAATGGTTTTGTTTTGACTCTTGCTACTATAATTCTTGCACTCACTGGTTTGTATCCTAACAATGCTCCTCTAGCTCTTTTGCTAAGAAGGAATCAAACTCCTGCCTCGTGCTTCATTTCATTCCCTAGCCAAATGACTTTGCAAGCACACATCTCTCCCGATGCTGTCCAACGCATCTCCACCAGTCCAAGTACATTGCATTGGTATCTCTTCATCTTTTTCTGAAGCAGCTCTAATTTTCCAGTTGCCCACAGTGTTTGGACGTTCCATGTTCCAAGTGATAACATACGGGTTGTAATTTTCTTTCGGTAGCCAACTTATTGACCCAACCCCAATTGCTCTATTGGTGTCGTGGACCTTATTTATCCTGGCAACGTCCAAGCTGGCATCTTTTCTCATTTAGTAGTACTGGCATCAGACTTCATTCGCCTTGTTGTTTCAAGACCAGTGCATCATCACTCATCTGACCAACCCTCCTCTTTTATCCAGGCTTGGGACTGGCATGGAACCCCCAGAGGCTTCATGGCGGAGTTGAATGGCTGATGGAAAACCTTAAAATAAACATCTCCCCCTCAGAAAATGGGAGTTTGTCCACACTGTAATTTTACACAGGGAACTGTAGATTTTTGCCAGAATTTTCCATTGCAAAAATTAAAACAAAAAGTGAAGTACAATGGCAGCTTGGCCAAGAGGGGAGACCACAGCACATAACTGACAATACACTTGGCCAGGGAACAAGATCCAGACAAGAATGTGAACACAAGAGACCTGGAACTACAATTCCCATGAAGTATCATGACAGTTCAGTCAGATACAGACATTAATATAAAACTCAAAACTAATCTGGGATGAAAATGTTAATATATTGGTCTCTCCTGCAGAACAGAGATTTTATTTTAATCAAGTACTGTACTTAACATTTCTATAGCTATTTACAAGGGACTCTGGTACACACCTCCCCCTTTTCTGTCGTTTCAAGTATCTGTTGCTTATTAATAGGGACACGTGTTCCAATTCACATGGAGCCTGATTCATATACACATCATTTAGAACTTACTTGCTTCATTTTTTATGTCACTTTTCTCTGGGCGCTTAGCATCCAAGGGCAGCCAGTGCTCCCTACCCCACAGTGCCTCCTGTCTGCACAGGTGTTCAGTGGTGTGCAAGAGGCACTGGGTGGGGGAACAAGTAGCAGCAATGATATGGCACGCTTGGAGGAGGGGGTAGAATTCAGGGGGAAGAGGTGGAAGGGGAAGGGCAGGAAAAGGCAGAGCAGGTCATTATTTCTTATGGTATCCCTGGTATCCCCTTCTTTAGATACCTGTTGTCCTTTTCAATGACACAACCCCAACACACACTGGGGAACACCCTGCATGTGTCTGAAACACTCTAGCCAAGATGCCAGCCTAAAGAAATATGCAGTAGGTAGGGAATCAAGAGATCATGAACTGAAGCCTTCAATTCCCGTACTGACTGACTGGTGTCAATAAATCAATACTCTACTTGATACATTTTGCATGTGTTTGAATCATACAGGCAATATACGTGCAGGGCTTTTAAAAAAATACAAAAGAAAAAGACAAAAAAAACAAACAAAAAGCCAGTAAAGAATTCTCATCAGCAACACAGAAAAAAGTGATGATTTTCAATCCCTACCTAAATCCAGGCACATCTCTAAATCAGTTAACATCTCCCTGCCAGATACTAAATTCCTGCTGCATGAACAGATATGTTAGACTTCTTCAATGAAAATCCTTCAGAAAACAAATTTATGATGAAAATACTGGGGGAGCTAAGTATAGGGTGCCCTCTATGTTATACACACATACACAAGAGGGGGAAAAAAAGTCACATACACATAATACCTCCGCTGCATGAAGTTGTGAAGCTTCATTTGCAATATATTTTATATATTGTATCTTTTTAAAAAATAGCACTTCTTATGCTTCTTGCTCACTATTTACCTGTAGCACACATTTGTGCACATTTTCTCTGAAAGATAACTGTCTTCTACCACAAAACAGTTAGCGCTTATTCTTTGCCCAAAGTGATCTATGATTGCTTTACATCTGTAAAAGAAGCAAGACACAATAGGAAGAGATTTAATTTCACAATATTATTTTTGCAACTAATTTGTTAGGCTCAAATTTGAATATTACTTGCGGGATTCAACTATGTTTCCAACAATTAGTAATAAATGACATGTATTTTAGCTATAAAGAGCTAGAAATGACCCCTTAACACAAATCTGATTACTTGTAACATGAACTTACATGAGAAACATATATAATTAATGCAATTCTGTGTTCTAAATTGCAGTATAAACAGTATTAGACCACTAAATAATGACTTTACATACAAAAATAATGTATTACATCAACTGCTAGCCTGCACTCTTTATGGCGATTGCAGATGGTTTATATTGCTTGCCTAGTAATGAATCGGAAAAAATGAAATTTACAATGATTTCCTACTGGGAACCTCCAGTTCCTACTCTTACTATGAGTACAAGCCCATATTACCAAGGTATATTTTCCATTGATGCCATGTATCAAAGCAAGGACAGTGTTACTGCAGGAATAAAGCTTTAATGACAAGTTAGAAAGAAAGTTAGAAGACTGTTGTAAGGGAGTAGCCTTGAAAAATAGTGAGGAATGGGAAGGAATAAACTGAGTGACTCAAGTGATCGTATCTGGCCCTGCTGTCTATGATTCTAAAAAGTATTTGGGATTTAACTCTTTAGGCGAATTGACAAAGCCCATATCATACTGTTCTAAGAGCAGCACAATAGTCATTATAGCTAACCCTTTTATAGACTTGTTACAAAATTTTTAAAAGGTAAAAAATGTAAGTTTGCTTCAGGCAAATATTGGAAAATCTCCCTAAGTATTTCTTCTCTAAGATCTTGCCTATGCTGGTGGCAGCATGCAGGATGCGTGGAACTACCCGCTGCAGTAACGAGCAGGGTGGGTGCACACTATGGTGTGTACATGTCACAGTGAAAAGTTCTTGTGGGGGGAAAACAGCAATATAGTACACTACTAAAAATATCATAGATGTCGGAGGTACTGCTTGGGTGTGTAAAGTACACACCCTAGGTGTACAGACAAGCCTCTCTTCATCTAAGCACTGCCTAGCAGTTTACACTGCTTCTCATTGCTATGCCACTGGGGAGGTTGTATATGTGAATATACTCTAGTCTACAGGAAGGTCGATGGGAGAGTTTCTCCTGTCAACATCCCTCAGTGAAGACTCCCAGGTAAGTTGATCATAGATACTTGGATTCCAGCTGCACAATTCCCATAGCTGGAACTGCATCTATATGATCAGCTTCAAGGTCTAGCGTAGACCTGGCTTAAGAAACAATAGAATGAAATGAAGGTCCCACTCAGGTGCAAACTTCATCACTGGTGGAAAGGATTCAGAGCAATCCTCAGGACTGATGGAGCCCCATACAGTTTTACCTCCCCTTGTGTATGCATCTTGTTGGGGTAGCTTGCATGCTTTTATGATCCCAGGAGCTACGCTGGAGGGAGCTTAGTGCTCCTGATAGGTGCAACCAAGCCACAAAGGTCAAGTGGGAAGGAGCCAGACTAAAACATGCACACCAATCCTCCAGGATTGTGGGTTTGGCTCAGGGCTAAAAACCCTGAGCTAGAAAAAGCCCCTTGTTACGGAAACAGCAACAAAGAATTTCTTCTCAACTGTGTATGACGGCCTTCCAGCGTCACTTACAGTGACTTGTATGACTGCCAGTGGTGAAAGCAGAAATGGAGCTACTGACATGAAGACGGAAACTCTGAGCGCCAAGAACAAGACCAGAACTGGGTTCTGGAATGTACCTACCACATATGAAACAGGTAAGCTAGCGCAGATCACAAACGAAATGAGATGCTACAAGTAAGTATCCTTGATGTCAGTGAAAGCAGATGGATTGGATCAGGATGAATGAAGACGAGTACTAGTTAAACAGTCCTTTTTTCGCGAAGGGATGATGACTAACACCTTGAGGGAATATCTATCACCCTGAAGAAAGGAACAGAGAAATGCTTTCTGGAATGGAAACCAATCAACAGTAGACTAATGAGAGCCAGAATGAAAGACAGACATGTAAACATTACATTAAATCAGTGCTATGCCCCAACTAATGAAAGTAAAGAAGACAGATTCTATGAACAGCTTCCAGCTGAAAGAAGAGCAGCATTATGCCATGATCTTATAATAGTCATGGGGGCCCTGAATGCTAAAGTTGGGAATGATAATACACATGATAGAACCATGGGGAAATGTGGGTGTGCTACCATGAACAAGAATGAAGAGAGACTAATGGAAGTCTATACATTACACAATCTTGTCATCGGAGGTACACTCTTTCCTCGGTGCAAAATTTTTCAAACTACTACCCCTACCATTTGGTGAGCACCATGTTAATCCGACTGACCACCTGATGATCAATGGAACATGGAAATGTTCATCACTCAACGTGAAGGTGAAAAGAGGGGCTGATGTCAGTAGTGATCACCACCTTGTGACAGCACTTATAAAGCTTAAGATAAGAAGCACTGGTCACAAGGTACCCAGCAGAAATGCTTTAACGTGGAGAAGCTACAAGACCCCCAAAGTTAAGAATGCTTTTGCCCTTAAGGTGAAAAACAGGTTTCAAGCGATACAAGATCTTGAAGAAAAACCTCACCGCACAGAAGAAATTAAGAAATGGTAACAAATTACAATATATGTAAAGAGCAGCGAAGATCGCCTAGGTTTCAAACAGAAACATAAAAAAAGTATGGATCATGCCAGACACATGGAAGGCAATCAGTAACAGATGTACCTTAAAGAAGAAAGTTGCAGATGCTAAATCAAGAAGACTGAAAGAAAGATACCAGCAGCAATACAAAGAAGCAGACCGGCACCTCAAGAAACTGGTGAGAGGTGATAAGGGAGCTCACACAGAAGAGCTAGCAGCACAAGCTGAAGAAGCACCTACTTGAAGAGAGCAAGGAAAGATTTTCAAAATCACCAAATTTGCAGTAATTAACATGCCAGTGCAAGTGTTCCTGTCATGGACAAACAAGGAAATCTACTTACAACAAAGAAGGAACAAAAGGCTCATTGGACAGAATACTTTTAGGAAGTTCTAATCAGGCCACCACCAGAAGCAGAAGCCAATATTCTAAAAGAAGAAACAAAAACCTTGACATAAATACTGCTCCATCAAAAATGGAAGTAATTAGCATGGCAATAAGATCTTTAAGGAATGCTAAAGCTCTATGACACGACAACCTCAATGCTGAAGTGTTCAAGGCAAAGCCAAAACTTGCAGACGCTATTTTCCAACCCTCTTGACAGCAACACGGGAAGGGAAGCAGGTACCAGAGGAATGGATGAATGGAATTATTGTTAAAATGCCCAAGAAAGGAGAACTCAGTGACTAACCACTGGTGCGTCACTACCACCCTCTCAGCGTCAAGCAAAATCCTCACTAAGATCATTATTTAGCAGATCTCAGATGTTGTTGACAAATCACTCAGGAAACAAGGGGATGCATAGATCAAATTTTTGCACTGAGTAACAACATTGAGCAACGCATTGTATGGCAGAGGCAGTTGCTCATCAAGTTTATTGATTCTGAAAAACCCTTCGACATCATTTTATAACAATTTCACATGCAGTGTGGGAAACAGTGATCTGCACTTTTAATTTAAGACTGGAGTGAGGCAGGGATGTGTCATGTCTCCGATGCCCTTTAACATAGTCACAGATTGGGTTATGTGGCGTACTGCAGAAGATGAACCAAGAGGCATCAGATGGTTCACGTCTCCACACTAGAGGACCTTGATTTTGCTGATGGCCTCGTGTTGCTCTCCCATATGCATTGTCATATGCGAGAGAAGAGATACTGACTCCACACCTTCAGAAAAGAGATAGGACTAAGAGTTAGCCAAAAGAAGAAAAAAGTCGTGACCCTAAACAATGAAGCACCAGCATCAGTCAAGATTAATGGCCACGACCTACCTGCCATAGTGAGCTTTACATACTTGGGAAGTATCGTCAGACAAGATGGAGGTGTAAGAAGTGACATTCTGAGTAGACTCGGAAAAGCCAGAAATGTCTTCATGAGTCTAAATGATGTGTGGAAGTGATCACAGTACAGCATCCGCACCAAACTGAAGTTTTATCAGACCCCTTTCTTATCAACATTATTATATGGATGAGAATGCTGGTGGATGACAGAGTATGACCTTGATAAATTGTCAAACCTTTCACACCAGAAGCCGTCAGAGGATCCTCTGTATTTTTTTGGCCAACAATACTTTCAAATCAGGACCTGCTTACATGGTGCAAGCAAGATGACATAAACACCATCAGTATCAAAAGACACTGGAAATTGATTGGGCACATGCTCAAGGAAGATGGAAGTTCCATCGCAAACACTGCTGTGCACTAGACTCCTGAATGGAAGCAGCAATGAGGATGACCCAAAGCAACACGGCTGTAGATTGCTGACGTAGAAATGAAGATCATAATCACACTTGGGGCACTACTGAGAGGCTGGACAGTGACAGAAGTGGAGGACCTTTGTTGCTGCCCTACACACCAGTAGGCATAAAGGACAATGATGATGATGCAGTATTTCCAAACTACGGCCTCTAGAAGCTTCCTACATTGCTGACACACCAAAGCTGCGTCTACACGTGCACGCTACTTCGAAGTAGCGGCACCAACTTCGACGTTAGGCGGCGAGACGTCGAAGTCGCTAACCTCATGAGGAGATAGGAATAGCGCCCTACTTCGACATTCAACGTCGAAGTAGGGACCGCGTAGACGATCCGCGTCCCGCAACGTCGAAATTGCTGGGTCCTCCATGGCGGCCATCAGCTGGGGGGTTGAGAGATGCTCTCTCTCCAGCCCCTGCGGGGCTCTATGGTCACCGTGGGCAGCAGCCCTTAGCCCAGGGCTTCTGGCTGCTTCTGCGGCAGCTGGGGATCCATGCTGCAGGCACAGGGTCTGCAACCAGTTGTCAGCTCTGTGGATCTTGTGTTGTTTAGTGCAACTGTGTCTGGGAGGGGCCCTTTAAGGGAGCGGCTGGCTGTTGAGTCCGCCCTGTGACCCTGTCTGCAGCTGTGCCTGGCATCCCTATTTCGATGTGTGCTACTTTGACGTGTAGACGTTCCCTCGCTGCGCCTATTTCGATGTTGGGCTGAGCAACGTCGAAGTTGAACATCGATGTTGCCGGCCCTGGAGGACGTGTAGACGTTATTCATCGAAATAGACTATTTCGATGTTGGCTGCACGTGTAGACGTAGCCCAAGCTTTGTACACAGTAGACTCTGCAGCAGCCTGGGCTTGCAGCCCAGTGGTGGGGAAGGGGACAAGGCAGCAAAGCCTCACAGCAGCTGAGTCACAGTTCCCTGCAGCGACCTCTGTATTGCCTCCCTCCCACCAATGGAATCAGCTCTGACTATGGGCCCTGCCTAGAGGAGGCTGCAGCACATACTGTATGTGTGGGAGGTGGCCTGCTTTTACCTGCTGTTGTGGTAGTGCCCCAGGTTTTGGGGGCCCTATGCAGCCACATATGCCTAAGGACAGCCCCAAAAGGATCCAAGAAGTCCCTTGAAAAATCTAGTTGACAAGGTGAATGCAGATCTATAGATCCCATGCTGCATGTGAAATTGTTATAAAAACTGTACAATAAACCAGTAGAAGCAAACTATAAATAACATATTTACAGAAATGATGCAACAGGAAGAAACTGAGGGCTCCAAAGATTCTGACTCGACCATGCAACAGTAAGGAGGAACTGAAGAGGTGTTAAAGAGCACAAGGAGAGCTACAGTGCATGTTCCCAAAGGGCAATAATTAAAACGTGCCACTACTGACATGCTTTGAAGCCACATAATGTTTAATTGTTTATATTTTTTCAAAGCTGAAAAACTGAATATACTGGACAAGACTACAATTTCCGAGGATACCCTTCTTAATGATTGCTGTTACTAGCTCAACTTCAAGTAGGATATGCATTCAACAGTTTCTTCTTTCCTTTTTTTTTTTTTTTTTTTTTTTTTTGATTTCCTCCTAATAACCCAAAGATCTTCAAGGTTTCATTCTGGATTCTCAAAAGCATTTTTAAGGCTTTCTATTATGCCAAATCACTTTCTGCTTAAAAACACACAACACTATTTCATTGTACTTTTTGTCTGATATGCAAAACATCTCCCGCTCAGCACAATGAAGCCTTTCTGAATAGGCTACCCAAACGATACAAATCTGTTCCCTCAATGGAGCACACTTTGGAATACAATCAATGTAAGAAGATACCTAACAGAGTTCTCTCTCGTGCAGGGTACCACCCTGTTTGTATTACTTATCTACAAATAAAACATCTAACTAGAAATTAAGCAAAAACATCTTTAATAATATTAGTCAGCTTTCATACAGTAAACAAACACATAGGCTATGTCTATACTAGCAACCCCCTTTCGAAAGGGGGATGCTAATGAGAGTTTGGGATATGCTAATGAGGCACTGCTATGAATGTGCAGTGCCTCATTAGCATAACGGCAGCCATGGCACTTCAAAAGTGTCGCTTTTGATCACATGGCTCATCTACACGGTGTCCTTTTCAAAAGGACTCTGCACACTTCAAAATCCCCTTATTCCTATTTGGTTATAGGAATAAGGGGATTTCGAAGAGTGCAGGGTCCTTTTGAAAAGGACCCCGTGTAGGCGAGCTGCATGAGATCGAAAGTGGCACTTTTGAAGTGCTGTGGCCACCGTTATGCTAATGAGGCACTGCATATTCATTGCAGCACCTCATTAGCATATCCCAAAGTGTCCCATTAGCATCCCCCTTTCGAAAGGCAGCTGCTAGTGTAGACATAGTCATAGTGTAAATCATTCTACTCAACATGTATCTCACTTGTTACTTTGATTTTTTTTAAATGTGAGCTGAAGAAATTTCACTCATTTAATCATTACTAATAAATAAGCAAGTCAAGTTGACACAGTTGATGTCTAACCATAATCTTTTGTGCTGTTAATGGAACAAGTTCCCCATATCATCCCAACATTCTGGAGGGGGAAAGGCTGATGAAATGTCAAGTTGCATCACTCACAGCCAGCCAAAGCAACTATATAAGCTTTTATTTTCCTGTTAAGTGTTGTTTCCTCTCACTTGTTCAGGAACAGCTATCAAGTCATATGTCTGATAAGGCTGTACACAGAAAAGCAGTATTAAAAAAAGCAAAAAGCACTATCAGTTTACACTTCACTTCAAAGAATAATCATGAGAAGATTTCTTTCAAGTGCTGCTACCAAATAAGGAAAACATTTATGCACTGACATTATCAGGTCTCTGTCATCTGATATGTGTTGGGACAATGAATCATACAGAACCCTCCATTGACCTTCTTTCAATGTGTCTAGATAAAAGGATGAAAATTAGAATCCATCTCCTTGCAGTGCCATGAGTTATAAATGTACTTTATAGGGCTCATTATCCAAACTAATGGACTAACGGCGACATCCTTGAAATGGACTTACCAGCACTGACAAAGCCAGTATGCAATATTTCTGGAAAAATATGTAAATTACTGTGTGTTTGCTACTTTTTTTTATTACAGAAATATAAATTTACATTTGTGACATCTTTTACATTTTTGGGCCAGAATTATTTTAATAGAAATGCTTATAGCAGGCAAGATGTAAAATGTTAGCAATTATTTTTAATGTAATGGTACTCCAAATATACTTGATCGAAATTAAAATACCTTAAATCTTACCAAATTAAGACAAACGAACAATCGCTACTAAACGTTCAGGAATTAAAAGCAAAAGATAATAAAAGGATGATAGTAATAAAATTAAATTTGCATTTCCTTTAGTGTAAACTGGATAATGCTCTTTCAGTTTAGAAACACACAACACCACAGTTATGTCAAGTTTATCTTATCTAGCGACATGATAACTAATTAAACCTTTTTTAAAATTGGTGATTCATATTGGGTTACTTGTTTATGTAACTTTTTCCATTTTTTTTCTTCTTTTCTTTGCTTACATTTAATTGAAGCAAAATTACTGATTTATACAACACCTGTTCCAACAAAGATACATAGATCCAGTGAAAAACCTTCAGTCGCATTATTCAAGTCTTGGAACAACTACATCAAAAGACTACAGCTTTCTTGTTTTCATATAATTGTAATGGTTCATATGACACACTACATGTAAAGGACTATATTTAACAACTACATTTGTGAAAGCCATTCTCTTATAGGATATGTGAGCAATAATCTAATGAAGGTGGAATTTCATTGGGTTCTGTGGAAGGGAGAATTAAATCTTACCTACCCTGCACTGATATGCTACATCTGCTTCTGAGAAGGTGGGTAATGGCCCTAGAATTTGTTTTAGTGACAGAAGGGGACCTCATACATAGCCTAGCCATAAACCACTGTGACAAACACCATCATCTTTGTTATTCATGCCAACTTTTTGAGCTGTTGGCCATGTCACGATAGCCCACCAGTTAATAAACTCCCTTTCTTAACCTTCAAGGACAAGTCCATTTTATTCCTTGTACTCTTGAGCAGCCACCTTGCTGGTGACAACTTACTCTAACTTGTAGGGGGTGTATGTATATCTTCATCAGCTTGTGTCTATCACAATATATGCCAGACACAGATCACTAACACTAACTGGCATAATTTTGCAAGATAGACTTCAAGCAAGGTTTTCATCGTCAGGTTCAGACAAGACAGTAATTAGATGACTGTTCAAAGGTGAATTATTTCAGGCAGAAAAAAAAGGATTCTGGTAAAAACAACTCCTTGGAGAAAATAGGAAGAGTCCAGATAGAGCAGTGTCCATCTCCAGAGGCCCTGCATGTGCTGTGGGCAAGGGCATTCCAGTCAGGTTGGTTAAAATCCCTGATCTACTGGGGACCCTTTTTACCTAACGCAGTGATTTTCTCAATTTCAATTCACATACTAAACAATTATCCTTATTAAAATGTTATTACACAACCCCAACAACATTTTCTAACAAACAACAACAACTGATTTTCAATATCCATTTTACAAAACCTAAATATTTATCAAGAGAAACTAAAAAAAATAATTTAAAAGCACTTCAACCACCACTAAGGTCATGTCTACATTTCCCATTTAAAGATGAAAAAGTTCTTTTTGTGTAAAAACTGTGGGACCATTTACACTTAACGACTTTTTGCATGAAACTCAGAAGTGTCACCACAAAAAGACAATGACCTCCATGAGAGCTCTTACCAGACATGCTTTTGCAGCAATGTGCAAACAAAGGCACATTCTTTCTACTTTTGAACTTTCAGCCTCCACAGGGTATCTCACAGTGCATAGGTGACTACTGCAGCCAGCACCTCTGGTGCTTCAACAGCAAGTATGTAGATAACTGCACCTCCTCCTGTAAAGTTCTGTGGAACACTGAAATGCCACTGCCTATTTTCTTGGCAAGTGCTCATATATCTGTTCAGGTGACAATGCTGCTCCATGGAACAAACAATTCCCTACTGGAACTGATTAGTGTTTGGAGATAAGTGGTTGGACCGGGAGACTCAGGATGCCCCAGGAAAATACCCTTTCCTATAAGCCATACCTTCAAAATGGAAAGAGATGAAAATGGAAGTGCTACAAATATAAAAATCTCGGACACCCATGGAAGTAAAAGAATACACAAATCAGGACATTTCGTTTAGAGGTTTACTATCACTGGTGAAAAACTGACAGCATGAAATAATAACAAAGAGAAAGCCATGCTAGTCTATATACTATCAAAACAAAAAAGCAGTCAAGTAGCACTTTAAAGATTAATTAAATAATTTATTAGGTGAGCTTTTGTGGGACAGACCCACTTCTTCAGACTATAGCCATACCGGAACAGAGTCAATATTTAAGGCACAGAAAATCAAAAATAGTAATCAAGGTGGACAAAACAGAAAAAAATTTATCAAGGTGAGCAAATAAGAGAGTAGAGGGCAGAAGGGGGAGTCAAGAATTAGATTAAGCCAAGTATGCAAGCAAGCCCCAGTAATGACCCAGACAATTCCCATCCCAGTTCAAACCATGTGTTAATGTGTCGAATTTGAATATAAAAAAAGAGTTCAGCAGCCTCTCTTTCAAGAGTGTTGTGAAAATTCCTCTTCAGTAAGATGCAAACTTTTAAGTAATTAACAGAATGACTCACTCCATTAAAATGCTGGCTGACCGCTTTGTGGATCAGGAGTGTTTTTATGTCTGTTTGTGCCCATTATCTTTGTCTAAGAGTTTGAAACCTGTCCAATATACAAAGCATCTGGGCATTGTTGGCACATGATGGCATAGAGGATGTTAGTTGAGGAACATGAGAATGTGCTCGTGATTCTGTGAATAACCTGGTTAGGTCCAGTGATGGTATCTCCAGAATAGATATGTGGACAAAGCTGGCAGCGGGCTTTGTTGCAACGAAAAGTTCCAGGATTGGTGTTCCTGCGGTATAGACTGTGGTTGTGAGTGAGAATCCTCACAAGGTTGGGAGGTTGTCTGTAGGAGAGAACAGGCCTGTCACCTAGAGCCTTCTGGAGTGTGGCATCCTGGTTAAGGCTAGGTTGTAGGTCTTCAATAATGCATTGCAGTGGTTTGAGTTGGGGGCTGTAGGTAAATGACCAGTGGTGTTCTGTTCTTGGCTTTTTGGGGCCTATCTTGGAGTAGCTGGTTTCTGGGTATTCGTCTGGCCCCGTTGATTTGTTTCTTTTTATTTCTCCTTGCGGGTAATTCAGGTTCATGAATATTTGGTAAAGATCTTGTAGGTTGTGTCTTACTGAAGAGGAATTTTCACAACACTCTTGAAAGAGAGGCTGCTGAACTCTCTTTTATATTCAAGTTCGACACATTAACACGTGGTTTGAACCGGGATGGGAATTTTCTGGGTCATTATAGGGGCTCGTTTGCATAGTTGGCTTAAACTAATTCTTGACTCCCCCTGCCCCCTTCTGCCCCTCTACTCTCGGATTTGCTCACCTTGATAATTTTTTTCTGATTTGTCCACCTTGATTACTATTTTTGGTTCTCTGTGCCTTAAATATTGAGTCTGTTCTGGTATGGCTATAGTCTGAAGAAGTGGGTCTGTCCCACAAAAGCTCACCTAATAAATTATTTAGTTAGTCTTTAAAGTGCTACTTGACTGCTTTTTTGTTTTGACAGCATGAAAAATACTCTGCACATGTAGACAAAGCCTAAGTTATGGCATTGTTGGTTTAGAACTCAACAGCTGTTGAATGCTGCACACCAACTCTGAAGCACTAATTTACACGACTTTCTGTCTTCACTCCGATAACTTTAAAATATCCAGCTTTCAAAAAATACTCGTACTTTGTTTTGTTTTAAAAATTAAGCTCATTCTCAGAATAAGATCAAATTATCAAGTTTCAATGTGTGATACATTATAACCTTTTAAATCTTGGGGGAAAAAATGCATATAATGGAAATTATGACAATCCACAGGGGAGCAAGCAATATCACTGAGGGAAATAAAATACGGGACGATTTTTCTTCACTCAACTTTAAACCTCCCTGAAGGCCTGAGACTGCTGTAAAAGAATTTATCCTAGGATAAGGGGGCAGCATAGTTTATGACAACAATCTACCTAAAAACTCATTAAAGTCTTTTCTCTTGGAGTGACATGCATTATCAGCAAAGATTAATCTGATGAGTCTTTAGGTGAGCTCCATTTTTAAAAATGCAATAACAGAGGGCTTTGTTGTCATCTGATGAAAATCAATTAGAGTGGGTAAGGCCACAAGGAAAACTAACATCACTCATCACTGGCCCCCTGGGCAGCTGAAATGATTTGTCTTCCAAGCTTGGGTGATCAGGAGCTGTAGTAATATCACAGGGAAATTAATTTAGTTTCTGTATTCTAGACCCACTTTTCTTGTTCTGGAGGACCTATACACAAATTACTTTTAATCAAGGTTGATGTGTTCTTAATACCAAGGAGGATCTTTGAAGAATAATTTTTAAAATTGACTTCAGCATTTTTTAAACAGTAATTTGCGCATAAAGGTTACTTGTATAGTATTATCCTTACCGTCCTGATTCTTTGTCCACTACAAGACACTGTACTGGATGGCGAAGACAATAGATTCCACCAAATACAGCACACATCCTAGAAACATATTAGAAAGATAAAAGACTGTGAACAACTTCTATACCAGTAAGAAAGAGAAAGTGAACTAAATATTGCAATATAACAATTTAACATCCTGACTGACAGAAGTCTGAATGCCAGAATCAGAGCTCTCTCTGTGCCATCCGAGCCAAATCATATACTTTCAAAACTGTATTCAGAACCATGCAACTGAACTATTACTAATGCACAAAACCACTAGATCAAATACAAGAGTGTACTTTTTCCCCAAAGGATCGGAGTAACATTTTGGAAAAATCTATTTTTTATTTTACCTCCCTTTTAGCTACACATTCATCTTAAAGAAAAAATGTTTTGTCTCCAATATTTTCTTCTTGCTTTTTTCTTTGTCTTTACAAGTGACTGTGGTGTTTGCCTAATAATTTGGCCATTGACCCAGGCCCACCCTGTAACACAAACATTTGTACAATGTAGTAAAGAGAAATTAAACATATAGTATTACTAGCAGATTTACCCAGTGTTGCTTGGACCCTTAACTCACTTTTTTTAAAATAAAAGAAAAATGTACATGCTTTAAATTATTGCATTTTTCAAAAACAGTGTTAGTTTCATGAAGTTATTTTTTTATTTCAGATTTCTTAAAAAAGGGACTTAATTTTTCTATGTAATTTTTTTTGGTAATTATTAAAATGGGAATTCCATCAAATGTATTTTTTTCTTCATCCCCATCAACGCTTATCATTCACTAAGTTTTAACAATTTCGTTTCCAGTAACATTTTCTTCTAGTTCTCAAACCTTAAGCATTCATTTAGCTGTGACAAAGCAGAGCACTAGTCTAAATTTCTCCTTTTTATCTCCTTTCTGTAAAATTAATTGAGATGCAATCCTATTCCAGGTTCATCCTATTTTTCTGCCTTGGCCGCATCTACACTAGCAAGTTCTTCTGAAATAGTTTTCGAAAGAAGTGGCTCTTTCAAAATATCCAGCGGAGTGTCTACACACAAAAAATGTTCTTTTGAAATTAAATGGAAAGAATGAGGCACTCCTTTTGAAAGTGCTCTTCCACTCCCATTTCAGGAAGTGCTCCTTCTTTCGAAAGCTTCTTTACAAAGAAACCGTATAGATGCTTTGCAGGACCTTTTTTATTTTGAAAGAGCAGTCCCCATGGCACCTGATTTTGCGATCCCTGGCCCGTTCTTTTGAAAGAGCAGGGACTGTGTAAATACTCTGTTTAGAAAGAGCAGATCATTCTGTAGCATAGATGCAGCCCCTCAGCTTGCTTCAGTCTCTTTCACCATTTTCTCAGTTATATCAATTCTGAGAACTATACTTGACATGACGATTCTGTCTCTCTTCTCTTTGGTTTTACTAAAAGCAATCCCATTCCAGGTACATCCCATTTTCATAGCACAAAGCCTTTATGTGGCTTTCAGGTATGATGAGAATCTGTATAGCAAAACTACCAAAACTGGTGAAAGCAGCTCTTCCTGTTCAGGAATGTTGTGGCCACACTAGCCCACTCTGAAAAGAGGGCATGGTAATGAGGCACTTCAGCGGATACTAATGAGGCGCTGCTATGAATACGCAGCGCCTCATAAGCATAATGGCCGCCATGCTTGCTTTCAAAGTGCTACTTTCAAAAACCACGCTGTCCACGTAGCCGGGGACCTTTCGAAACCACCCCGATTTCGAAAGACCCTTCTTCCCATTTGGTTTTGGGAAGAAAGGGCTTTAGAAATCAGAGGTTCGTTCTGAAAGGTTCCCGGCTACATGGGCGGTGTTCGTTTTGAAAGAGATACTGTTGAAGCGCCCATGGAAGTAATTATGCTAATGAGGTGCTGCATAGTCATGGCAGTGCCTCATTACTGTGCCCCTTCACAAAGGAGAGGCTAGTGTGACCACAGCTGGGCCACAGAGTTCTTAATCAAACAGACAGTCAAACTCCATAAAATACACAGTAGTTTTAGATTATATCACTTTAAAATTTAAGTATCGCTAACATTTTCCTAGTCGGTATCGTCCACAAGAGGCACTTCAAAATAGCATGTTAGATTTGGATGCCCATTTTCAGAGATCATCAACCTCAGTCATTCACCACTGAAATTCTATCACTTCTAGGAGGATACCCACAGCAACTGGTTAAAATCATTATGCAACAGTTTTCTACATGCAATTAAGAGAACTATGACCAGTTTGCAGGCGTAATTTTATCTAGGCTGCATCTTTATTCAATTTAGAGTTTGTCTTAGACACTGAAATTAACATAACTGCTCTTATAGAATGTGCCAGGCCAGCTTTAGGAACTATTAGCAACTAGGGCTTTAGTTTTGCATTTTATCCAAATGCAGAGTGGCCCCAGACACATAATGGCATAATTATAAGTTTACTAAGAGGGAAAAGTGCCTCTACGTCAATGCCCAATTCCCACTAGTGACCTTTCTGGCATTTTCCATCCAAGACCTTGCCAGACCTGGTTTAACCTGTTAAATCTAACGCAAAACTATTAAAGGTGACACAAATGGCCATGGCAAGAATACTCCTCACTAAACAAATAGACCTACTGAAGTGGCCTTGAGCAGCAATGATTAAATACTATGAAATTCCAAACAATTGAGTATCAAGAGGTTTTCTTTCAAAGACTACTATAAAAAGCAAATAAAGAAAATTAAACCACCAAAAATATTAAACCAATATTACTAATCTGCTCTAAAATCACGAGAAAATTCACAGCTTAGAAACTCTAATACAATTCTAGTACACTTCTACAGTTTCTTAAAAAGTGAGGGACCCAGAATGAGCCTGTCGTAAACCAGTGTACTGTAAAGAAATGAGAGCAATTTGTGATCTTACAGTATCAACGTGTGTGTGTGACGGAGATATTTTTGAAGATAGTTGCATGCTTACCTGTGAATTAAGGTTCCAAAATAAAGTCAAGTTTTAGTACTCATTTTTGCTTATAACAAATCAGTATTTGGTATATATTTGTGCTACAGTTAAGACTGCAAAACATTCATTTTTTTAGGATGAAACGTTCCTGGGTCTTGATCTGTGTCACAGAACTACTAAATATATTGACCCTTTCCAGGGTTTTGGTCTGTGTCACAGAAGAACTAAATATAATGATCTTTTGCCAGCAATGGGCAACCAAGAATAGCAAGTGCGCTGTATGCGTGGCCCTGCTTCCTCTCAGTGGACTGTAACAGCCCGAGGCCTACCTGTACCCCCTTGACACCCAGCATTCCTACCTGTCCTGCAGAACACCACAATGTAGATGTTGAGGGTCACACCTCTTGCACCCTGTGGCACCAGAGCGCCGCACTTCCGAGCACTTTCAGGGCACTATACATCACCTGATTTCATGCTCCATCACTGCTCCTGCCCTCACCTCCCCAGAGTTTGAACAGCCGCCAACAGCTGACTCATGGCATTCTGGCTGTCAGAGGAAGTGGGAGGAGTGGGGACAGAGCACAAATCAGGCAATTCGTGGCACTCTGAGAATGCTATGGGGAGAGGGGAAGGAGTAGGAAATGTGGAGCTTCAGTGCCCCAGTGAGCGAGAGACGCATGGGGGCAATAGGGAGCAGGTTACCCACCAATGCCTTTTGCTGTTTGACGGTGAAATGAGCCCAATCTACTACTGAATTACTGACCTATGCAGCAAAAGATGAGCACACAGAGCAGGCAGTGGTGAAAGAGAAGATGGGCATGAGTTTTCCTTCTCTTCTTGTGTTTCAGGTAATTTTGCTCACTCAGACTCTAAGCACTCAGAGCTCTGAATTACAACCTGCAATTTGGACTCGTATCCTTCCTGGGATCAGTGTTCCATGTCAGCTGTGCACTTGGACAGACACCCAGAAGTGACTGAAATGCCAGCCAGCTGATTACACACTGGTGGCTGTGGGCACCATGCTATTTCTACTGGTTGTGCACATCCATACATCCCTCTGTGCACGTAAGATTTATTCCACACACGGGTGGAAAAAATGAGACAGAACACTGTTGGAATAGCCAGCCTTTCTTAAAAAGGAGATCAGGCTGTGATCAAGAAAATACTAGGTATGTGACTGATTAGGTAGGAGAACTTAAAAAAAAATCTGCACTTTTTGCAGGGAAATATATTTAACGTTCCTGGAAACCAGAGCAGGAATAGCTAAATTGTGCTAATATGGCTTAATTTTTTTCTCTCAAAGAAAACAAAGTAATACTGGACAATTACTCCTCTCTCATATGGGTTTTTTCAGTGATCTCTATTATTTAATAGCACGTAAGTCTCTAAGAGACGAGATATTTGCCCAAAGTTTTCATTTAATTAAAATTTGGGATTTGTTTGACCCTCAACCTCTTCCGCATTTCCAGATAGCAAGGACATTTTCCACCCGCATCTGTTCTTGTCAGGGAGTTGACACTTTTCCTTTCTGATACAAGCCTTAACCAGATTAAGATAATATGCTTTATTTGGGGCTACAACTGGAGAAACATCAGTTGATACAGAACGTTTGCTTACATATATAAAAAAGGGGTTAGGCCTTCAGTTTCACACTGCGTATTGTGACAGTCCTAAAGCCTTAATTCCCTTTCTGAGGAATGAGATAGACTGAACACTGATATATTACCTGGAGAATATGATATAGAGGAAAACCATTAATGACACACCTTGTATAACAGATTTGTGGAATACATTTGTTCAAATGATTTACTGATAAAGACACATGGTGGCCGATATCCATCTGAAGATCTGAAAGGAAAATAATGATATCCGTATCTAGTAGCCAAATCTTGCATCTGGGCCTAAAGCATCTACAAAGCAGATTCACATGTTGGCAATGATCTCCCAGTCTGTATTCTACTGTTCCCTCTTTTCAAAAAGGTACTTCTTTATACACAGTTGAAGACTATTTCAAGGGTTTGAAACAAATTCAACTGGAGGTTTAATTTCCATTTGTTGCTTATGAGGTAGTGCACAAGAACTGGAATTCAGGACACTCACCTCTGCCAGTGGTCTATAGGATGACTTTGGAAAGTCACTTCACTGCATCATGCCTCAGTTTCCCCATCTGTTACATGGAAATAATGATACTTCTCTACCTTTGTAAAGTGCTTTGGAATCTACTGATGAAAAGACCTATTCAAGAGCTAGGTATATTTTTAAGAATATATACTGTACTTTTTCACATATGACCCTGTCTTAAGCTCCAAGACAGAGGATTCAATGCCCACTTGCTCTTAGTTATGTATCTATTCCTGCTACAGCATTACAAAATTCAAAGCTGCAGGCTGCCATGCAGCGCTGTCCATCATTTCTTGAAGGAAGGCACGAAACCAGGTTTCTGTTCAGTCAAGTATAACTATAGTTCAAATAAACTAGTTGGAGTAGTTTCATAACTACTGGTTTATCAATAAAATGACTATATCATTTTCCTTTTGATCTATAACAGGAATATAATTCTGAATAGTCTATTTCCTTATTCAATTTCTCTTCCTTTTTTGGCACACCATCCTGAATTAGAATGTATGGTCTCAAAAAGAGTTTGAGAGAAATCCACAAAGAATAATTTCTAATTGTTGAACTAACAGATGCTGTATTATAAATC
Organism: Carettochelys insculpta; assembly: GCF_033958435.1. Lineage (NCBI taxonomy): Eukaryota > Metazoa > Chordata > Testudines > Carettochelyidae > Carettochelys > Carettochelys insculpta. The sequence goes on from NC_134149.1 coordinate 30,896,476, forward strand.
GGCAGTTAAAGATTAAATTCATCATAAAATCTTTCACAAATCATGTCTAATAAAGACAAGTGAAAACAGATTAAAAGCCTTTGCTTTTGAAACGTTGTATTTATTCTCTTTGCAAATCAAAATTTCTATCCTTCATAAATTTCAGTATCTGATGTACGGCAGCCACAAAGAACAGTACAATTACTGTATGATAAATACTGTAGTTCTTTGAAATGTAGTCACTGTGGACCTTAGTTTCTGAATAGTTACATCTCCAGGGGCTGCACATGCACCTCCTCATATTTTCACATGAAGGCACAAAAGTTGGAGAGGCCATGACCATCCCTCAGTTCCCTCATAATTCAAAGACCATAGCTACCGAAGACTGACTCAGGGAAGTAAACTCTAGTGGGAAGATTACGTAGCTATATCTGCCTCCTACAGGGCAATGTAGTATAGTGGCCAGAGTAAATAGTAACACATGCCTCTCGCAGGGCAGCGTGGCCTAGTGGCTAGACCAAGAGTGGGCAATAATTTTTGGAGGGAGGAGCCATTTCAAGAGTTTGGTAAATGGTCAAAGGTTGCACTTTTCTAGTGATTGAGGGGTCTGGGATGGAGGCTGAGTGCAAAAGGGAGCATGGGATAGAGGACTGGGGTACAGGAAAGGATATGTAGTCTAAGAGGAAGTTTGGGTGAAACAGAATGTTGTGACCTGGGGAAGATATTGGGGTGCTTGGCCAAGTAGGGGTTATCAGTGCAGGAGAAGATTCTGGCCTGGGAGAAGACTATAGAGCAGGTGCAGGATTGCAGAAGCAGAGGAGACCAGGGTTGGGGGGAGGGGGCAAGGGAGGAGGGTATGAGTTGTGACATGGGACAGTGGATTGGAGTTCAGAGTCTGGGGGAATGTATATGAGAATTCTAGGATCGGGAAGGAGTGTATGAGGGGGAGTAGGGATGCAGGAAGGGATAGGGTGCCACAGATAGGCTCTGGCCTAGAGGCTGAGCTGCTCCAGGACAGCAGCACTCTCAGGTAGGCAGAAGGCTCTCCGCCTGCCAGCAGTCCAACACACTGGCTGTTCCATGGAGATCTCTGTGCTGCAGGGAAAGGCTTCCTGTGCCGCCCCAACAAGCAGGCAAAATTGCTCCACTCTGTTGGCTGGAAACCAGCCAATGGGAACTCAGCAATTTTGCTGGGGGCGTGGCAGCACACAAAGTCCTCCTCCACCTCTGCAGCATAGAGAGCCACAAGCTTTGTGCAGCACTGCTCCATGTGTACAAGCAGGCTGGATACAGACCACAGACCTTATTTTGCCCACCCTGGGCTAGACTCACTTAGCAATGCCCTCATCTCACAGGCCAGTGTGGCCTAGAGGACAGTCAATAGCAACTAGATGGGGTGGGGTAGCAGCTGCCCCAGCAGGGGGGCTCAGGTACACACAACTCTACCAGGCCCTGCCCCAGGGTCCTGAGAGTGGTGCAATGAACCACAATTAGCTCAGCAGGGAACCCCACAACACACTGAGCTCACTTGGCTGGGAGGTACCACTTGCACACCCTCCCTTGATCACTGTTGACTGTGCCAGGTGGTGTAGTGATTAGAGAAACTCCAAAGTTCTCAGACTCTGCGGTGACAGTCACTCCCCAGGGCTCTGCCGGCACTAAAGGTGCATCCTTGTCTCCTGGCTCTCCAGATCCTGTTGGTAGGACTTGTGGCTGATCTGCTCCTGGAGCTCCTTCTGCTCCAGCATCCAGCCCAGAATGAGCTGACTTGCTGTTTTTTATATTGGGCAAGCACCTTGAGCATGTTCAGTACAGTGGAAGGAGCAAGATGACTTCTGCACATACGTTGGTGCTAGTTCTTTCTGGCCCAGCCTGGGGCCATCTTGTCAGGACATAAAACAGTACTGCGACCTTTTTGAAGGTGTGGTGTTTAAACAAGTACGCTATTTTCAGCTACAGTTGTGGCTATCACAGAAGCAAGATAAATGGTGTTACCAGTGCTGATGTGACCCAGTAGCCTTTGTCAAGCTTACATCATTTTTGGAACCTGACATTATCATGTATTTCCCAGAGGAATTGGAACCTGCCCTCTTGTAGGCTTTTGTTGATTGCAATTCAAATGATAAGTCCTCTGAATTACTACCTGTGATGAGGAGTGATGCTTTTTCTGTGGTTCAGAAATAGGCCTACTTTGGAGAACACAGAGGCCATACTCTAGAGTTATCATGGTCTTCTTCTAGCACCTGCCTCTGACTAGCCAAGTGTCCAGGGATAAATAAACATGAGTACCCCATCTCCTCAAGTGCTGCTACTACTGTGAGACATTTATGAAGACTCTTGAGACTGTGGACAGCTCAAATGGCAGTATTTTGTATTGCTTTCTGTCAGCCACAACTATGAATTTTCATGTGGGCTAAGTGCATGGCTTGGTGGAAGTTATAGAGCTAAAACCAGTCTTCATCTTAAACAGATGGAATGATTGAATAAATTGTTACTATCCTGAATCTAAGATAGTGTATGTGTATGCTAAGAATCCTCTGGAGTGGATAAGAACCCCTTTCTTTTTGGAATAAGGAAATAACAGAATAGAAACCTCTTACTCTGTGTTCAGGTGGTACCTCCTCAGTGGTTTCTAGAGAGGGATGAAGGTAATCTCAAAGTCTTACCAAATATAGAGGTCAGCTGTGAGGGTGATACCAGCATATTTTGCAGCAAGGATCAAGGATATTGTCTCCAATGGAGCGCAAGCTAGTTTTGAGCTCTTCAGGGTCTGAAGAGCATTGTCACTATTTTACTGAACAACTCCATCATCTCAAAAAGTGGGTCTTCTCTTGTGGCTTTTAGCTCCTTAGGAATTCTTGAAACCTGAAGCCACAATGCTCCTCACATCATGCCCAACTGTAGTGTAAGCCTCTGTGGCTGCCTGTAGGACTGTCTTACCCTTTAACTGGCCCTTCGTAATGACCTTGATATACATAAATGTGACTTGGGAGGCAGGAAGGGCATCACTTTACCCAATTAGAGCATTGTATTTGACTAGGAGGGCTTGACAGTTTTCCTCTTGAAGTTAAAAGGCGGCAGAAGAATACTTTCCTCACAAATCAAGCTTCTTTGGATCTTTATTCTTTGGAGTGTTTCTTTTCCACTTTCATTTTCCCTCTACTGTGGAGACAACCAAGTAGCCCAAGTTGGAGTATCAACATATTCATGGCTGTTTAATGAAACTTTACTCTTTTTTCCAGTCTCTGCAGTGGCTCAGATAGTGGAAAGCTCCCTATGAGAGAAAAGAGAAGGCAGGACCTGACGGAGGAGGAACAAGTTTCCTCAAAGGAAGGAGCTAATGCACATCATGCTATTTGTACAAGTGTTCACACTGTTACTGGTGGTTGTCTCCAACATGGGATTTCAAACCTCCACTGATGGATGTGTTTAGCTACAGAGTAGCCAATCAGAGTGAACGCTGATATTTGCCCAGATGTCTATAGTTTTGTCACTGTCATTGTGGCAGACTAGTCCTGGATTCCACATAGAGCTTTGGGATTCCCTCCCACCCCCCCAACACACATACACACGTTCCTACCAACCCTCAATGGCTTTATGCAATCTTTCCCCATCAGTAGAAAGTGAAGTCTTCCTAGAGTCTCTGACTACAAGCTTGGAGCCACGTCTATGTCAGATTTTGATACTGATGCTGACAGGATTGGCCCTCAAGACTCAGCCATATGTCTCTTTACAGTGCCAGGAATTTTTAAGAGTCAGCTTGGTCCTTGCCCGCCTATTGTAAGGGGTATTTGTGGACATCTTCTCTTATCAGGAAGGAAGCCCACATCTATTTTTAATTTTTAAAATCTGTCCAACTGTTTCATCGATTATGACTAGGTCCGATAAGTGAATGACAGAATACAGAAGCAGCTAAATGATGTTATTAACTGTTCTCTGTTCTACAGTTTGTGTGAAATCATTTGGTAGTTTTAACTCTGTTCTTACTAGATGGGTTGAATTGTCTCTGTGATGCGGAAATCTAACGTGTGATTTTATTGGTTGATTACCAAAACAATATTAAAATATCCTCTGTCCCTTGGCCATTCCTAAGTTTGGAAAGGTGTAGAAACTCACACAGTTCTTACCTATGTTGTACCTCCAGTTTTGTGAACAGAAAAATTCAGTCCTCACAGCTGTTAAATCAACACCATTCACAGGCACTAAAAACCACAAATACTTGAAATATTATTTTATTAAAGGCTCCTATCTTTCTAAATTTTGACTGAAAGGATGTCCTCAAATGGAAAATGCAGTGAATTTATATCCAAATAAAAAGTAAATACTGAAAATGTTACAAAAACAACAATGCAAGTCTATCAGTGCCCTTTGGAAAGATGGACCTGATCTTTCAAAAAGTAAATATTTCCACCAGATAATTAAATCAGTTTGTAAGCAAATGAAGGCAAGCTAGTTATCAACTTAGTTTAACAAATTAAAACATTTTTTCAAGCAAATACTTTTTGCATGCTTAATGACAGCATGGTACATGTGACTCTTCCCAAAAAAAAAAAATGTTTCAAGAACTTTCTCCCTTCCTAGCCACAAGATTTTCCTACTTTATATATTGTACTGAGTCCACTTTTATGTTGTGTTCCTTCAGCCCGACTACACTTAGGCAAATAGACCAGCTACATTGTCTTTATTAGGCATACAGAATACTTCAACTCAGCCAGTTATGTGATACCCCAGCTTTTTACTCAAATTGTTGTTACATAAACAATCCTGTATGCGAAATCAAATACCACCAGAAATTCTTATTTCACTATAAAACACAAAATAGTGTAGAAAAAAATGTATCATATTAAGGCCAAATCAAAGTGAAAATTCCCATCAATATTTATTTAAATAAATATTAATAGTACCCTTTAACCCAAACCAAAACTAATGGTGCAAGAAATTGCAGGGTATGGCCCACAGTAGAGTGTGGCCCTGGTCACCAGGAGAGGACTGAATTAGTTTCTCAAACTCATCCACGTACCCAGTAAGAAAGGCAGACTATGTAACCAAGCTGGTCACACTCGAAGTGGCTCCTCCAGTTGATTTGGCATTGAAACCTGCAGTAATAATCTACAACTTCTAAATCAGAGGCATAGCGAATTTAAGTGGTTAAGAGTCCAGAGTTCTACCAAACTGGATTCCCCTTTTCTCCTTTGTTAAAGTGGGTAGTAGCACAACTGTGTAGTTGCAAATTGAAAATATTTTTCCTATTGGGGCAGATAAGCCTGAGGCCTTGTCTATATGGCAAGTTACTGTGCTACAAGTCACCATGTGAATTTAGAGGGTACCAGCTTGTCACTCAAATAATGCTAACCATCCCTCTGGGGCTCAGTAGGAGAATCCACATAAGAAGTCAATGTGCAACAGACTATCATGCTGCCACTAGCCATATATGTCAACCCTGAGAGCATTCTGCCTCTGCTCTTCACTGATTTCAAATAGTAAAGAGAAGGAGACCTGAGGTGTTTTTAATGACTATAGCTTTTAATCACTGAGCTGGGCAGTTTGTCATTCTTGTTTTGCTGAAGTTGGGAGGCTGAGTCTGACAGTGAAGAATGAATGAATTCCAGCCCTAGCATTCCAACACCGAGGTTTTACCTTGGAAAAAGAAAGTGGAGCCAGGCAGGTGTCAATGCTAGGTACAAAGTACAAAACACTTGCCTTTTTCAGGAACTGATTCTTCTCAAAAGGGAATAAGTTGGGCGAAGAGACAGAGTGTACCTCATTGCTATTAGGGAGGTAGGCTGGCTTAAAAGATAAAATAATTACAGAAGAATTGTAGGTACCTAAACCACTAGGTTGACACCGCTCACAGGCTTTATTTAACAGAAAAATTACAACCAGTGGTCTCTAACCATTGTGAAACATGAGTTTTATGTATGACTTTCCTTGGTGGAACTGGACAATATTTCTTTCATAACGGTACCTGTTAGAAATTAGTTGCATTTTAATTAAAACAAAGCTCTCTTCATAATTAATTACATATATTTTCTTTGACTTCCACCATAACCTGAGTAGAGTGTTTTTGATAAATGAACTTTACTTTTAAAACATGTTTGACAGAATTGTGCTGCTTGACTGCACAAAAGTGTGAATGGCTGTTATTTCCAAGAGTAGCTGCTACCTGGAGCAAAAGGACATGACCTGTTTTCAAAGCATGCAGGTGGAAATAAGTTTGAAAAAATTAAAATAAAGAATTCAACATATTTATCATGTTAAACAAGTACAAAGAACTGAAATATCTATTAAAATAGGTCTGTGTAAAAATAAGAAGTTGGAAGCATTCAAATATTATTTAAATACTCAAGTCTTAACTAATTTCTAACATGTACCATTATGAAAGAAATATTGTCAAGTTCCACCAAGGAAAATCATACATAAAACTCCTGTTTCACAATGGTTAGAGGACACTGGTTGTAATTTTTCTGTTAAATAAAGCCTGTGAGTGGCGTCAACCTAGTGGTTTAGGTCCTTACAATTCTTCCATATTTTTTTTTTATCATCTCAGCCAGCCTACCTCCCTCCCTAATAGCAATGAGGTACACATTCTCTCTTCACCCAACTTACTCCTTTTGAGAAGAATCAGTTCCTGAACAAGACCAGTGTTTTGTACTTTGTACCTAGCATCATGCTAAAATTATCTTTATACAATACACTATTCAAGATGGCTTGACTATAAGTACAAGATAACTCTTTTATACCATTAAAACTAAACCAGAGGGGCTTGCACTGATATTACTCTAATCAGCTGCCTACCTCCTCCACCAATCCTAGAATCATAGAGTTGGAAGAGGCTTCAGGAGGTCATCAAGCCCAAACCCCTGCTCAAAGCAGGACCAATCCCAATATCATCATCCCAGCCAGGGCTCTGTTAATCTGGGATTTAAAAACCTCTAGGGATGGAGATTCCACCACCTCTCTAGGTAACCTATTCAGTGTCTCACCACCCTCCTGATAGAATAGTTTTCTGAACATCCAACCCAGACCTCCCCCAAAGCAACTTGAGACCATTGCTTCTTGTTCTGTCATCTGTCACCACTGAAAAAGGCCTCTTCTCCATCCTCTTTGTAAACCTTCTTTCAGGTAACTGAAGGCAGCTATCAAATCCCCACTCACTCTTCTATAGACTAAAATAGTCTAAATCCCTCAGATTCTCCTCGTAAGTCATAAGCTCCAGCCCCTTAAATATTTTGTTGCCATCTGCTGGACTCTCGCCAATGCAGCCACATCCTTTTTGTAATGGCAGGGGGCCCATAACTGGGCACAGTATTCCAGATGTGGCCACACCAGTGTTAAATAACTGCAAATAATCACTTCCCTAGATTTGCTGGCAATGCTCCTAGTAATGCAACCCAATATGCTGTTAGCCTTCTTGGCCACAAGGGCACATGTTCAGCTTCTCATTCACTGTAATGCCCGGGTCCTTTTCTACAGAACTGCTGCTTACCTGCTTTAGGATTGCTGCATCTGTTGCTACAAGAGGAGTATGTTACTTTCATGTAATGATCGCTGACCCTAATATTAAATATATATATATATAATAATTCAAGCTTTGCTGAAAGATGGCACCAACACCCTACTTAACTTCAACTTTGCCCTGGTGACATGAAATCATATTACAGCTAAATTAACAGTTGTGAAAATTTTCAGCCTGGTAGACCCCATCAAACCTAGCCTTTAAATGCCATTTCAGTTTCTATCAAAGCAGGAATCAGCAGATGAAATTTTTAATACAGCTGCAAAACAATAGGACCCATTAGTAGGTGAACTTTTGACAGCATATTCATGATGATTTATGAGTTTGTATATAATTTGATTATTCTATTAATTCTACTGATTACTGTTTCAGCTAATACAGTGAAGGTCACTTCCAAAATAAATCTTCATTACATTTTACAGAAAGTAACTGCCTCCAACTCGCTGTTTTCTTTAATTAAACACTAATGTAAAAAGAACGAATATAGGCTTTAGGGTTACAGCATCTGTTGCTACAAGAGGAGTATATTACTTTGATGTAATGCACCCAGAGCCTAATATTAAAAAGAAAAGAAATGAAAAAACAGAAGGCCTCTTCCTTTGACATCATTTTCAAAATGGAAATATCAAACACCGACATTTATTTACAGATTACCTTCAGTTTGTTTGGAACCTACATAAAAAGACTAAGAAAAATGCAGCACAAGATTATGATGTATCCTTCACCGAACAGAAAAACTTTTGTTTATAGTTTATGGTATTTATTTTCTAAAATTTTTGAGTAGTGATTACATAAGAGGAGTTATGGCCCTAACAGTTTTTCCTCTTGTAGGATATGCGACCCCCGCTACTCCCCAGCCCCTTCCTTAAAGATGACTACTTTAGGACCATGAGAGGGCTAGCTCACCAAAGACAACCATGACAAAGCCCCTAATTAATGAATTACACTTGTAATTATTTTTACACAAAGGGCAAGGTGTGTCCAGGGTATGATGTTATATGCCATTTCCTGAAGGCCCCTGGAACTTCATAATTTCCTGAATTACAATATTATAAGTTCCCAAAGAACCCTGGAAAATAGACTAAAGCACACAATTCAAATATGGCCATATCTCCATCAGAAAACTACTTGGACTTTGTAAAATAGCTCTTTCAGTGAATAATTCTCTCCTGTAAGACAATTGCATCATCTATCTGTAAAACTCTTGTGTCAAAGGAATTATTGAGAAGGATAAGGTATTCAAAAGACCTTCTACATAGCAATAAGGTTCCTTAGTAAGCAAAATAATGGCAGAGTCAATTTGTGTTATTTCCTGACTTCCGATTGATTGTTTTACAAGTAAAATTTTAAGTAGGCCCTCAAGGACTGTCCCAAAAGCCTGGTTTATAGCACAAGAAGTAAAATGACAATATATAGATTATACATAAATCTTACATAACCAGCACATTTCTAGGTAGATGTGATCTGGAGATTAGCTAATTTCCAGGAGAGCATGCTATAGGAACCACTTTTCTTCATCAGTCTATGCTACTGCCAATTATCTTCTTGACGTCTGACTCACATAGGGAATCAGCAAGGAGTGGGAATGGATGAAATGTATTAGCTTCTTCACTCATCTGAGTGTGATGTGGACTCTCTTCACAGTAGGAACACAAGGCAAAGAAGAAAAGTACTAGATTCCAAGAGTGAGAGTGCAAGTTGCATTGTGGATGGATGTCTGGGGAACAAAGTGACCCAGCAAAAAAGTATATTTAGATCAAATGATTAAGTCTGTTCCTCCCTGGGATCCTAAGTGCTAATACTGTATTCTCATAGTCTGACTTCCTTAAGAAATAACAATTCTCCTCTGTACAAAACCAAGTTTGTTATTCAGGTAAAGTTTTGATTATATCTGCATATTTTCTATTACAATGTAACGAGTCTGCCAGTGAAAGTTTGTGGTACAGTACACTGCACTTGATTTTAATTGGGAGCAGGTATGGTTAAAACGCAACCATCAGGGTCAGTCAGCTGCATGCTATGTCTAGCTTTGTCATAGAATCCAAGGGCTGGAAGAGACCTGAGGGGGTCACTGAGTCCAGTCCCCTACCCAAACCTCTATGAATCAGTTTCCTAAAGTGTAAAATGTGTATAATTCCAACGCACCTCACATCGATATTGCAAGGACGAATGTATTTCATATTTGTGGTTTGAGAACCTGTGACCAGGCAGCACTCAACTGTCACAAGTGCCCCTGTCTGGCTGAGTGTGTTTGCCTCCATTCGCTCTGTTCTTCAGCCCTTTTGGCCACTCAGCCCTCCAGCTGAGTCACACCCCTCTGGGAAATATAAACCCTTTCCAGTGTGCAAGTTTTACTGGTGCCAGTAGCAGTGCACTCTGTACAGTCTCTCAGTCTATTCCACCAGTTTGACTCTCACTCTGCTTGAGAATGGTGCATCCATGGCTCCACTCCTGGAGACAGTATCCTCATCGTTACAACAGGGCTCTATCTCCTTCCTTGCTAAGGACCAGATTAGGTCCTGATGTGCTTCCCTCTCAGTCATTTAGGATTAGGTTTCTCCCTCACTCCAGTGGCTACTGCAGGATGTTGGCAGGGAGTGGGTGGGGAGACCCAGGCCTGCTCACCCCTCTGGGTCCTGGTGCAGGACCCTAAAGATAGCAGTTGCCTGCTGGGTCTGTTTTAATGCTGCATGAATTACCTAGGCCACTTCACCATGGACCTGCACTGGCCTTGCCCTTAGCTCAGGGCTTTGTCTCCAAGTCTCAGCAGAACCCTATCCAAGGTTCTGAAAAAAACTCTTCCTACCAGTAATGCCCAGTCCTCAATAGCTGAGCCCGGGGTTCTGTCTCATCTGCAATAAGGAATCCACACTGTGCTTTCTGTGGTGCCGTTGCTCCCACTGCCAACCAGTAGCCAGTGGTATCCTCCTGAAATCTCCAGTGGCACTGAGCTGACTCTGGTCTTGCAGCTCCTTTTGTAGTCCTTACTAGCTTCTTATTGCCTGCTTTTTCCCTCCAGCCTCTTTTCTCTTCCAAGGCAGGCTGTGGCAAGGCCACAAACCTCCAGCACAATCTACACTTGTGCAATGTTTTATTAGGGTTTACTGACATGAATAAAGAATGGTTTAAAATTCCTACCTTCATTTCTAAACTTTAAGAAAATGACAAATTTTAACAGTGTAAATATGACACTCCAGCAACACAACTGAATGGTTTAGGTTAAGAAACTTGGATGGTCACTAACAATCTAAATTCCCCACAGCTCTTACTTTCCATCACAAAAATGATTTTGTTCTCCATTCATAGGACTTTTACATATTCCTTGGTTCTGATCCTGCAACAAAACTTCCCATACATGTACACTCTTAGGAGCTATCTTAACATCTAACATACACAACTTCATTGACAAACACAATAAAAATACTTATGCTCAGCTCTGTATTTAGCATCATATACTGTTAGTCCACAAGGGTAACTGAACAATACCTCAGTAATATTATTAATGCATAACGTAAAACCCACAGAACGGGGATGATAATTCAGAAAACGTTAAGGAGAAAACAATTAGTAACTTCCATTAGTGCACAGTGCTGAAAATATAAATCCTTAAAGATTAGAAAGCAAAATGAGTAAAAATGCTCTTTGAACTTGTCAATGACTGTAAAGGTGGTAATGTCATAACATTCTTCTATAATTAAATGTACTCATTAGGAATTCTTTATTGCAAACATTTCAGAAATTTCTCCCTCAAAATTTAAAATAATTTCACACCTCTTATACAAAAACACTTCCCTTAGGAAATGAACACTGCATCTACACATTTTATAACACTAACAAGGTGCAAGTGAAATAAGAACACGACTAGTTCTACAGTATGGACAAATGCTTATTGTGGGGATCCTATCTTATTTCAAATGTACCTCTCTCAGCACAAAGCAAATATGATAGGCAGCTCAAACTCAAAAAGGATGCATATAAGTAGAAACTTAGACATATGATTAAGGAGAAGTATAAATATATTGCTGGAGAACGCAGGAGAGTAATCAGGAGAGGGAAAGCACAATTGGAACTCCAGCTAGCAAAGAATGTGAAGGATAACAAGAAGAGTTTCTATAGGCATGTTAATAAGAGGGTGATCACGGAGGGTGTGGGGCCATTACTGGATGAGGGCGGTAACCTGGTTACAGATGATGTGGAAAAAGCTGAAGTACTTCGTGCTTATTTTGCCTCTGTCTTCTTGGACAAGGTCAGCTCCCAGATTACTGCACTAGGCAATGCAATATGAGAAGGAAGCGGGCAGCCATTGGTAGGGAATGAACAGGTTAAGAGATATTTAGAAAATCCAAGGGTCCAGATTTAATGTGCCCAAGGTGTAATAGGATGAGGTTTCTGGGTACAGCTAGAGAAATCAATCCAGGGTACCTCTGCTTAAAATCCAGGCTACTTACAGCCCCAGACTGGGTTTTCTTTCACACTAAGGCAAATCTAGCCAGCCTCAACAGCACCTCTGCTGACCCCACTGGCCAACCAGAAGCCATACAAGCAAACCCACAGACTTCTCAGCTGCTATACCAGTCCAGACCAAAAACCCACAACTTCAGGTGAGAGGCTCTTAAGCCCGTTTCACCAACCATCACACAGATTCTTCCAGACCCCAAAGGGCCCAGCCCCAGACCCCAGTCAATATATATTTGGATCTTACCCAAACAACCATGCAAAAGCCAGATCCTTAGATCTAATAGCTAAGGGTTTATTAATAAAAAAGAAAGAACAGGGTTAGAGAGAAGAATTGTTAAGGCAATACTTTACATGCATTAGTCACAACTACTGATGCAGGCCAGTGATGCCATTTGCTGATTCTTGAGAACCTCTGAAAGTTCATTTCAAGTTACCTAGATTCAGGAGCATTGAAGCATTGGAGCATTGTAGAGCATTGCAGAGCTGGCCTGCTCAGGTCCACATGATAGCACATGAACACTTGGAGACCAAAAGACAAAGGAACCAAGACGGAAAATGACATATCCACATCCTCCCCCTGAGGGATGGGACCCCAGTCCAGACAGGCTTAACTTCTGAGGACTGAAGAACAAAGACAGTACCTGCCAGGGCCCATCTTATAG